>NW_023425345.1:52066002-52636002 GCF_014108415.1 Molossus molossus | reverse complement strand
GTCAGCTGGCTAAGGTACTATTTATCAGGTTTCTCCACTGTAACATTATTTTCCTCACACCCTTTCTCGTACTGTACTCTTTAGAATAAACTCACTGTATCTAGCTCACACTTAGGGAGAAGGGAGTTACGCTTACTTGCTGAAGGGCAGATTATTGACATAAATTATTTAGAATTATTTTACATTATATATTTATTTCTTCTTCCTCACTTATGAATTCATTCACTGCATATTTGTATCAGTATAGACTCATGTATATTTATTTTATATATTTTATATTTATATTAAGTTATGTTATAACTTAATACTACTTAATTTTATTGCTTAAATTCTTTCATCTTTGGCCATTGGGAAAATTTTCCAGTGGTTCTTGCACCCCTTTGACATGCCTCCTTCAATGTGGTTTGACTTTTCTTACTTCTGGCACAAAAAGATGCTACAGATTCACCTTACATATTTTCCCGCCCCAGTTCTAGACTTAGCTATTTCTCCAAGAACACCTTGTTTCTTTCTTTGAAGAATAGCATTAGAAAACAAGATCTGGGTGTTAGGTGTGCTCACTGATACTGGTTGCCATTGCTTCTAGGCCCTCTCAATAACTAAGCACACACACACGCGCGCACGCGCGTGCACGCGCGCTTTTATATGTGACCATCTGTATCTACATTAAACTAAACATGAGTTCATATTGACATCTCAAATCATTGCCACATAGAACATTCTGGCCACTTCCCCAGGCTTATCTGTAAACACACTCCAATAGTGAGAAATCTGGCTCTAGAAACGGTGCTTTTCACAATCTCTATGAGGGTAAATGACACCACTTCAATCTCTGCACTGGACACTGGACACTACACAATATACCCTATTCCCTACACAGCTCCCAACTTTAAGCTCACCATTCCATATAATTTTCTGTGATGTCAGTGCAGAGACTGTGTAAATTACATCTCCCAGATTCTGTCAGCTGGATTACTGTTGGGTTCTGCCATGGAATTAAAAAGTGTGTGGAGGGGAGACGGGTCTTACATCACATTTTATTCAGTTTTCATCATATTGTTCCAATAGTAGTAAATTGTTGGCTCTAGCTTATACCTTCTTTTGATTCCCACTCAGAGGTTTAGATATAAACCTAATGTTGTTTTGTTGTTGTTTATGCAACAGGAGTTACAGCTCTGCCTTCTTTCCTTATCTTTTTGGCTGCATGCTCCTTAAGCTGGCCAAGTATCCAATAACACCTTTAAGTGGTCTGAAAACCTGCCATCTTACACCACTTTCACAGAAATCTACCACTAGTTGAGCAGACCTTTCCAGAAGAGGCCCAAGCTTCCGTCCTCTAAGCTGTCTTCCCCAATCTCCTCTGACCTGACAACACCAGCTCTTCTCTTCCATTTCTCCCAGCCCTGGGGGTTGTAGCTGCTACCCACCATGATTAATTTTTGGATGTTTTCAGAGACCCCTTTTTGCTCTCTTCATCATTATTTAATTTGCCTTTCATCATTATTTTATCTTATCCTCTATATTACATGTATGCTATTTGAAATACATTAGTTTTTGTCAGTGGATTTTGACACTCTCCCTAACTTTGTTATCTGTAAATTACAGACCTTGATGGTGCCTACCTCAAAATGTTTTTGTAAAGCTTAACTTAATTATTGTATGCAAATCCCTTAGGACAACACCTGACACTTAAGAAGTGCTCAATCAACGCTGGCTATTATTTTTCTTATCCACTACTCCAGTGGCATGGGATTTAAAGGTAACCTTCCTATCCGAAGACCAATGTTCTAATTTGGAATTCTGAGCCTGGCTCCTTTCATAATCAGGCACTAGTTTCTCTCAGTACCGCTTTTTTTATGTTTGCATATGCCGAAGGCTATATCAAACTATATACATACTAAATGGTATTTGAATGCTTATGCATTACTTGGCAAATGGCTCCAGCACTGAGTCCTTTGAATACTTTCTCACTGCCCTGACCACTGTTGTTCCTTTCGAGAACCCCTTGGACTTCCCCATATAGTAATAAAAAGCCAAATGCCTCCAGGATCCTGCTCTCATGCTAGCGTCATAATGTGGCAGAATTGGTTTGTGTACAAGCCAAACATATAAGTATTTTATATATCACCCTGTGTATGTGCATTGTCCCTTCCCAAAGTGAGAATACTGCTGAAGTTAACATTTTTGAGGTGCTTACTATGTGCCATGTGGAGGTCTTGGCTAATATTCTCCCTTTTGTTTTTTAGCAGAGAAAACGCAGCTACAGGGATTTTATAACTTGCCTGAGGTCACACAGGAGTGGGGTCAGGATTCATTTCAGGCAGTTTGACTCCAGATCCTGGATTCTTGGCTGAGAGTTTATACTGATCTGGGAACATGAGGCAAGTTTAGCTGGATCAGAACAACAAGGGACACAAGAAATTGAAGTTTTACTTGGAAGTGGATTCAGAAGAGACTGCATGAGGGGCAAAATGCATTCAAGTGGATGAAGGATTAAAACCAAGGATAAGCACTTATGATTAAATAATCTGGTTTCATTCATTAAAAATACTAAAGTTCTTTATGCTATCTTGAAGCTATTTGGTGAATCCTTATCAAAATTTACTGAATTGAAAGAACATGACTTTTTCAAGTCCTTCTGAGTCCTATGATTGTGTACTGCTCTCTCATCATGTCAACTTACAATAAAATAGAATGTGCTCTTTAAAAAGCATGATCTTTGGAATCAGGCCTCAATTCAAATGCCATCTTTGCCTTTTATTAGCTGTGTGACATTGGACCAATTTGAACTCCCAAGTCTCCATTTTCTAAATAAAGAAAAAATTGACTACATATCCCCCACAACTGCATGTAGGATTATGAGACATCACTCATTTAACATTAGGTAGCTTGTATGATGGACTCTGTGATGGACAATTCTTCATTCTTCTTTCAATTTCATGTCCTTTTCCATTCTCTTCTTAGGTTTTGTAATTTAGGTTTTTAATAATGTTTCTGCTCTCTAACTTTATATGTTCACTGGGTAGGTTTGTTTATGTGCTGACAGCATCAATTACCAAATGTGACTTACTATATAAGCCTAGTATTTGGGAACTGAGAGCTGTTAGTCAGCTTAAATGGCACTGAAAATAATTTCCAAGTCTTTCAAAATTATTAATTATCCCTTCCTTTATTTTCTAACTATCTAAAGAGTAGGTCTTCTATAATCCATTTTGTATAATGTACACTAGATCTTAGATAATATAAATCAATACAATATGACCCTTTCCCAATAATTTGTGATAATGGGGGGCAGGGAGCTGGGTATCATCTATTTTATTCTATGGATTTTCTCTAGCTTATCTGTCTTGTTTTCAATGAAACAATGCTGTATTCTGTCACTAAACCCCATTTTCTTGTATAAACTAGTTTGGGTTCTTACATTCACATAAAAAATATTACTAAATTCCTGGCCCCCATGGCTATCATGCTGGAGCCCCATGAGCTGGGGAAGGGGAAGTCCTTTAAGCTCTGAGGAATTGTAGATGTTGAAAATACTCCCTATGCACCAGACTTGGTATTATATGGTTCATTAAGTTCTGTTGTGGCTGGCCTTGGACAATTTTTGTTAACTAATAGAATTAGAAGATTGTGTGATATTGGAATAAGAAGATTTATCTTGGTGATTTTAGGATGCTGGTTCCATTGTAGGTATGATTATGCAAAGCTAAGGATATAGGAAAGAATCTCCAGAGAAGGAATTAGAATTAAGATTAGAAGGAATTAGATTTAAGATTAGATATGAAAGTATCCACCTGATCCTGAAAGAAAACAAACCAAAGGCAACAGCAACAATTGAACAGTCTCAAAAATAGAAACCCAAATAAACTCACTGAAGTCAGTGTGCCAGGTTAACTTCTAGAAACAGTACATCTCTGTCTGAAGCTGGCACTAAATAAATATCTTATTTTTATTTACAATTTGAAATAAAAAATTATTATCAAAGTACAAATTATTCAGGACAAGAGAAACATAGCACACTTTAAAAATAATTATCAAATTCTAAAATAAAAAGACTACAGTTCAGAACACAGAAAATTTATTTTTCATTCTGGTTAAGGGTTTTAAATGGAGAAACAAGAAATTTATATCAGGACTTGTTATAGATCTTCTTTGTACTTTTGTTTTATTCACAGAAAGCGTCTTCAGGAACTGTCAAGTCTTCCTTATCTTTTTAAGAATATTTTCTGGCCACTGTTTGTGTCAATATTAATTTAAAACATCTGAACATTCATGGTGAGTAATGATTCATAGTAAACATTTAAATAAGAATTCTGGAAAGTATCAATGCATATTAACTCCCCTTCCCAATTAAAGAACAAGGTATTTCTGAGCAACCCTTTCTAGGAGCATATGTAAATCATTGTATACATTACTAAACAGACTAGGAGTCAATGCCTTTATACTTCGTATTTCTTGAATCTCTTTCACTCAACATGATTTCTTAAAGATTATGCATAGTGCTTTCCTTCTTAAATTATCTCATTACCCTAGCTTATAATTCAGCTAGAGTAGGCCAAAAAACAACATATTAAGCAGCTGAAACAATTAGTTCTTACGTTTTCTAAATGAAATTTTTCAGTTTGAAGATAATTTATCTTTAAGGAAAAGTTTATCTTTTGGATATGCATTAATATACTTACTTCTTTTCAGCAGCTCCAAGCCTAAAACTCTCTCTCTCTCTCTCTCTCTCTCTCTATATATATATATATATATATATATATATATATATATATATATATATATATATATATATATCATTGAATTTATTGGAGGCCATTGATTCACAAAATCATACAGGTTTCAAGTGTACAACTCAACAAAACATTATCTGCACACTGTATCATGTGCCCTCCGTCCAAGCAAAGTCTCTTTCCATCCCCATTTGCCTCCCTACCTTCTACACCCCCTTTCCTCTGGCTATAACCACACTGCGTCTGTGTCTATGTGTTATATACACACGTGTTTTTTTGCTTAATCCCTTCACCTTCTTTCATCCAGCCCCCCCACACACCCCCTCACCTTCGACAGTCTGTTCCATGTATCCATGCCTCTGTTTCTATTTTGTTTGTCAGTTTATTTTGTTCATTGGATTCCACATATAAGTGAGATAATACAATATTTATCTTTCTCTGACTAGATTATTTCAGTTAGCATAATAAACATCCATGCTGTTGTAAAAGGTACCCTTGTGCACGGTTGGTGGGAATGCAGGCTGGTGCAGCATCTGTGGAAAACAATATGGAGTTTCTTCAAAAAGTTAAAAATGGAAGTGTCTTTTGACACAGAAATCACACATCTGGAAATATATCCTAAGAAATCCAAAACACAAATTCGAAAGGATATATGCACCCCTATGTTCATTGCAGTGCTATCTACAATAGCCAGGATCTGGAAACAGCCCAAGTGCCCATCAGTAGATGAGTAGATAAAAAAAAGCTGTGGTACATTCACACATGGAATACTACTTGGCTGTTAAAAAAGAACTCTATCTTTTTAATAAAAGTATAAATGTGATGGTCCTTTTAGTAATTTTTCAAAACATTTTTGGATACATCAGCTCATGTAAGGTGTTAGTCTTCCTGACACCATTATTAAATTTTAAGTATCTAAAAATATTTTATATATATGAGGTAGGTTTACAGTTGTTTGTATGGAAAATAATACAATAATTAATAAATAATAATACAAAAATCAACTGTTTTGCATACTCACAACTGTAAACCTACTTTTGCCCCACTCTGTATAGCCTTTAAAAATTTGACCTTAAGGGAAAGTTCATCTGTATTTTTCATGCCTTATTTTGATCCTCTGTACAGTTCAAATCTATCAATTCTAACTATAATGTGCAGACTTCCCTTCCCTTTTACATAAAAAGGGGAAACTGCAGACATAATTAGTTATAGACCTTAAGAAAGGGAAATTACCCATGATGGTCCATGTATACCCAATGTAATCATATGAGTCCATAAAAGCAGAAAATTTTCTCCATATGTGTCCGAGAGCCTGGGAACTGGCGCCAGGCAAACTGCTCAGCCGTTACCTCGCTTACCCAACCTAGACTCCCACCCTGTTTCAGGAACTGTTTGCCCCGAACTCATAGATCAACTCCTGTCCCATTCTCCTGTCCTAGTCCAGGAACTGTTTGCCCCGGGACAATAGACTCACATTCCAGGGGCCCCCATGCGTAGCCCCTCAGGACCTAACCCTAACAACAAGTTCCCGCTGCCACAGGCGCAGATATAAAAATCACAGACCCCAGCATCGGGCGCGGCTTCTCGGGCTCGACCCCCGGAGTCTGTGAACCGCCCGGAGTGTACCCAATAAAGCCTGATTTCTGCTTATTCGGTTGTTTGGCTCTTCGGTTTCTTCCCACCTACCCGCGGCGGCGCCTGGCTACCTTACAATATGGAATCTGAGAGATGCTGCAGAAAGAGAAGTCAGAGAGATTGAAACGTGAGGACATTTCTGCTGTTCTGAAAGGAGCTACATGAAGAGGATGAGAAGTAACACAGGTAGTCTCTAGGAGCAAAGACTAGCCCCCTACTGATAGCAAGCAAGGAAAGAGGGACCTTAGTCCTATAAACCTCAAGGAAATAAATGTGGTCAACAATCTGAATGAGCTTAGAAGTAAATTTTCTTCAGAGCCTCCAGATAAAACCCAGTCAAGATAACACAGTAATTTTGGCCTTGTGAGGCCTTGAGCAGAGAATACAGCTTAGCCACACTGAGCCCAGATTCCTGACCCACAATCCTGTGAAATAATTCATGTGTGGTTTTAAGTCATGAATTAAGCATTAATTTGTTATAGCAGCAATAGAAAACTCATACACTTACAACTCTTCCCTTGGAGAATCCTGTTTTCTGGAAGTGAGCCCATCTTCCCCCTTATCTTTATCAAACTGGTTTTCACAACATCTAGATTAGAGGCCATTATAAGCCCAACCTTCGCTTCATGGTACACTAACTTCCAAATGGCATTGTTTCTTTTCCTCGAGGCTTTCCATCTCTTCCATTTCACCAATTCTTTGGAGAAGAAGGTCAAAATTAGAACAGCATTTTCTGTTCTTGCCTTTTGAGAAATAAAGTCACCAGTGAGGCAAGAACTTGATTCTACTCTGATTTTAGCCAACTGAGACTTCCAGCAGATGTCCAGAAAGTCCCACATGTTGCCTCTGTGCCAGTTCCATAACTCATGTCAGGAACACATCATCCATTTCCTCCATCTGTTCGTCTGTCACCTTCAAATGTAAGAATTAGAAAGAAGCAGCATTTACGCATTTGGCTCGGAGATGATGATGATGTTACTTCAGCACTTCTTTCCTTTCACCTTCTCATAAATGATCCTTAGTTTGAAGTCATTTTAACACAAAGTCTTTGAGACTTGGATTGTGTTAGCTTGCTAATCCCACAAACCTGGCTGCAGGACCTCCGTCTAGCTTACTTCAAGTTATATTTACTGCTTTGAACAAGTCTTATCCAGCACCATGCTGGAGCCACAGTAAATGCTAAATCAAAATTTGGGATGCACTAACCCTATCAGAATCACCTTCCTAAAGATGTTCCCACTCTAGAGTGTATTTGGAGTGACTGGTACTAGCAATGACTGTTACAAACTTTACAGGGAAGCTACTTAGTTTGTGGTTCTTCAGATTGTATCCCTTACTAGCCAAGTAGCTACAAAGATTATGTGACTGCTTCTATTTTCCAGTACAGCTGTGTCTCATAAATCTATAAATTGTAGGTTTATTTATCATCAGTTCTACCAAGCCAGAAGTTATCTGCTGAAAAGATACCTTGTCAGTATACACCAGCTTCTAGTAGACCTTCATTTATTTTCCAGCTAGTAAATTCCACCAGAATATTCATGAAATCTGGTCCAGTCAAATTTGTTTACCTTGAGGGAAATGGAGAAACTGAGTTATAGTCTCTCTTTTCTTCCAGCTCCCAATTATAGTCAAAAATCACTGCTCTCCTTTGAGACTCAGAATTTGTCTTTCCTTTAAAAGAATCCTTTCCCAAGGGCCAAAGTTTCCACTTCCTCTTCCACTTCATTACAGTTTGACCTCTGATGCCTCCTGCTTCCTCAATGCACCACTAATGCCTATCTAGCTGAGATCTATACTCTCTGTACCGTAATGTCAAGGCTTATTTTATAGTTTCATTTCTCCTTTGTTGATGCTGTTTTCTCCTTAGAGGCTCCATGGAGATGAGTGGATATAAAAATATACCGGCATTAGGAGAGGATATGCACACCTCTGTTATCAATTACAGACCCAGTGCATCCAGGGATCCAGCATGTACTAGAAGATGTCTTCCTGAAGTTGGTTCCTGCTCTTATGATTTGTATGTGCATTTTTACTAGCTCCAATTGCTTATTCCCTTTGTGAATGCATTACAACAACTCTTTAAGACATCAGTGAGGATAAACTTTACCCCCTTATGCAATCATCTCACATTTAGTTTATTTATAACACAAAGGCTGAAAATTGGTATGTGATAGACTTCTGAGATCGTGGATTTTATTCCTTAGCCTCTCCTAATTAGTTTATAATTACTAATAGACAGTATTCAAATCATATAGTATCCAGGCAAAAAGCAAACACACTCTTCTTGGTTCTTGTGAGGTGAGCTAATTTCTTAAAGATTCAGGCTTTTGATGTTGTGACTCAAACTCCAAGTGTCATTTTTCAGTACCACTTGTAGTATTTGAATTCACTTGAAAATATTCCCTTCAAGTACTTCAGTTTTCTGTTCAAAAACCACTTGTCCCAGTTCTCTAAGATTTTGGGGAACCCTCTTTTGCAAATATCATTTACTTCCTTATAAATTAGCAGCAGCAACTAGGATCCAGCAGATTAGACTGGGTAAAGGCAGGCTGTCTGTTACATCCCACACTCTAAGAGCTCATCTCTCAGTGGATCACATTAGATCTACAGCCTTCAGTAGGGAGTCCACAACCAACCATCACTTCTTTCCAGAAACACTGTTGAATTTTTGGAATCAATGGAACTCGGGGAATGTTATTACATGGTTACATTGCTTTTCCCAGAAATCAAGATTTCCTATAACAGAACCTGCTTATTGATTTTAGAACTCCAGTAAAGCAGTTTATTCCTCTTCTCTCCAATTGTATCACAATTCTAAACTATCTATCTGTGTGGCTTTCTTTTGATTTCCAAATATTTTTTCATCCTTATTTCACAGAGCACATGTTCACCCTACTGTCGACCTTGATGAACAAGTCTCATGTGAATTAGTTAGGAAGTTACAGAGTTTTTCTCTTCATTCCGGAGTCATGAGTCTCTGTTCTCTGAATGCTTGATATAGATTTTTATAAATTCAATTCCTGTAGACTCTTGTACTATTTCTTCTAGCTCTCGTGGTTCCTCCATTGTATGAGATGAGTCATGTTTGTTAAATGAACACTTACCGTAGTATCAAAACTATACACACCTGATATTTTCCTAAAATGTGACCCTGGGCAGGTCAAGGTCATTTTGAGCATCTATTTCTCCTCTAAAAATGGGACTAATTATTTCTGTATCTCAAAGTAGTTAAAATAAGACAATAGATGTAATTTTTAACTATAACACACTATAAAAATGCTTGATAGTCATAATTTAGTAACCTCTCACTTAGTCGTCCATGCATACACTCATGTATTCAAGATATATTGACGTCTATATGATTTTATTTCCACTCCAGTCCAAACAAGTATGCAGGACCTTGACACTTCCTTGTCTTAGAGATTTTGTACACCAAACCCAAAACTATTGGAAGACAGTGTTTTTTCATAGTTTAATTAACAGCCGTTTTATTTAAAATATCATTTCAAAGAGCATGAAAATAAAAGAAGATATTTCACACAGATTAAAATAAATTTGAAACACAGAGGATGAATTCTATCCTTACATACTATAGGGCAGTATATAGGGGTGTTGGTAAAACTGTGAAGAATACCTGTGCTATACTTCTGAAGAATCAGCCTCCAAAGAGTACCCAGTGTGTACTCACCAAGGAGTACTATGATGGTTAATTTTATGTGTCAACTTGACTGGCCTAAAAGATGCCCAGATACCTGGTAAAACATTATTTCCATGTGTGTCTGCGAAGATGTTTTCAAAAGAGATTAGCATTAGATTCATTAATAAAGTGAGTAAAACAAATCCATCCTCTCCAATGTACATGGCATAATCCAATCCATTGAAGGCCCAGATGGGAAAAAAGGCAAAGGAAAGGTGAATTCTCCCTTTGGGGCTGGGACATTTATCATCCCCCTGCCTTTGTACATGGGAGCTCCTGGTTCTCGGGGCTTCAGCCTAAGTCTGAATTGTACCTCTCACTCTCCTCAATCTCCAGTTTGCCGATGGCAGATGGTGGGACTTCTCAGCTTCCATAACCACTTGAGCCATTTCCTATAAAAATACCTTCTTATATATACTCCTCTATAGATCTTATTTGTTCTCCTTCTCTGGAGAACCCTGACTAATAACAAGTACTAATCTTTAAGAGTTATTTTTAAGCATCAGAAGAGTCCCTATAGGGTGAATCAGTGAGCATTATACCTGAATCAGCACTTAAAGGTAGAAAATATCTGTTTTTTTGAGTGAGTAATATATTTTATTTATTTTTTATTAGTTTTTATCATTTTATTATTTATTAATTTTTTTACCCTCACATGAGGACATTTTTGCATTTATCTTCAGATAGAACAGGAAGGAGAGAGGGAGGGAGAGAGAGAGAAACATCCATGTGAGAGAGACACATCGAGTGGCTGCCACCTACACAACCCCAGCCAGGGCCAGGGACAAAGTGCAACTGAGGTACGTGCCCTTAGGGGAAACCGAACCCAGGTCTCTCTGGTCCACGGGCCAATGCTCTAACTGCTGAGCCAAACTGGCCAGGGCAAGTGAGTAATATATATAGTAAAAACATAGCATATGTCCTGTATCATTAGATTTGTTTCTTTGGCTGCCTAGGCCCTCATTAGGCTATGGTTATCAAATAAAATTACATTATCTGACTGCTTTTGAAAATCACTCTTCCTGGAGTCTACAGTGAATTTCAGAATCAATTGCTTGTTTGATGGACTTTTTTGTTCCTGGTTATTTGTTAAACCAATACACTCCACAACCATATGATAGAATACTGTAGTTCCATGAGAAAATAATCCTTCTGAAAACTAGAGATAAGAAATGCTGAGGATAAATTTCTAAATAGAAACAAGTGGAATTCAGAGCTAGAAAAACAGAATGATGCCAAATTTTTGTGAGTAGAAGTGGTGGTGGTGACAGTGATGGTCTGTATGTACATAACCTGTGTATGTAAATATACATAAATGATATAAAAAGCAGAATAAAACACAAATGAGTTTCTCTAAATAGAAAATTTATGTTTAAATTCTGATTTTTCTTTATATTTTCCATATTTTTTTAACTTTGAACTATAAGCATGTATCATGTTTTATAATCAACTAAAACAACAAATGTTATTTTTTGTGATTTCCTTCTGACACTTTCTTATATTATTTCCCACCAGTTTTCAGGGAACAATTAGTTGCCAAATACCAGGAAATTAACAGCAATTATCACCAGCTGGCTAGCTGCTAGGAGTAGTCACTGGACTGTAATTCACCCAGCATGAGATAGGAAACCTTGAGGAAATAACGTCAATGATTAATCAAACTTGAAAAATTAACTTCCTGGGATAGCATGTATCAAGAGGGCTTAGTCACTGGGCCATGGACATCACTCCCGTTCTAATGATTTCAGCAGCAGCAGCCCTTTCAAAGGCATTGCTGATAGTCCACTCTACAGAACAGGTACTTTGTATGTTTGAGATAATGTTTAAAATTCTAGCAGACCATGAAATATAGGAGCTGACAATATTTATATATAAATTCTTTTTATTTAATCAACACTGGGTTCAAATGAACAAAGGGCAGCATGGATTGCATGCTGGCTTTACAAACAAAACCTATGATTCTTCTTCCTAAATTTCTGCAATCCAGGCAGGCAGACAAACATATCTGTTCATTGACTACAGGAGAGCATATATGTGCATTTTGAGATTTTGAGGAGATACAGTAATAGCACCCTTTCTCCCAACTCAAATTCTGATCAAATTAAAACCAACAAAAGGTTAAGGAAGATAGAAGACCAAAATTAAGGAGTGTACTTCTGTTTGTGGTAAAGGAGGCTTCCTTATATTGACCCAGAATTGAACAGATTTACTAACCTTGTCAGAGGTGACCACTGCTGGCCCCACTACAGGGGCAGAAACTGCCACCACATAACTGTTAGCATGGAGAAGCAGAGCAGCGCCCTGGCCGGTTTGGCTCAGCGGTTAGAGCATCGGCCTGCGGTCCTGAGAGACCCGGGTTCGGTTCCCGCTAAGGGCACGTACCTTGGTTGCAGTTTGTCCCCAACCCTGGTCGGTTGTGCGGGTGGCAGCCATTCGATGTGTTCCTTTCACATCGATGTTTCTCTCTCTCTCTCTCTCTCTCTCTCTCTCTCTCTGTTCCTCTCTCTCCCTCCCACTCTACCTGAACAAAAAATGGAAAAAATGTCCTCCGATGAGGAGAAGCAGAGCAGAATGTGTTCTCTTTGGGCAGAACAATACTACAACAGTGGTTCTCAAAGTGAGGTTCCTAGACCAACAGCCTCAGCATTTTCTCTTTCCAAGGTCTCCAATAAAATAACTCGCTCCATATGTGTGGGAGAATTGAGAGAAGGGCAGTAACAGAAAGGCTACAACATTACACTACTAGTAGCCTCCACATGAAAGGAAATGTCAAGAGTAGGGATGAAGCATTTCCCTACTAGTCTTCTTTAGCTATTGACTCTCTTAACCCATTCATTTTAAACGTTAAATTTATGTCCCTTTTGATGGCAATGACAATTTGTTTTTGTTTTTTCCATGAGGCATCTTCCCTTACTAACCTTTGCTTCTTTTAAGTACCTTCCTGGGATCATCGGTGAATAGTGCAGATTTTGTTTCTTTTTAAATCTTTTTAAAAATTTTTTCTTTATTGATTTCGAGAGAGAGAGGAAAGGAGAGGGAGAGAGAGATAGAAACATCAATGAGAGAGAACATCAATTGGCTGCCTCCTGCATGGCCCCCCGTCCCCCGGGGATTGGGCCCACAACTTGGGCATGTGCCCTGACTGCGAATCAAACCGGTGACCTCTTGGAGCATAGGTCAATGCTCAACCACTAAGCCACACCAGCCAGGCTAGATTTTGTTTCTTAAAGTTTCTAAAATGATTTAAAATACCAATTAATTAAATTTGTTGAGAAAATTTTAGGACTATGACTGATCACCTCCAAAGTGAAAAGTTGAGGGCTAATACTAATCATTATGAAATGCACAGGACTATTTATATATTGCTTTTGATGAAAAGTAAGAAAAAAATATTCATTCTTAGTTCCAGAAATTGTTAAAACATAGCTCAGAAGATTTATCTAAAAGCACCACAACCAAACTTGCAAATCAAACTTGAAAAATCGACTTGCAAAATTTCAAGTAATGGTTTCCATCCCTGACAACTATTCTTTTTTATTTAACCAGGGAAATTATCTGTAGTACAAAATAACTTTAACAGTACCGTAATTGATATCATAAGTAAAATAGTAAAACTTGGAATTATTTATATAACTGTAGAAAACGGCACACTGTCCAAATGGAAGGCACAGGACCATCTCAAGTTGGACCTGGTGATTTTCTCCTCGTGTACAAACTAAACAAATACCATATTTGTGTGTTCATTTTTGTTTGTTTCAAGCTATCTTTTGATTTCTCTTTTTATTTCTTCTTTGACCAATTAATTGTTTAGGAGAATGTTGTTTAATTTCCACAAAGCTTACAATTGGATCAATACATCATTTTTAGGGCAGAGTAGGCAGACCTTTTTTGCACCTCCTCCCAGGGCCAGACTGGAAGTAAAATTAAATTGGGGAACATTCACCCAGAATTACCAACTGAGGTCCAGCTGAGGAGGAGACATAACAAGCAAGGGCAGAAGCCACCTGGAGACTGGCAGGAAGGGGGCATAGCTTTACAGGCCTTCCCCAAGAAACAAGAAAAATCTCAAATAAACCATCTAAACCTACAAATAAAACAACTAGGAAGGGAACAATAAGAAAAGCCCAGAGTAATTAGAACAAAGAAAATAATAAAGAACAGAGTGGAAATAAATGACATAGGGCCAAAAAAAAAAAATAGAGAAGATCAATGAAACCAAGATCTGGTTCTTTGAAAAGATAAACAAGATTGATGGACCCTTACATAGAGTAATCAAGAAACAAAGAGAGAGAACCCAAATAAATAAAACCAGAAATGAAAGAAGTGAAGTAACAACTGATACCATAGAAATACAAAGGATTATAAGAAAATACTAAGAATATAGCTTATAGGTATGCTAACAAATTGAACAACCTGGAGAAATGGACAAATTCCTACAAACATACAATCTTCTAAAATTTAATCAGAAAGAATCAGAAAACCAGTATAGACCAATAACAACTAATGAAATTGAAGCAGAAATAAAAATAGAAATTAAAAATAGGTAAGATCTGGAAACAGCCCAAGTGCCCATCAGTAGATTAATGGATAAAAAAAGCTGTGGTACACTTACACAGTGTAATACTATGCAGTAAAAAGGAAGGATTTAGTATACTTTGAGACAGTATGGAGAGATATGGAGATGATTATGCCAGTTAGAGAAAGAAAAGTATCATATAATTTCACTTATAGCTATAAGTGGAATCTAACAAACAAAATAGGTCCAAAGGCATTGGAACATGGCACAGACTGATGAAACTCAGAGGGAAGGGAAGAGGGTGTAGTGGGCAGAGATTAACCCAAAAATGTATATGCATGTATGCATAATCCATGGACACAGACAATAGTGTGGTGAAGGCCTGGAGTGGGGTGAAAACTGGGTGGAGGAGGGCAATGGGGGAAAAGGGAGACATCTGTAATATTCTCAGCAATAAAGATAATTTTTTTAAAAAGAAATGTAGCCCTGGCTGGTTTGGCTCAGTGGTTAAAGCGTTGGCCTGCGGTCCAGAGAGACCCGGGTTCGGTTCCCACTAAGGGCATGTACCTCAGTTGCAGTTTGTCCCCGGCCCTGGTTGGGGTCGTGCGGGAGGCAGCCACTCGATGTGTCCCTTTCACATCGATGTCTCTCTCTCTCTCTCTCTCTCTCTCTCTCTCTCTCTCACTCTCTCACTCTCTCTCTCTCTCTCTCCTCTCTCTCTCCCTCTCTCTCTCTCTCTCTTCCTCTCTTGCCCTCCCACTCTATCTGAACAAAAAATGGAAAAATGTCCTCGGGTGAGGATAAAAAAAAAAGAAATATAATGTGCCAAAAGTTCTCTCTTAGTGCCCTCAAGCCTGCCTGCTCCTTCTCTGCCTCCATAAAAGTGTAGAATTTGACCCGACATATTACATCACCCTTTGTACCATGGCAGAAATTCTTTTATCCAGAGGTTTCAAAGTACTTTTACAAATGTTAATTAACAAGCCTCATCATCATTTTTCTCCACAGAGATAGTTCATTTAAGTAACACAGAAATTTACCTAAATAGCCCACTCAAGGTCACCTGAGAAGTCCTTTCTGTTATCTGGAAATGGATATTTAAAGTGTGAAAATATGCCCTGGCTGGGTATCTCAGTTGGTTAGAGCATTGACCCAATACACCAAGGTTGTGGGTTTGATCCCTCGTCAGGGTACATACAAGAATCAACCAATGAATGCATGAATAAGTGGAACAACAAACCAATGTTTCTCTCTCTCTCGCTCACTCATTCTTTCTCTCTAAAAAAATAAATAAATAAAGAGTGTAAAAATACCTTGGAGCCTCATTGCAGATCTAAACTCATTGCATCCTTTGCACTACTCACAAGAGGGACGTGTCGTCTCCTTTCATCTTCACAGCAAGTCTCGCACCACGCTACTCTAAGAATGCTGAAATAAATAAGATTCGGACAGAGTGGTCAATGTGAGGAGAAGGACTGCTGTGAAAACCATGTCCCAGATACACTTCGGTGAGTGTCCATACACTCTAGTGCCTGCCTTCAAAAAACTTGCAAAGGAGTAGGTAGGTGCCATGGTTTGATCGTAGGCATTTATCATGTTCTTCATGATAAATGTGAGGGGAAACCTCATGGCAAATCCCTTTAACGATTTCCTTTATAAAAAACTGAGACATTAGGAAAGATATATTAAATAAAAATAATTACTAAAATAATATATTACACATGTGATTAAAACACTTAAGGTACTGAAAGTAGGGAGCTTTCATAGAAGATTAATTTCAAATATAAGGTGCCAGAGGCTCCCCTAAGTGCCCTCAAGCCTGCCTGCTCCCTCTCTGCCTCCATAAAAGGGTAGAATTTGACCCAACATATTATCCCTCCCTTTGAACCTCTGCAGAACTTCTTTCATCCACAGATTTCAAAGTGTTTATACAAATATAAATTAACAAGCCTCATCATCACTTCTCTCCACAAAGATGGTTCATTTAAGTAACACAGAAATTTACCTAAATGGCCTGCCCAAGGCCACCTGAGAAATCGTTTGTGTAATCTGGAGGTGGATATTCAAAAATGTAAAAATACCTTGCAGCTTCATTGCTTCCTGTGGAAGTCGCACTGGAGGGACCAATTGTCTTGAATCTTTACAGCAAGGTCCCCACCAGCTGGCCTTTCCTCCGTCTCACCAAGCGCCCACATACCTGGAAACCCAGACTTCAGCCCTCCTCTCTTCCATCTTATCTGCCCCGAAAGCTGAGTGAGGACAGAATATAAATTTTTTAAAAATTTTTATGAATTATTTTGATCATATAAGTAGTTGCCCATATTTTCTTTTGTTCCCCCAAAGTCTTCTATTGATACAGTGAACAAAGATTTATTCAACACTTACCTTGTTGTCACTCACAGTGCCGGACACAGGGAACACTGCAGCCATGCTCCTCCCTTCATGAGAAGGGCAGACAGTAAGCAAGAGTCCGATACACTGTGGTCAGAGCCATGAAGATGACAAACGTGATGGGCGGTGAGGTAGGTAGGGATGGATGGATCAGGGAAGCCCTCTGTAAACAGGTGATATTTGAACTGAGACCTGGAGCATGAGAAGAGTCAAAGTTTTGGTTTTTATTAATTTATTTATTTTGGCATCTTACAGATTTATATTTCTAATACAGTAAATATCAATCTTTAATATTCCCCCATTTAAAAAATCTCATTAGGGCTTTATACATATATTTTTGCAGAGTAAAATAGTCACGAGACCAAATGTGAGAAAATCACTGTGGTTCATCCCCAGCCATGATTGGTCCACTTCTTGCTCTGACTCAGAAGGCGCAGCTGTGATGGAATGACAACCACTCATATATACAAGTCCTCTCACCCTGCACACACAGCGTGCATTTCCAGCACTGCTTTCCCCCGCAGCCGTTTGCATCCAGCCTCTGGCCACCCACAACTTTAAGAAGTTATATTGGGTGCACACTGACTATCCCCAGAAGAGGTGGTGGGGGAGAGATAAAGCACAGAACTTATATGCATGTATGCATGAGCAACAGACATGGACAGCAAAGCTGGGGACAGGGCAGGGAGGGAGGAGGAGGGGGGAGTCAGTGGGGGGAAAAGGAGAAACTTCTGTAACAAATATAAATTGATTAATTAAATAAAAAAAATAAAAAATTTTAAAAAAAATCAGGGTCCAACCTCATACTCAGAGGGTTTTTAATTGAAAAAAAAAAAAAAGAAGAAGAAGTTATATTGGCTTGATTCTTATCCTTCAGATGCTGCTTGTTAGTGGATGGCCTATAGCATATGAATCTGAAGAGAAAACTGAAGACCTTCCTAGCCAGCCCCTGCCAGCCCAGGCTGTGGCCAGAGGAAGAGGCTGGTGTTCCACCACCACTGCTGGTGCTGCTGCCGCTGCAGTGGGTGGTGGGGAGCCCCCAAGGCCATGCTGGAGGACAGAGCTGGGAGTGGCCATCCTCGACTCTGGGCCAGGTAGGGGCGTGGTGGTCCTTGCCTCCAGGCTGGCGGGGGGAGTGGTCATCCTCGCTTCCACAAAAACTGCGGAGGTATTCTCTGCATGGGATTTGCATCAGGAGGGTACCCAGCATCTTCGTGGCCCTCAGAAGCTTCTTATCCAACATACCTGAGCTTGGAGGATGGCCTGGAGCCCTCTGGGGGACAAGAGGAGAGGCTGCCCTCTCTGTAGGTCCACCCCTTGGCCCCTGCTCTAATGAAACTTTAGAGACTGAAGTTTGTTTCTCCTGGGTCCATCTCCCTCCCCTGCTCTCCTTGCTCCCATGTCTGTGGAGGTTCTTATTAAAGTATTTTGTTCTCTAAAATTTTGTAATAAACTTGATACTTCAGAATAAAAATTAAAAAATAGGTTCAACTGACAAAAAAAGGATCTGTCATATTTGGCCACTGTTGAGTTTCCTATGTGTAGGTATGAATTATGTGGTCGGTATAGAATCCACATGTAGTAAAGTAAGAACTGAGCGGCGTGTAGGGAAGTGGTAACAGTGAGAAACAGAAAATATATGAGAAAAATAGAAGGGAAAGATTGTGTAAATATAATGGTTGTAAAATTAAAAATTAATTTTAATTTTAATTTTTAAATTATGGGGAGTACTTGCCCTGGCCGGTTTGGCTCAGCGGTTAGAGCGTCGGCCTGCGGTCCAGAGAGACCCAGGTTCGGTTCCCGCTAAGGGCACGTACCTCAGTTGCAGT
Organism: Molossus molossus; assembly: GCF_014108415.1. Classification (NCBI taxonomy): domain Eukaryota; kingdom Metazoa; phylum Chordata; class Mammalia; order Chiroptera; family Molossidae; genus Molossus; species Molossus molossus. The sequence continues at coordinate 52,617,201 of NW_023425345.1, read as the reverse complement.
TTGTCCCCGGCCCTGGTTGGTCGTGCGGGTGGCAGCCACTCGATGTGTCCCTTTTACGTCGATGTTTCTCTCTCTCTTCCTCTCTCTCCCTCCCACTCTATCTGAACAAAAAAAAAAAATGGAAAAATGTCCTCGGGTGAGGATAAAAAAAAAAAAAAAAATTATGGGGAGTACTTGAGAATGCTCAAGCCCTGGGGGGTGAAGCTAATAGATAAGAAGGAACAAAATACATTGAAGAGGAGATAAAGGCAAAGCAGAAACGAGATGAATGATGCAGAAAGGGAACAACAGTTTCAATACCAATAACTTTTCTCAAGCTGCACTTTATTCCCCCTATGGAAGACGAGGAAAATCAGGTAATAACCCTGATTCAGGATTGAAGTTTTCAATCTTTATTTGTCAAAAACAGGTCTTTCCTCCTGTCCAGACCCAGAGCAACTGATCATTTCCTTTCTGTATTCCTCATAGTTAGGCCAAGACTCCTACTTCTGAAAACACTGTGAGAGCATGTTGCATGTCTGTTTCTCATCCTGAGAACCAGGACTGGCACTTAGTAGGTGCTCAATAAGCCTTCGTGAAGAAGGGGAATAAAAAAGAGGAAAGAAGATAGTGAAAGCGCAGGGTGACAGAGTTACTAGCCGGTGCAGCAATAATTTAGTGTGCCTGGCAGCACGTCACATGTGAAACTGCAGAGACGGGGAAAATGCGAGTGACCGAAGATCGTTAAGGTCGGGTTAGGTACCAGAGTCTTTCTGCTGTAACAGAATAATTGTACACATGACCACATCATTCCACTTGCACATTTACCTTTTTTGCTTTTTTTATCTTGTGATTAGGGTAAGCAAAAAAAATATTTGAGCCAGCATGTAAATTTTTTAAGAAGTTCACATAAAAATCTGTTTTTAACGCTCTTAAAAATCACAAGGTCTGCCATGCTGCCTTGGTTCTTTTTATAATTGACCGTGTGGCAGTGTATAATTCTGCTTACAGTTCTGATTTTGAGGAGTTCTGGAGTCTTCAAAGATTTCAAGCGGACAGTGGGATTTAACATTTGCTAAGCCAGGAGCACCTGTGCCATTCTGTACAGCAAAAAGATGAAAAACAAAGTGCCACAAAGTTTTATGCACAAATCCAGGAATTTCTGGGAAAGGCTTACGGGGCAATGAAGAAATAGAAATGAGCTTATATCAAGCAATAATTAAAAATAATCAGAGACAATTCAGCTGTATTTATTCTCTCTCCTTCTGCCTCCCTATCTCTAGCTTTAGCTCGCACATCCTGAATTCCTAAAGCAATTGACTTGTTGCTATATTGAAACTTGGGACCACAATTTTTTAAAAACTAATAAAGTTGAATTTTAAAAATCTAACATCAGTTGGGGGCATTAGCACAATGCTAAAGAACAGATGAAAGAAGTTTCGTCTTAATATGTCTAATATTGTTAAATCACCAGAGCTATTTTTGTGGAGGAAGTACTGGATTATCATCGAATATTTTTGTATCTGAATTTAACTGTTGTAACAGTTTACCAGTTTAATGCCATACAGTTTATATACTATCTATTTTTTTTAGTTATGGCACAGGACAAATTCATTTTTCTCGTAATTGTGAGAACCAGAATAATATAATTATAATTAAAAAATAATTAATGTAGAATTTCTGGCAGAAGATAATTTCCCATTTAATGGTAAAGAAGGACACAGACTTTAAAAATTGAAGTGGTTTATGTATTTCTAAAATTCAGTAATATATTAAATGCTGTTATCTATAAAATCATAATATTAAATGATACATAGTTGCTGTACCAGTTTACTTTCCACCAGCAGTGAATGAGGGTTTCTTTTTCTCCACAACTTCTCCAACACTTGTTATTATTTGTCTGGTTGACGACAGCCATTCTAACAGGTGTGAGGTGGTATCTCACTGTAGTTTTTTTTAATTAATTAATTTTTGTTACAGGTGTTTCTCCATTTTCCCCCATTGACACCCTCCTCGCCCCCACCGCCAGCATTGTTGTCTATGTCCATTGGTTATGCTTATAGGCATAAGTTCTTTGGTTTATCTTTTCCCTCCCCCCTCCCCACTCCTCTGAAATTTCTCAGTCTGAACCCTACTTCTATGCCTCTAGGTCTATTTTATTCATCACCTTATTTTGTTCATTATATTCCACAAATAAGTAAGATCATGTGATACTTGTCTTTCTCTGACTGGCTTATTTTGCTCAGCATAATACTCCCCAGGTCCCTCCAGGTCCTTGCAAAGGATAAGACATCTTTCTTTCTTACAGCTGCATGGTATTCCATTGTGTATGTGTTCCACAATTGATGGACAATTGGGCTATTTCCCTAATAGTGAAGTTGAGCATCTTTTCATATATATTTTTCCATTTGGATTTTTCTTCGGAGAAGTGTCTGTTCAGGTCTTGTATCCATTTGTTTTTCTTTTTTTCTTTTATTAATTTATTTTTGTTACAGATGTTTCTCTTCTTCTCCCCATTACACCCTCCTCCCAATCCTCCTCACCCCATCCCCACCTTTGTTGTCCATGTCCATCAGTTATGCGTACATGCATATAAGTTCTATGGTTTATCTCTTCTCTCCTCCCCAAACCCCTTTTCTGAGGGTTGTCAGTCCGTACTCTACTTCCACGTCTCTGAGTCTACCCTGTTCCTCAGAATGTTATGTTCATTATATTCCACAAATAAGTGAGATCACATGATATTTGTCTTTCTCTGCTTGGCTTGTTTCACTTAGGATAATATTCTCCAGGTCCCTCCATCTCGTCTCAAAGGATAAGAGATCTTTCTTTCTTATAGCTGCATAGTACCCCGTTGTGTATATGTACCACAGCTTTTTGATCCATTCGTCTACTGATGGACACTTGGGTCGTTTCCAGGTTTTAGCTATTGTAAATAGTGCTGCTATAAACATTGGAATATATATATTCTTTCTGATTGGTGTTTCAGGCTTCTTAGGGTATATTCCTAGAAGTGGAAACACTGGGTCAAATGGAAGTTCAATTTTTAATTTTTTGAGGTAACACCATATTGTTTTCCATTGTGGCTACACCAGTCTGCATTCCCACCAGCAGTGCACTAGAGTCCCCTTTTCTCCACACCCTTGCCAACACTTGTTGTTTGATGATTTGTTGATGGCGGCCATTCTGACAGGTGTGAGGTGATACCTGATAGTTGTTTTAATTTGCATCTCTCTGATGATTAGTGATGTTGAGCATTTCTTCATATATCTCTTGGCCATTTGTATGTCCTGTTTGGAGAGGTGTCTATTTAGCTGCTCTGTCCATTTTTAATTGGGTTCTTTGTCTTCTTTTTATTAAGTTGTATGAGCACTCTATATATATTGGAAATTAACCCCTTATCTAGTATATCATTGACAATTATGCTCTCCCATACAGTGGGTTGCCTTTCCAGTTTGATGACTGTATCTTTTGCTGTGCAGAAGCTTTTGAGTTTGATGTAGTTCCATGTGTTCATTTTTTCTTTGTTTCTGTTGTCTTAGGTGATATCAGTGAAAATTCTGTGGCGTATGATGTCTGAAATTTTGTTGCCTACATTTTCTTCTAGGATTTTTATGGATTCATGAGTCACATTTAAGTATTTTGTGAGTTTTGAATTTATTCTTGTGTATGGTGTAAGTTGATGGTCTAGTTTCATTTTTTGCATGTAGCTGTCCAAAATTTTCCCAACACCATTTATTAAAAAGGCCTTCTTTACTCCACTGTATGCTTTTGCCACCTTCGTCAAATATTAATTGAGCATATTTCCTTGGGTCCATTTGTGGGTTCTCTGTTCTGTTCCACTGGTCTATATGCCTGTTCTTGTGCCAGTACAAGGCTGTTTTGATTACAATAGCTTTGTATTATAATCTGATATCTAGTATTGTGATCCCACCTACTTTGTCCTTCTTTTTCAAGATTGCTGTGGCTATTCAAGGTATTTTTTGGATCCCTATGAACTTTTGAAGTTTGTTCTAGTTCTGTGAAATATGTCATTTGTATTTTGATGGGGATTGCATTGAATCTATAGATTGCTTTGGATAATATGGACATTTTAATGATAATTCTTCCAATCCATGAACAAGGTGTGTGCTTCCACTTTTTATATCTTTCTCTATTTCTTTTTTCAATGACCTGTGTAGTTTTCTGTGAATAGGTCCTTTACTTCTTTGGTTAAGTTTATTTCTAGGTATCTTAATTTTTTTGCCACGATGTGATTGTTTTTTAGTTTCTCTTTCTGTGAACTCATCATTAGTGTATAAGAATGCCATCAAGCCCTAGCTGGTTTGGCTCAGCAGTTAGAGTGTTGGCCTGAGGTCCAGAGAGACCTGGGCTTGGTTCCCACTAAGGGCACGTACTGCTGTTGCAGTTTGACCCTTGCCCTGGTTGGGTTGTGTGGGTGGCAACCACTCAGTGTGTTCCTTTCATGTCGATGTTTCTCTCTTTCCCTCTCTCTCTCCCTCCCACTCTATCTGAAAAAAAAAAGGAAAAATGTCCTTAGGTGAGGATGAAAAAAAAAAAAAAAGAATGCCGTCAATTTCTTGACATTAATTTTGTATTCTGCTGTTTTTCCAAATTTATTTATTAAGTCTAGTAGATTTTTAATGGAGTCTTTAGGATTTTCTATGTATAATATCATGTCATCTGCGAATATTCACCATGACCAAGTGGAATTCATCCCAGGGATGCAAGGCTGGTACAATATTAGCATATCAATAAATGTGATACACCACATAAACAAAATGAAAGCTAAAAACCACATGATCATATCAATAGATGCTGAAAAAGCATTAAACAAAATCTAGCATCTATTTCTGATAAAAACTCTCAGCAATGTGGGAATAGAGGGATCATATTTTGACATAATAAAGGCCATATATGAAAGACCTACAGCCAATCATACTCAATAGGCAAAGACTAAAAGCATTTCCCTTAAGAACAGAAACAAGACAGGGATGCCCACTTTCGCCACTCTTATTTAACGTAGTACTGGAAGTCTTAGCCACAGCAATCAGACGTGAAGAAAAAATAAAAGAAATCCAATTTGGAAAGAGGAAGTGAAACTGTCATTATTCTCAGATGACATGATATTATACATAGAAAATCTTCTGTCCATTTGTTTAATTGGATTGTGGTGTTGAGTTGTATAAGTTCTTTATATATATTTGGACATTAACCCCTTGTCACAGTTGTTTGCAAACATAACACATTAGGTTGATTGCCTTTTTGTTTTGTTGTCAGTTACTTTTGCTGTGCAGAGAATATTTAGTTGTATATAGTCCCATTCATTTACTTTTGCCTCTACTTCCCTTGCAAGTAATTTTTGACAAAGGAGCCAAAAACATACAATGAAGAAAAGAAAGCCTCTTTGATAAATAGTGCTGGGAAATTTGGAAAGCCACTTGGGAAAGAATAGACTACTGCTAGTCCTCATATACAAAATTAATTCAGAATGTATAAAAGACTTATATATAAGATCTGAAATGATAAATAACATAGAAGAAAACATAGATACTAAACTTATGAACCTTGGTTTTAGAGGAGATTTTATTAATTTGACCCCATAAATCAGGTATACTCTTGAAGCAGGGGTCCACAGCAGTATTGGGAGGAGGGATTCGATTTTATTCAATATTTCTAATTTTCATAATGGTGTTGGCTTTTCTACCTGCAAAACATAACACCAACCATAACAAAACTTTATAAAACATAATCTTTGATTTTAACAGTCAGTTATTTTTGTCTTTACTTACTCAGCTTAACTTATTAGATGTTAGAACAAAGAGAAAATTTTGGTTGTCTCAGTGAATTTTTGTAAGAACACATTTAAGAGAAATCTTTCATTTAAGAATATAAATTCTTTTGGTGCTCCTTTCTTTTAAGATCATTCTTAGCATTAGCCATGATTTTAAAAGTAGTATTTTAAAGGGGGATCAAAATTGTCAGAATTATAGTGGTGTATTCTTGATATTAACTGCTTTCTAAATGGTAAAAGTGAATCAAATTCCTGTTTTTAGAAAGTGGATTATAATAACAATGAATTGAGTTGTGGAAAGAAACTAATCACTTTCACTTTTCCATAGAAAATAAACATAAAGTAAAATATTTTTAAAACTTAATTTTATTAAAATTTCTGGTGATATAAATATATAACATAATTCTTAGTTTATCTGTGTGAGATTTTTAAAGCATGTTAAAAAGTATCAATTCCTATGTAAAATGTTAAAAAGAACATTCAGACTATTACATTCAACATAGACACTTAAATTGTTTTGATATCTGTGTATATACTATGTCTGCACCAAATTCTATTATGTCTTTCCAAATAAATATTAATTCATTACTGTTGCAAATATATTTATTTTATTATGCCATCATAATGGCATAATTACTATAGTTATTTATTTATATAAATATGCACTCTTTAAAATATGCTTGGATTTTAGGGGGGTTTATGTATAGTGTGTGAATATACAAATCCAAACACTTAAGGATCTCGTACTTTCTCAAATTCTTAGCTTATTCATTTAATTCTTTACATGTTTTAAATTTAATAGTGATATGTGAAAGAGTTTTTCAACTTTTTGCAACATTTGCCTGTATTCATGTTTTGCTTTTCAGTTTAACTTCATCTATTGTAAAGTGACATCACCTAACAGCTGCAGACCACAGCAGTGAAAGGGATTCAATGATTACTTACAGTGTTCACAGTTTAATTAACATGAAAAAAAATTAATAAAAGTATGAGAGGATCTTTTTATGTACCATATCAAAACAAATTTACTATTATATTACTACAACATATTCTACATTGCCAGGTATATAAAAATGTACTCAGAAATGATTAACTTAAAGTGAGTGAGTATATATGTAATTTTAAATTATTTTATTCATAGTTTTATAACCATTCAAGCTTCCTTCTGTCACTATGTTTAATTTCAGTAAAAATGCCCATTTTAGTATCTTTTATTTTTTTTTAGAAAACAAACATAAAATTAAAACTAAATAAAGAATACTGTCATTTGGGACAACATGGATGAATCCTGAGAGGATTATGCTAAGCAAAATAAGTCACATGGCGAAGGGCAAGAACCATATGATTTCGCTCATATGTGGGATGTAAAACACAGAGCAAAAAACAAGTAAACAGAACACACACAAAAACTCACAGACACAGACAACAATTACTATGCATGCCATGTTCTGAATTTACTATCATAATAGTCCTCATCCTAGGAGATATGCCATGAAACTTGGGAAATGTCAAGATTTCTTCTCTGAAAACTGTTATCAGATAACCTTGTTGCTTTTGTGAGTATATAAGTATGCCAAGTATGTTTTAAACATAAGTTCAAGCCAGATTTGAACTCATACAAAGGTAGATATGTTCAAGATTAACTAACAAGGGGGATGGGGAAGCAGGAAAAAAAAATAATAGGTGTAAATAAATGATTCACCATAAAAATACTTCTTAAAACTGAAAAATAAAAATAAATGCATTTCAGAAACTGAGACATAGAGAAAAGATATCTTATGTATATTTTTAAAAGCAGCCATAGATGTCACCCTGCAAATGAAAAGCTGGTGATTAGGTAAGTTTTTAAAGGATAGGATTCTAAGTGTTTCCTTTTGCAATCTAGTTCACTAACTCCTCACCAGCCTCCTTCAGTGCTCCACTTAGAGGCATCTCACTGCTTCAATAAGTGCCTCCCATTTCAGCACAAGTGCAAGTGTTGAACGGAAAATATTATCCTGCTAAATATCATGGCTTCTATTTTTAGCATATGAACAGATTTCTCATGCACAATGTTCAACTGAGCACAACTTTCTTATCATTTGCTTTTCTTATTTAAAGAACATAATTTAGATCGTCTGAGTTCTGTTTTTCCATTCTATAAAAATACTATATTCATTATTTGAATAGCTCATCTTCAGCGGATTTTTCCACTTCAAATACACACACTACAAATACATAGACACATACGTACACATACTTACCATTATCAGAGAATTTATATTGCCAATCTATTTATATTATAGAAAAAGAATAAGAATAATACAATTCAGAATATCACACACAAAACTTTCCAAAACATTGACAGCCTTCAATGTTTACACCAATAGTGGAAAACATGGTTTAGTTAATTAAACATGCTGAACAAATTTCATACCGTTTAAAAAATGTATTTTTATTTTATAAAATATGCCTAAAATTTGAATTTACATCTGCTAGTTATCAAATGAGATCTAGAGAGGTTGAGAAAAGTCAAAGAAATTCACATATAAAGAACAGATATAGTAACTTAAAACTAAAAATGAAAATATTTTTTACTATGATAAAAACATATCAGCTAGGATTAATTTTAGCTGCTTATGAAGTAAACTCAAAGAAAAAGTGGCTTTTAGAAAAATAAAAAAAAAACAGAAAACAACAATTACTAAAAAATTGATAAACTGGACACTCAACAGGATTTTAAAACTTCTGCTCATTGAAGTTCATCATTAAGAAAATAAACAGGTAAATCACAGACCGGAAGAAAATATTGACAACACATGTGTCTGACCAATGAATACATACAAAAGAGCCCGTTTTCAAAACAGGCAAAAAATTTGAGCAGACATTTTATAAAAGAACATACAAATTGCCAATAAGCACATAAAAGTGTTCAACATTGTTAGACATCAAGGATATATACAAATCAAACCACAAGATATCAATATACTTACACTAGCGTAGATAAAATAAGAATATATATTTATGCCCTGGCCGGTTTGGCTTAGCGGTTAGAGCGTCAGCCCATGGACTAGAGGTCCAGGGTTCAGTTCCTGCTAAGGGCATGTACCTTGGTTGCAGTTTGTCCCCCGCCCCTTTTGGGGTTATGTGGATGGCTGCCAGTTGATGTGTCTCTCTCACGTTGATGTTTCTCTCTCTCTCTTCCTCCCTGTTTCCCTCCTGCTCTATCTGAAGATAAATGCAATAAAAAGAATATATATTTATTGACAGGACCAACTGTTGGAGAGGATGTGTAAACACCAGAACCTCCAACATTGCAGGTAGAAATACAAATTAGTGTTACACTTTGGGAAATTAGCAGTTTAAAACATATATTTTACCCCATGGGACAGCACTATCCACTCTACATATTTATGTCTCCAATGGGATGAAAATATATGTCTACATAAATCTTGAGATAGAAGTATCCATGGTAATTTTATACATGAGAGCCTGAAACTGGAAACAGTGTCCACTAATAGGAACATGGTTACCTGGCTGTGGTTCAGTGGAATGATAACTCAGCAATAACAAGAAGCCTAATATTGATATGGGTGGATCTCAAAAGCATTAATCTGAGGGAAAGAAGCCAGCTACAAAAGAATACATAGTGCATAGCTCTTTTTATATAAAGTTCTACAATCATGAAGCTAATCTAGAGTGATAGAAATTAAATCACTGGGTCAAATGGCAGGTCCATTTTTAACTTTTAAGGTAACACATATTGTTTTCTACAGTGGCTGCACCATTCTGCATTCCCACCAGCAGTGCACTAGAGTCCCCTTTTGTCCACACCCTCGCCAACATTTATTGTTTGATGATTTGTTGATGGCGGCCATTCTGACAGGGGTGAGGTGATACCTTATAGTTGTTTTAATTTGCATCTCTCTGATGATTAGTGATGTTGAGCATTTCTTCATATGTCTCTTGGCCATTTGTATGTCCTGTTTGGAGAGGTGTCTATTCAGCTCCTCTGTCCATTTTTAAATTGGGTTCTTTGTCTTCCTTTTGTTGAGTTGTATGAACACTCTATATATTTTGGAAATTAACCCCTTATCTGATGCATCATGGCAATTGTAGTCTCCCATATAGTGGGTTCCCTTTCCATTTTGATGGTTGTTTCTTTCGCTGTGCAAAAGCTTTTTAGTTTGATGTAGTCCCATGTGTTCATTTTTTCCTTTGTTTCTCTTGCCTTAGGTGTTGTATTAGTGAAAATTCTGCTGTGTATGATATCTGAAATTTTGTTGCTTGCATTTTCTTCTAGAATTTTATGGATTCACAAGTTACATCTAAGTATTTTATCCATTTTGAGTTTATTTTTGTGTATGGTGTAAGTTAGTGGTCTAGCTTCATTTTTTGCAAGTAGCTGTCCAATTTGAACTGCCATTTGACCCAGTGATCCCACTTCTAGGAATATACCCTAAGAAACCGGAAACACCAATCAAAAAGCATATATGTAACCCCATGTTCATAGCAGCACTATTTACAATAGCTAAGATCTGGAAATAACCCAGATGTCCATCAGTAGATGAGCAGATAAAAAAGCTGTGGTACATGTACACAATGGAACACTATGCAAGTGTAAAAAAGAAAGATCTCTTAACCTTTGAGATGACATGGAGGGACATGGAGAGTATTATGCTAAGCAAACAAGCCAAGCAGAGAAAGATAAATATCACATGATCTCACTTATTTGTGGAATATAATGAACTAAACAAACTGATGAGCAAAATTGACCCAGAGACATAGAGGTGGAGTACAGACTGACAAACCTCAGAGAAGGGAGGTTAGGAGGGGAAGAAATAAACCACAGAACTTATATGCATGTATGCATGACCAATGGACATAGACCACAAAGCTTGGGATGGGGAGGAGGGTGTCAATGGGGGGAAAAAAAGAAACATCTATAACAAAAACAAATTAATAATAATGATGATGATGACGATGATGATGATGATAAAAGAAATCAAATCAGTGGTTGCTTCTGGTGGAGGTGGGGGAATGATTGGGAAGGGGCAGAAGGAACTTTCTTGGTTGATGGAAAAGTCTCGCCCTGGCCGGTTTGGCTCAGCGGTTAGAGCGTCAGACTGTGGTCCAGAGAGACCCGGGTTCGGTTCCCGCTAAGGGCACGTACCTCGGTTGCAGTTTGTCCCTGGCCCTGGTCGGTCGTGAGGGTGGCAGCCACTCAATGTGTTCCTTTCACATCGATGTTTCTCTCTCTCTCTCTCTCTTTCTCTCTCTCTCTCTCTCTCTCTGTTCCTCTCACTCCCTCCCACTCCACCTGAACAAAAAATTGAAAAATGTCCTCGGGTGAGGATAAAAAAAAAAAGAAAAGAAAAGTTTTGTGTCTTGATGAAAGCGTATTAATTAATCAAAACATACCAAACTATACACCCACAGTATTCACATTTAAACTATATCTCAATAAAAATTACTTAAAAGAAGATTTTCCCTTTCTCTTATTTATACAAGGGAGTCCAAAAGACACAAAATGTAACAGAAAGCAAACTCTGAGAGTTTAGCCTGAATAGGATATTTATTTGGAAGTACCTTTGGAATCAAGCTAGTGTCTTGTCAGAGTTGTCCCTGTTGGGGATAAGTGGCCAGACTTTTATATATCTGCTTTAATCAGTTATGGAACGTGGGACATCCCCAGAGGGGTGTGACCTCAGACAAACTGATGCTCTGGAGCTGAGGCAGCCCCTGCAAAGGCCAACAGTGGAAGGCTCTGCTGACAGCATCCCCAGCTCCTGGGACAAGTCGTCTATGAAGAGAGATCCGGGAGGCACATCAAGGCATACCCCATGGCCACCCCAGGGAGGTTACTATTTTCAAATAAAAAATAGGACACCTCATAGTTTTGGGTATAATTATGGCACAGCAAATGCTCATATATAATTATAGCTTAAAAAGTTTGTTGTTTATCTGAAATTCAATTTTAACTGAGTATTCTATGTTTTATGCAGCAACCCTAATCACAGCCAGCTCTTGTGCTTCTCATATCTACTAATTAATACCTGTTTGGGAGCAGCTCCTCCAGGATTCTAGGTGGGCTCTGTTTCTGAAGGGATCATAAAAGAGAGTGATAGTACAGCTTGTACTGCAGCTGGTATCACGCAGTGCCTAATACTTATCTCCCATCACTATCCCTTCTATATTCTCTTCACCCTCATCTACCACCTTTACTGGTTTTATTGGTTTACATGGTGGCAGACCTGACCCTCATTCTGAGAGCTTAGTTACCAAGCTCTTCTCAGGTTATGGATATTGAACTTGGCCATTTCCTACCACAACAGATAAAAGAGTAATAAGAAGCACCTAACTAGACCACCTGAATGACAAACATGTTCTCCTTACCCCTGCTTGAATAACAGCATCTCTAACTCTTCATGATAATCAGGGTCAATAACCCCGGCAATATGGTAACTTTTCTTCTTGCCTACTGGTACCTGGACATAAAAATTCTGAAGTGCCAAGTACAGCCATAACTTAGAGTTCCATGCTTCTCTCTTTCTTTTTTAAAATACGTTTTTATTGATTTTTTAGAGAAAGAAGGGAAAGAGATGAAACATCAATGTGAGAGAGGAACATAGATCAGCTGCCTCCTGTATGCCCCTTACTGGGGATCAAGCCCACAACTTGGGCACGTGCCCTAACCAGGATCGAACCAAGACCTCTCAGCCCATGGGACAACACTCAATCTACTGAGCCACATCATTCAGGCTCAATGTTTTTCTTGGTGTGACACCTGGTAAAACTATTTCCTACATGGAGACTGAAACCCATAATCATCATAGTTGGTACAGGCAGAAAAAGTTCTTCAAATGGGCCATTAGGAGTTGGAGTAAACATGGCTAGTCCTATATAAAAATCTGTGATTCATAGTATGCACTGTGCCCTGGAAGATGGTATCCCATTCTCATAAGATATTTACTCTAAGTGGTGCTTCTGGTATACCTCCAGCAGGCCATTCCAATGCTCTGAAAGGTGCTACTTTGTGCAGTATGTGATACAACTGGTGGACCCCATGGTCATGGTCTCCTTTGCAATAGAGTGGGTTCCCTGGTCTGATGCAATATCATGTGGTATCCTATGCCAGAAAAGAAATACTCCATCAACTCTCAGATAGTGGTAATGGTTGAAGCTCTGCAGGTAGGAAAGGCAAATCACACTAAAAAAATCACACACTTCCTGCCAGAAAAAATTGCTGGCCTTTTTAGAAAGAAGAGGCCTATTGTAGAATGCTACCATATCAGAAGCTGAAGGTTGATCTCTGCTGCTATAAATTTGGACATCCAGCAGTTGCAATAGCTAATTCAGCTTTGGTAAGTCAGACCTCATGTTGTTGGCCCTCAAAAATCATCTTTAATATTGCCAAAGTGACTTTTTTATTCATGTGCCCATTGTATAGCACTGGAGTTAGCCATTAAAAGTGGCTGGTCTCATACCAACTGGCCAAGTCATATATCTACTTGGTTTGGTCTACTTGCTTTGATTGTTTAGTGCCTCATCCATAGTAGATTATCTCTTTCAGGAATAGCCTGTAATACAAAAATTTTCACTTTTTTTTTTTCCATTTTGATATATTCATGAATATGCTTCCACCCAAGTCCTTCTTCTTTCAGGCCCCTGACCACTGGCCAGGCTGTTGGCCACTGCACACGAGTCTACACATCTTCTGATCTTGGACCACACATATGCACTGTGCAAAGCTCTACCTATTGGAAGGATTTTCCCTTGCCATGATATTTTAAGGCCATCCCCAAATAGGACTATTTTCTGCTATCCATTTTTAACTTTCCCCCAGATACCCAACCAACTCAACACAGTAAATTTTCTTCTCTGTCAGCTGCTTATAAGGGACCTCCCAAATGGCTGTAGGTGTGAGCTGAGAGTTGGGATCAGACCACAGGGGTGGATGATGTGGGTGCCTGAGCTATTTGCTCATGTAGCTTGCTTGTGCCATCGGGACCTGTTCATGTTCAATCTAGATTTAGCACTCTGCCTTCTGATAGATTGGTATTTATTTTGCCTGATCATATGACTTGGTAGATCTCATACGTCTCATGATGACAGTTCTCAACGAATGGTTAATTGATATCTCATGATCAGACCCTATCTTTGTAAGGGGTCACATGTGTTTCACAAACTATCTTTCAAAAGGCATATAAACATCCACTGCATATGACCTTCTTCTATAACTCCAGAGACCTTTTTCTGTGATTCTCCAACTGGGCCTTCCCATAGATTCAACAGAATATCTTTTCTTAACATCATTTCCTTAATGTCATAGGACCTGACTATTACAAGTGTTTTATTGTTTTATTTTTTCCACATTGGTTCTTGTTTAGGTTCTTAGTGTCAGGCATTGTATTTGAAAAAATTGTTAGCAGAGAGAATATGGATGCTAAAATTATGTTATCTTTCTCCAGAGAGGATTAAAGTGTACAACTTCCAGTCCCCTCAAGGCACAGGTGCACTGGGATCCCCTAAACCCAAACTCAGAAATTAAGAGTATTCAAAGCTAAACTGCAATTCCCTGCAGAGACCTCTCTGCCTCTAGGTATCCTTACATCTGTAGTGAAGCCCTTAGAAGTTCTAGTGTGTATGCAGTGGGTCTGGGACTCTAATGTCTGTGTCCAGATCCCTGTATGGCTGTTAAAATCTCCACTAAGCAGCTCTAGTGCCTGACACAAAGTATATAATCAAATAATATATTTGTTAAATGAGTGAATGCATGCATGACTGAATGATGGATACTTAAGTACTCATAGTGATCATTGTGATTGAAAAGCATCATTGACAAAAAGATAACAATTGATTCAAAATGTGCTTGGGTATGTTTGTGTGAATGCATGTATGAATGTATGTGAGTGAATTACAATAACTGTAGCAATTTTCTCTAGGGGTATTTATTTTCTGAATAACTTCTGCTTAGCCCTTACTAACTTCAAAGATCTGAGCCTCTCCCACCACAAAACACACACATTCTACTAAGAGACCTTAATAGTAAAATAATAAAAATAATACTCATTGTAATATGTATATAATTATCTATTGATATTGATTTTATTCATTTTATATATTCATTACAAACACAATGCCTCAAAAAAAAACTCTGACATCATATTTTTATATCTTAGAATAAGGAAGACTTAAGTGGAAACTTATTGTGCTTCAACAGAATGATATGAACTCTTTTAAATCTCATTGCCCTTGAATTTAGTGATGAATCTTGAGAATTATAATTGAACACATGCAATGGCTTTAGTAGAAATCAATTATCAAAATCATAAAATTATCAATCTTTAAAAGTCACTATTCTAAGATAAATTCTGCTTCTTATAAATGATACCCATTTGTTTATAAACTTTACAAAGATCTGCAATTGCTCAGTGCTGCCTAAGGTAAATATTAAATAATTTTTCTTTTAGCACTATCAAGCATCAAGACTAATGTTATAAAATGTTTTCAGACTCTTCTCATTAAAATAGTTTAAAAATCATATACAGTGTCACATATTTCATTTAAATTCTATATGGTTGAGAGTTACATGCAATTATTCAAAGAAGCTGCATCACAGCATAGTGGACTAAACATTGTGCGGCCCCTATCTGCCAAGCATATATGCTGAAAGTAATGGAGTCCCCAATTTCCTCACCTTTACATGATGATATGTAGACTACATGGTTCAGGAATGCCTGTGTACAGATATGTTGCTGACTAGCTAAAATTTTTTATTAGAAATTCAGGCTCAAAAACCTACCTTAGATATGCTGAATCAGGATCTTAAAGACTGTGGTTTAGGACGTTCTCTGGTTGATTTCTGTTGTGCAGTAAAGTTTGAAAATCACTGGACTGCATGAGCTTTAAGGTCTCTCTTACAGCTCTGAAACTCCGTGATTCTGTATTTTATCTTAGTTAGAGACTATTATGTCAAAATTAGTTTTCAGGTTTTCTGCAAGATAAATTTTTTTTGGTTTATCTTTACATATACAATGTGGTGTAAGCAAGTTCAATTATGTTAGAGAAGATTGAATTCACACAAGCAATAAGTTTAGGGTTTCAAGGAAGGCAGATTTTACTGTTGTTCTTCTCTCTGTCTCTCTCCACCCTGTCCTTATTGACTTCACATCAGTACAGTAATCTAGTAACTTAATCATAGCTATTCAGTAAATATTTGCTTGCTAGATATAATTAACCTCCAGGTAAATTCTATAAAGAGTGCAAACACAGCTTTACATATGCATAATGCAAATATCTCATAACTTACAGAAAATCCATAAAAATGAAACTTGGTGGTACAATCAGTCTTTCTAGTGTCCTCACAGCTTCTATGCATTCTTATCCTTCCAACTGGCTTTGACATATTTACTTTTATAGACATAAAATAAAATGGAAAGACTAGAAGGAAGGACACAGGATTCTAATCCCAGATCTGTCACCTACTAGTCATGTGGCCTACAGTGAGATATTTTTCTCTGAGTATCATTTTTCTCACCTATAAATTAGAGTAATGTCCTTGTTACTGTCTTCCATGGTTACCGGCTTTGCATTCAGGAATGTCTTCCTTGTTTATTATCTTCCATGGTAACTTTTGTAATGGACTGAGGAGAGTGTTTCCACCATGTTATTCAAAGGAAAATGTGTAGACTTCAATAAACTAATTACTAAGAGTAAAGTCTACAGTAGGGAAACTTAATACTTAATTTTTATAATATAAATGCTTTATATATTTTTTCTTTTTTATTGAATTTATCGGGGTGACATTGGTTAATAAAATTACATAGGCTTCAGGTGTACAATTCTACAATACATCATCTGTATATTGATTGTGTGTTTACCACCCCAAGTCAAATTTAAAAGAAAGTGTATAGAGATAATAAGAATACAGGTTGAAATTAAGAAAATAATAACAACCAAAAAAAATGTAGCCCTGGCCAGTTTGGCTCAGTGGTAGAGCGTTGGTACACCAAAGAGTTGTAGGTTTTATTCTGGACAAGGGCACATACCTCGGTTGTGGTTCAGTTCCTGGCCCTGTTTGGGGTCATGTGGGAGACAGCCAGTCGATGTGTCTCTCTCATATTGATGTTTCTCTCTCTTTCCCTCTCACTTTGTCTGGATATAAATGAAAAAATACCCTTGGGTGATTATTTAAAAAAAATACACACACACACACACACACACATATATATATGACCCCAAAATGTAGAAGGAATAAATTAAAACCAAAGGTTTCTTGTTTTCGTTTTTTGAGAAGACCAATGAAATAGAGAAATCAAGTGTTAAAAATTGAAATAGAAAGCCCAGCTGGTGTGGCTCAGTGGTTGAGCATTGACCCACACACCAAGAGGTTGCTGGTTCGATTCCCGGTCGGGACACATGCCCAGGCTCTGGGCCAAATCCCCAGTGGCGGGCATGCAGGAGGATGCCGATTAATGTTCTCTCTCATCGCTGTTTCTCTCTCTCTCTCCCTCTCCCTTCCTCTCTCTCTAAAATCAAAGAAAAAAACTTGAGATATAAAAATAAACAAATATGGGAATAAGAAAGGAAACATTCATAGATAAAAAAAGAGATAAAATTGTAAGTAAATACTACATAAAATATATGGCAATAAATTTCAAATTCAAATAGATGATTTTCTTGTGAAAAATTATAAATACATACATATATACACAAGCCACTACCCAACATGACAGTGTCCTGTCTAAAATACCACTCAACTCTGTGCTCTTTTCTTGCTTTATTTTCCTTAACTATACTTGTCATTCACATATATTATGTTATACATACATGTATTAGTTTACCTGTTCATCTATTTATTTATTGTCTTTACACACACACAAATTAAAGAAGGCTGTCTTGCTCACTTCATCTTTCTTGCTCACCAGTTTTTTTAGTGACTAGACCAGTCTACACAGAGTAGACATACTATGATGTACTTATTAAATCAATAAAAGCATATATTTTGTTTATATTTTCTCATGCATTAAAAAATTTTTTTCCCTTTATTGATTTTAGAGAGAGAAGAAGTGAGAGGGAGAGAGAGAAACATCGATGAGAGAGAACATCAATTGATTGCCTCCTGCATGCCCCCTACTGGGGATTTGGCCCATAACCTGGGCATGTGTCCTGATCAGGAATTGAACCAGTGACCTCTTGGTGCATGGGTCGACACTAAACCACTGAGCCACACCAGCTGGACTCTCATGCATTTTTTTTTTAAATCTGTGTTCTTTTCCACCAAATGACACATTGTAGGAAATACTGTATCCATAATTTATAAGCCTTGGTTTTGCAAAGACAACCTCCAAAGAGACATGAAAAAAAATTAGGCATAGATTTCTTCCGTTTACAAAGAGAGGTTAAAAGCATATTTTACTTGAATTTTTCTTTCCATATAATTTTTATGCTACTCACCCCAGATTAGAGAACTGGATTTATTTAAGAGAAAATTCATTAAATGAGAAAATAAGTATCATAAGATTCATTTCTTTCCAGATAAAAATAGAACTACTATTAAAGTCTCACAGAAAGTATATTCCCAATAACAATTCTATAAACATTGCATTTCAAAAAAATTCAAGAAATTTACTAGACATGACCTTTCCTATAAAATATAATCATTAGTGTAGACCGTTCAGCATTCAAATGAGTTGTTTGTAATATCTTCTTCCAAAGAATTGTGACATAACTTTCTGAAAAGGACATTACTTGAAAATAGGAGTTTTTTCCTCCTCTACTGTAAGGTATAAAATTTTCTTTCTTTCAGAACATCTGAATATAGGATAAAATAGGTAGACAGCTTAAGAGGGAATATTCACTATTACACATACACAGAAAAACTGAAAACAGTCACTGTTGTTTCTAACTGAAAGATAAGGAATATAGCTGTTCCAGGCCTCATTCACCAACTATAAGATCTCTACCTCTCTCACACCAAGCATGTTCTAGTGCCCAGAAAAGGTGAAAAGGGCCTTGGGCACTCAGGATTCTGAAGGAGAAAGATGGTATAGACAAGAGTCAGGGTAAGATCAGCATAGAATTGAACTGAGAATCAAAACCAACTCTTGATTTTAAAGACAGCCTGGCTTCCACCTAGACACGGCAACATTTGTCTCTTAGAGGATAAGCTAATTCCCCCCAAAGAACCAAGGAGAAGCCAGATGTACAAGTTGAGCTCTCAACATTGCTGTCTCTGACAGAATACCAGTGGGAATAAATAGTGAACAAAGCCATTGCTTGCTAATGAACCATTAACCCATGAAAATACTAAGCTCTGTGCCTCTCACCATAACTATCAGTGAGGTTAAGGCACTCTGGCTATTAGACCAAAGACTCAGAGACTAGAAAGTGACCCTGTATCCAGAGAGCAACAAACAAACTGATCCTTAAATAAATCAAATTGCTGGAGTATGAATGCATTATCTTAATTCCCTCTTCTTCATGCCCCCAACACACACGCACAATACTTTTGGAATTTCAAGTTTAGCTCACAAAGTTTTTTGGAAAAATGAAGCATATCACAATTTTAGTTCCACATTGTATGAGCAGACATAGCCAGTGCATCATGATATGTAAATATAAAGTATATAGAGTAGAAAAAAATGAAAAAAGGAACAAAACTTTATTTGCACTTGTGTTTTAGAAAATTCATAAGCATCTACAGAAAAGATTTTAAATACGTAAGTAAATTTAGCAAGACTGCTGTACATGTAATCATTTTTAAAATAATTGTATTTCTATGTGCCATCATCAAATATTGCAAAATAAAATTTTAAAATAATACTTATATCAGCATCAAAAATCAAATGCATCCATAGAATGTATAACTTTAAGAGTGAATCCTCATATAAACTATGGACTTTGGATGGTAAAGATGTGTCAATGTAGATTCACCATTGTAACCAATGTACCACTCGGAGCGGTGGGGGGGGGGGGGGCATGTTGATCATGGAAAAAGCTGTGCCTGCGTAGGGGTGGGGACTGAATGAGAACTCTCTGTACTTTCTGCGCGTCTTTGCTGTAAACCTAAAACTGCTCTCAAAAAAAGGTATTTTTACATAAAAGATTACACTTTATCTTTTCCTTACTTCTCATATATATAAAAATTAATTCCAAGTGAGTGTATTTGTGAAAGGTCAAGCAATAACAAAAGAAAATACCTTTTACAATATGGGTAGGAAAAGTCTTCTTAAATAGGGGGAGAAGTGCTCACTTTGGCAGCACATACACTAAAATAGGAGGAAAAGCATTAACCATGAAGGAAAAGGTAAGTGTGCCCATAAATGACAAAGGACTTGCTTCTAAAATATATAAGAAAAACTTTACAAATCAATAAACAGGAAGAGAATCCAAGTAGGAAAATAAATAAGAAACTTGAAATACAATATACAGTAGGCAATAAATACACAAGATTAAACTTCAGGGAAATTCAAATTAAAACCTAAATGAAATACAACTGCACAAAAGCCAATATGGGTAAAATTTTTAAAAGATTGACAATATCAAATATTGGCAAGGTTATAAAGCTATAAGGACTTTCATATTTTACTAGAAATATAAATTGATACTCTACTAGTAATATAAATCGATACAATCACGTTGGAAAACAGTTTGGCATTATATATTAAAGTTGAATATAAGCAGGCCCTTGGACACCACTATTCCACTACAAAATATATACCCAGAAGAAATTCACACATATGTGCATCTATAGACACATATAAGTACATTCATAACAGTATTATTTGTAAGAGCCAAAAACTGGAAACAATTCAAATATTCATCAATAGTAGAATAGATAAATGAATTTTAGTAAATTTACCCAGTTGAACACTAGAGAGCAATGAAAATAAACTAACAAAGGAATTTATTAACGACATTTTAAAAGAAGTCAAAAACAATAAAATATGTTACATTATATGATTAAAATAGTATCTAATTACTCATACATATATTCCGTATAATATTATCACACAATATTATGTTTATAATTATTAAAATTATATAATTTCAAAGAGAGGCAAGAACGTTTATCATATGAGAAGCTAGAACAGTGGTTCCATTTTGAGATAAGAAGGGAGATAGTCAATAGGAAAAAGGAATAGATGGGTTCTGAGACTCTGGTAATGTTTCATTTCTTGACTTGGATGATGAAAAATAAGTGTGTTCATTTTGTGATAATTCATCAAGCTACATGCTTCTTACTTCTGTGTCTTTCTGTATTGTGTTATTCTTCAAGTAAATTTTTTTTTAACAAGTACCATTATAATGCACAATTTCCCAATTTTTTAAATCAAAGAGATCATGTAGACAAAATGTATATCATGTAGGCAACATTTGATCATAGATTTTCTCAATCTAATTGTAACATTTTTGTATTTAGATTAACATATTTATATATTATTTTAACAGATATATTTTATATAGAAAGAGAATGAGAGAGACAGAGAGAAAGAGAGAGACAAAAGAAATGTACAGCATTCACTACCAAAGTCTATGGGGCATAGCCAAAAACAATATTCAAGCACAAATTTATACATTTAAATGCATTTGTTCTTTAGAAGAAACCAAAGAACATAAATGCATACATGCATAGCCCATGGACACAGACAATGTGGAGGCCTAGGGTGGGGTGAGGGCTGAGTGGAGGGGGACAAATGGAGGACATCTGTAATACTGTCAACAATAGAAAAAGAAACAAGTTAAAAAACTCAATAATCACTCCGAGGAACTGAAAGCAGAGTAAGAGAATGGAAGCAGAGATGATTAATATGTATAAAAGCTAAAATTAAGCAGAAATAAAATGCTCAATGATTTTTTTCCAAAATTATCTTAAACATCCTGTGAAATAATAAATGCTGAAAAAGGTAAGAAATTATGAAATAGTAATAGTAAAGGGAGATTATGCTGACCAATTATTAAAATTATTATAATTTCTTGCCAGATTTTAAAATTAATATAGTCAAAATTATGTGCTACTGGCATGAAAATATGCAAATAAATCAGTAAAACAACATAGAAATCCCAAAACAGTATCCCAGCAATAATATCTTAATTCATTGAGAAAGTAGATAGGTTATTTAATTAGTGGTGCTGGTAAATTGGCTTTTTCCCTTGAACCTACAAATCACAGCATTAAAAAATATAAAATAGATTGATTAAAGATTTAAGAATAAAAATACTAGAAGAGCCCTGGCTGGGTGGCTCAGTTGGTTGGAGCATCAACCCATACACCCACACATACACCCATTTATAGTCAGGGCACATAGCCAACTTTCAGGTTCAATCCCTGTTCAGGATATGTGTAAGAGGCAACAGATGGATGTTTCTCTCTCACATTGATGTTTCTTTCTCTCTCTCTCCTCTTTTTCTTTCTTAAAAAACAAACAAACAAACAAAAACAATAGAAAACATGTCCTCAGGAAAGGATTAATATATGTATTTATTAGAAGAAAACTTGAGACTGTGCTTAAAATCTGATGTTTGAAAAGACTTTTATAATCAAGACAGGAAATGGCATTTTTGCAAGATGATACTTCAATCATAGCCAAATATGTATCCTGAGATCAATCCATGTCAGAGGATTTTATCCAGTCACAAAAACAATGCATTAGCTTACTCAATTATTTTCAGCTGGTTCAGATGGATTAGCACAGTGCACAAGTACTGTAGTATGAGAAAAGATGCAGAAAAGCGTACATAATATAATCTTATTTTTGTATCAGAAAGAA
This sequence comes from Molossus molossus, assembly GCF_014108415.1. Lineage (NCBI taxonomy): Eukaryota > Metazoa > Chordata > Mammalia > Chiroptera > Molossidae > Molossus > Molossus molossus. Next base: position 52,594,677 of record NW_023425345.1, on the reverse strand, counting down.
AAATTATTGCATGTGTTTTCATCCTTCATTTTTATATGTTTTTAATATATACATAGTAACTATTGAGTTCTTAGTTTTTAAAACATAAAGCAGAAAATGAAAAATCAAGTTGAAGATTTGGAGATTTTTTGAAGGTCAAGAAAATTTGCTGTTTTTATAAGTTCAATTTTAAATATGAAAGTTGAGCAGGAGTTTGATAATAAAATACTACCTAGATTCTTTAATCAGTCTTGCCACTGAACCACCACTTATATTTGGCGATAAATACCTTATGTCCTAAGGTATCCATAATGGTCCTAATTGTATTAGATTATGTTCCTTTAAAATAAAAGATATTTAACTACATTTAAATATAGTTATTTTTATAGATAAATTCAAAATTTAGGGAAAACATATTCTTTATCAATTCATAATCCTTATTTTGAATCAGAAATAATGATTGTCTGAGATTATTTTAAATATCTGTCAAAGTTCTATTGGTAGTTATTAAAGCATTTATTAGCATTACCTGTGAACAAAAAATGTTTTAAAATGGAGTGATTGCTTAAAATTACCAACATTTTTATAGTGTCTACTATATATTCTGATTTTCTCAGATAATCTCCAATTTTCAGCTGAAAGAGTAGGAATGGATAAAGGTCAAATACCTTTCCCAAGAACTCATACTTAATAAGCAGAGAGATTGTGATTTCAACCTAGTTCTGTCTCATCCTAATGTATAAATCATTTTATTAAATTAAATCTCAGGGAAGTAAATCAGATTCTTTACTCACCATGTAGAGATAAGACCCAATAAAAAGGCAGCTTCAAAAAAGAGAGTTTCCAAAATCCTAAGGAACCACTCACTGCAGTGAGTATTGGCAGACTGACTTCCCTGCATCCATTCTTTTCCTCCATTTTCCCAAAAGCCACTAATTGGGGAGGGTATTAGTTTCCAAATACTGCATAAAAAAGTGACCACAGGAGAAACTCTTTCAGAATGTCAGAGGATCTTCCAAAATGCATCACTCCATAAAGGCCACGAGCATAGTGTCAGAAATTGTCAGAACTAATTTTTCAACCTCTGAAAATTAATCAAAGCCTTGCAATAACCATGGACCATGTATTCAAGAAAGAGGGGAAAAAAGGTTGAATCTCAGTAAGAACAGAGAGTTTTGTAGCCTTTTAACTTGCACTATTCCCATGACCCTCTCCTTAGTTCAACGATAGCCTTGAAAACCAGTAGGCTCAAGCCATGGTGGGTATGAAAGCCAAAAGACTGGCAGACACTGTAGGGAGAAGAACTGATGTAAAGCCCTATCAAAAACAATGAATAGTAACTCAAATCCACACAAAAATAAAGAACACTGGTAAAGGTAACTACATAAAATAAATATAAAATACAAAAATGTATTTTTCTTTGGAAATATTTTCTTCTATTATCTGATTTAAAGGGCAACTGTACATAACCATAATTATAAAATTGTGTTGATGGTCTTAAAATGTATAAACTATTTGTATGACAAAAATAGCACAAAGAGGTGAGTAAGAAGCTATTTTGGAGCTTTTGTATACTATTAAAATTAAGTTGGCATTAATGTGAAAAAGATTGTTGTAAATTAAGATGCTAATTGCAATCCCTGGGCAACCACTAAGAAACTGTGAAATAGAACACTAAAAATTATCTACTTAACAGAATAGAATGTAATGATTTCTTAAATATGTTCCCTTGTATGAGTTTCACAGCCTTACATTTACATTTATGATTCATTTTGAGTTAATTTTTATACAAAGTGTGAGATCTAGGTCAAGGTTAATATTTGTTTCTATTGTTGTCTAGGTGTTCCAGCATCATTTATTAAAAAAACTGTTCTTCCTTGAATGCTTTTTCTCCTTTGTCAAATATAATTTGGGCACACTGATGGTTGCCAGACACAAGGGGTGTTGGGGGGCCGAGTGAACAAGTAAAGGAATGAAGAAGTACAAATTGGAATAAAATACAAATATAAAGTACTGCATAAAGAATGAGCCTTAATGAAACCAATGACAGAGACTGACAGCATGGTGGTCTGTATTTTTTAGTGGTCAAACAATTGGCAAATCTGTTTTTCACAGTAACTAAGATATAAAATGTTCCTGATGAACTTGAGGATTTAGGCTGACAGATTTCTAAGCAGAATGTTGGAATTGTTCATTAGCTTCTTTTTGCTGCATGTGACAAGGTAAGAAGGAGAAGAACCTATGAAAAAACTGCTCCGCCCTGGCCAGTTTGGCTCAGTGGTTAGAGCGTCGGCCTGCGGTCCGGAGAGACCCGGGTTCGGTTCCCGCTAAGGGCACGTACTTCGGTTGCAGTTTGTCCCCAGCCCTGGTTGGTCGTGCGGGTGGCAGCCACTCGATGTGTCCCTTCACGTCGATGTTTCTCTCTCTCTCTCCCTTCCTCTCTCTCCCTCCCACTCTATCTGTACAAAAAATGGAAAAATATCCTCGGGTGAGGATAAAAAAAAAAAAAAAATGCTCAGTGCACAAGCAGAATTTGGTGTAGCACTTTAACTAAATTTTAAGCATGGGGTTAAATGAATGAGTTTAATTCTGGACCCAGATTCTCCTGAGGCCAGACTTATGGTTAGGAATTCTCACAGAGTACTTTTTACACTCCACCAGAACAAATTAAAACAGGCAATTATCATCAGTGAGCTTTTATGTGGTATGTTTATTTATTTTTTCTGGTTTACCTAATAAAGGGATCATCTGTAGGGAACTTGGCTATATGAAGGGCTTTTCCTGTCTAACTCCCAATTAAGAAATACCTGAGTCTCTCTCCCCTCTGAGGCCACAGAGAATGGATAGATGTTTTCCAGGATGAATTCTGTTTTAGAGATATTTTCCCTTTCTGGGTTCATAGTTTATCTTTGCATATTATCTCTGAGACTTTTCCCTTACTTTCTCATTCACTCATCTATGAATTGACACAGGGAAGGATCACCTTTATAGGACCAAAACATCGTGTAATTTCGGGGAGACTCATTAAGAAAAAGAATACAAAAGAATAATTACAAATTTGCTAGGGCCTTGGATGGGGCTCTGAAACTTAAATTTTAATAAACTCTATGGTAATAAACATCCAGTTATAAAATAAAGTATGGTGATATAATGTACAGCATAGGGAATATAGTCAATACTATTATATTTACTTTGTATGGTGGCAGATGGTGACTAGACTTATTGTAGCAATCACTTCGTAAGGTGTGTAAATGTCGAATCACTGTCTTGCACACCTGAAACTAATATATATGTCTACTATATTTTTAACAATTGATCAATTAAGTACAATAAAATATATATATTTTATATATATATTCCATGGTAAATCTCCCTATGGTTCACATTTTTACAAATATTTTATTCATAGGTTTTAGGTTATATGTGACAATTTACTTCTCTAGACATCTACAGTGTCGTATTGCTGGAAATGAAAGTATAGTTACTGTTCAGTGTGTATCTTTCCTGTTTGATTATAGATACATGAGCATAGCACCTGGGTGTGTCTGGTTCACTGTTATGTCCTCAATACTGAATACTTAGCAAGTGTCTGATGAATGCTTGAATTGACAATGAGTTAAAATTATTTTGTTGATAAGATACCTCTAGACAAAAATAAATAAAATGGAAACTAGGGTAGGAAACATTTTAACCAGTATAGGATCATATGAGCAAAGATAAAAATCAATCCATTAAAAAATGTAGAGATAAATTACAAAAACTAGAAAATTGGAAGATTTGAGTCCAGAGGCAATTCTTTTAAAAATTAGATTGTTCTAAAGGGGCCAGCCACCCTTAAGTTCTTGAAACTATGAAGTCAGTCAATTAATAGTACACTTCCTCAATGTTGCCAATCCAAGTTCTTTCTTCCATGTTATAAGATTCGGAGCTTTGAAGAGCCAATGAGAATATGCAAAATTATTTTGTAGAGGAAAATAGGACTCTGTAGACATGCTCTCTACTCACATTCATGACAAAGTAAGTAGTTCCTTTGTTCAGATAGGACTATAAGTTTGGGTTTTAAATGGTAGAAGAACTTTGCTCCTTTACATCTGATGATTAAAGTTGCTAAGAGCATTTGTTAAGGATTACCTTAAAATATGGATATATGAGAATGACAGCTTCATAAGAAGGTAAGAATCCATTTATCTGGATTTGGTAAATTCTATCTTTGTAATAAGTTAGACCTGGGTCACATGAAATACCTGAACCATAATAGCTCAGGGCTGCACAGACATGCCCTGACTGAATTCTTTGCTATACGCTCCTCTGATATAATGCCCCCCCCCCAACCTTTATAAGAGGTCAAATATAATCTCTTTATTTGAACAGTGTTTTTATTTCTTTGGTATAAATAAAAATGAAAATATTATCAACTGTAAAGACTGCTCCTTCGACATAGCTCTCCATGATATAGGCCAAACTAAATTTATTTCCAAGAAATAATTCCTTCTACAGAGGAATTGTTATGCCTCTTATATCAAACATGAATACTACTTAGCTCAGTATGTTTCTTTTTTTTGCCTTAGCTGCCAGGAAACTAAGCCAAATTGTGTGCCCAGCAGTAGTAATGAGGTCATCTGAGAAATCTGGTGACATAAACTCCTTATGCTTCCCTAAGCTTGTCTCTCTTCTGTTTGCATTGTTATTGAATTTAACATAATTTAAAATGGAATATTTTATATCTAAATCATTTGAAAGTAGGTGAGGCTGAAGTATGAAAATAAATAATATACATATTGAAGAACTATATTAGACATAATGTTTTTCCATAACATAAGCTACAGATGAAATGAGATCTATCAGTTAAAAATTTTCTAATGTAATTCAATTATACCTTCCACATCTTTATATAAATATTATTTATCTATCCATTCTTTCAAAAATTTTTAATGAATACCTGTGTAAAGAAGACAGTGCCAGATACTGTGGTAGGAAAATAAACTATAAAAATACTATTCAATTCCTTAAACTAAAAATCTAGTTGGAGAGATGGTAATCTAAACTATCAGCCAAAGGTCCGAGGTATCCAGGAAATGAGAGCATTAATTCTCAGCTCTATATAAGGTCATTATAGCCTAGTCCCCATGGAGATATATACCTGACACTGGGATTTATCCTCTAATCAAGAGACTATGGTATTACTGGCTTGTGGCTTTATCTTTTCAGTACGTTTTCAAATGTACTGACATTAGGCCTCAACCACTAGCCTTATTAACCCAATTTGAACTAAAAGCTTGTTTGAGAGAAAATAAGATATTAGTTGTAAAAAGAAAGACCATAGCAAAATAAACCAAATGGGGAGACCTTAGCAAAATATTTAAAACTCAGAGAGGGAGAGTACAGATAAGGAGGGTGTTTATTGTCTAGCACTTTGAGCAGGGTTATAACAAATCAGCTTACTACCAAATAGCATATGCCTACATATGGAAGAGTATGATGATATTTTATTATATTTTATTAGCTCATATCCCTGTCTTCCACCAGGAGAAAACATAAGGAGGGTAGAAGTTTCCCCAGTTTTGCTCATCTGAGTATCACTAATGCCTAGATGAGTGAAAGACACATAGTTGATAAATGTTCATGGAAAGAATTACATGCTAAATGAGTTGTACAGAGTGAATGCTGCAGCAGTCCGGAACAAAAGAGGTTCCTACTGTGCTGGAGTGTTGTCTTATGTTAGAGTCCTCCAATAGAGATAAGGACCGGGAAACACATAGCTCCTTGGAGGTGATCACCAGAAGCACTGATAAGGAGGTAAAAAAATAAGATGGGAGAGGGAGGCCAAGAGAGTTACATTATAGGTTCCCATAGCAGGTTGGCACCATGAGATGCTAGACTGGAACTCAAAATTATTCCTCCTGAATGTGAGAAAGATGGAGTGTTGACCCTCCAAATGCCGTCTACCACTGGCTAAGCACCAGTGCTGGGAATATTATTCACCACCTCCTTTAGGACTTTTTTCTGCCCTATTTGACTTAGAGAGAGGAATCTGGAAGACAGTTAAAAGTTGTTGAATTGTGGGGAAGAATATTGGCGTTAGAGCAATGATTTTCAGTAAGGAACTTGATTCTAGACAAAAACTCTTCATGGACAAGATTAGAGAATACGGAAATGAGCAGCAGCCATCTGGAGGACCTGTTAATACTGCCCCAGAGTATCAGCAAGAGTTGGAGAAGGGGCTTTTTAAGCTTAAGCAAATGTATGGTAAAGCAGACATGAATACATTCCCTGACTTCAAATTTGAAGACATGGGAAAACCTCAGTCCTGAAAAAAATGTAAAATTTGTCTGGTAACTTTGCCCTAGAAAAATTGTACAGTTGATCAGAAGTATCAGAATAAACATACTTTCAACAACTATCAAATATTCTCTACTACTTGAGTCTTTCAGGTAGTATGAGATAACATGTCTCCTATACTTTTTATATGTATTAGCTCACTTAATCCTCAAAATAACCCTATCAGGAGGTGCTATTATCCTCATTTTATAGATAAGAAAATTGGGACAAAGGAATGATAATAGATTTGCCCAGGGTCACACAAATAGAAAATGGCAGAATTAAAAGTAAATCACGGGCAGTCTCTCTTCGGGGTCACATTCTCAACCCTTCTTCTCTGTCTGAGCAAATAAAGTCTAACCCATAGGATAGTAATTGATGAAACTCATTTTGAATGTCCAAATAAAGCTGACTTCTCGATCTGTAGTGGGAAGCGTGACAAGACTTATGGATCTCATAAGACTATTATTGAGAAAGAAGCAAATATTACAATTTAAAAGTCTATTTCTCCCCTGGCTGGTGTGGCTCCGTGGTTGAGCATCAACCCAGGCACCAAGAGGTCACCGGTTTGATTCCCAGTCAGGCACACACCCAGGTTGTGGGCCAAATCCCCAATGGGGGGCATGCAGGAGGCAGCCAATTGATGTTCTCTCTCACTGATGTTTCTATCTCTCTCTCTCCCTCTCCCTTCCTCTCTCTCTGAAATCAATAAAGAAAAAAAATTAAAACTCTCTTTTTTCTTGTAAATAATTTTGAGCTTTGTCAGGTTTACTTCATTTAACAATTCCTAGAATGTGTTTCTTTTTCATCCTTTCTCTTTGAGTCATCTAAAATACAGTCACACATTTGACAAATTCAAAATATAATTAGTCTGAGGGCTGGAGTCACCACTGTAACTTCCTCTCATTCATACCTTTTGAAATCTTCATATAAATAAGCTAAAATCTTTTCCCATTCCCTGACACCTACACGGGTAAGATTGTTGAACTTGGCAGAGTGACAAAGAAGATCCTTAAAGGCCATAGCCAGTAACTTTTAAATATAAAATCTATTTTGTTAATCACTTTTTCTCCTCTGTAAAGGTTAAGAAATTGCTTTTGTTGGATTACCTATTTAGTAGTTATAATAAGCTAAGCATATATTGATTTTCTTTCTAAAATGATATATTATGGAATACTTCCCAGAGTTGGTATCATTTAATTTACATTAATCTATTTTATAAATCTAAACTTTTTAAAAAGTAGTGGAAGTGAAAACTAGAATAAAGTCACACTTCTTACAAGATTACATATGTATCTATCACCTTTGGCAAATCTTATGCTGCCTTTTATTTATTTACATCTTCTGTATTTCTTTGCAAAATAAAACTTCATGTTACTCAACAAACAATTCACCGACAAATACTATGTATCAGGAACTATGCTTGGGACAGAGATGAGAGGATGAGTAGGACCCACACTCTATATTCTCATAGAAGATATGAACAAATAAATACATGATTATAATACCCAATGGTGGTAGGTAAAAAAATGGCTTTCCATGACATCCATGACCCAATCCCAAGCAAGTTGTAATGCATTAGGCCACATGGTAAAGAGGAATGATGACTGCAAATGGATTATGGTTGCTAATAAACTGACTTTAAAATGGGAAAATTATCCAGATAGGCCCAATGTAATCACAAGGGACTTTGAAAGTGGAAGAGGAGAGTCAGAAGTGACGACTAGTCTCAAACTGGACTACATGAAACTGCCTCTCATGCCTGTAGATAAACTGATCTGGTCCCTTTTTTTACAGTGTGATGACTATGTGAGCAAAGAACATAGCAGCCCAGAGTAAGTCCTGCTTCACTCTGTTGGGACACATGTAGAAAATTACGTTTTTGTCGATCAATTGCATGAGCTTTGTCAAGGCTTTTATGAAATGCCTAGCTCCAACAGGTATGACCAAAAGGACAGGTTTTCCTCATCTTGGATTGTAAAAGATTAGGTTTATCTTTGTTTTTGTTTTTTGTTTATTGGGGGTTTTTGTTTGTTTGTTTGTTTGGTTGTTTTTTTTGTTTTGTTTTGTTTTGTTTTGCCTAAGAAGAATTAATGCATCTCAGCATGTTCCTGAGATGGAAGGCAAATATCTGTGACTTCTTCTCTACCCTTTAACTTCCCAGTGAACAAAGTGTATGTCTGATCACAGCAATTGTAGAAGTCCAGCAACCCTTTGCCAGAATGGCTTGACTTTTGTACTAGGACTGGTCTATGTCTATGGAATAGAAGGGAAGTCTCAGTGAGCCTGAGCTATGTGGACTTCTGATTTCTGGAGAAAACTCTCTGCCGGAGAGTTGATGTGCTGAATATGCAAGAAAAGGTGATGGCAAATTGCTCAAAATAGGTGTTCCCCCTCACCTTATATGTTATGTGGGTCTCAATAGCAGTAGTCTGAAAAAGAAAAAAGTATAAGAAAGAAACATAAAAAAAGAAGAGATGATATAAAAAAAATAGAAGATGGTTTACTAAACAAAACCTAATATTCCCAGAGAGATGATAGAAAATAGTACATCCTTGAAGAGAGAATAAGATGTTATAAGGAAATACAGAAAAATTCTATTAAATAAATAATTTTGTGTGTGTACCTCAGATTTTTAAATATCAAAACAACACTAAGAATAATACTAAGACTATTTCCCAAAAAGCAAAGTGAAGGAAAATAGAAGAGGAAAGATGAGAAAATTAAACAATCATAGTGGTTTAATATTTGAAAGAAGAAGCACCCTACTCATTGAATGCACCGAAGAGAGAGACAAGAGAGACGGGGGCGGGGGGATAATCTAATGCATCACTATAACATTTCGGAACATCAGGGATAAAAAAATTCTAAAACTTCTTTAAAAGTTAAAATAGTTGGTTCGATAAGGCATAAAAGTAAATTTTTCAGTAAACTTTAATGAACTAGAAAGATATTGTAGCAATACCTGACACATTTTTTTTTTCAGTTACAGTTGACATTCAATATTATTTTATATTAGTTTTAGGTGTACAGCACAGTGGTCAGACAATTATATAACTTACAAAGTGATTATCTCTGATAATTCTAGTATCCATCTAGATGATTATTACAATAGTGTTGATTATATTCCCTATGCTGTACTTTATACTTCCGTGACTATTTTGTAACACAAATTTGTACTCCTTAATCTCATCTTTTTCATCCAGCCCCTCAACCTCCCTCCCATTAGGCAACCTCAGATTGATTTCTGTATCTGAGTCTGTTTCTGTTTTCACATTTTATCCTTTAGATTCCATATATAAATGAAATCATATAGTATTTGTCTTTCTCTTACTGATTTATTTCACTTAGCAAAATAACCCCCAAGTACATCCATGTTGTTACAAATGGTAAGATTTAATTCTTTTTTATAGCTGTGTAACAGTCCATTGTATGTATGTACCACCACTTTTTTACCCACTTGTCTGTTGATGGGTACTTGGGATGCTTCCCTATTTGGGTATTGTAAACAACAGTGGAATGAACATATCTTTTTGAAATAGTGTTTTGGATTTCTTAGGATACCCAGAATTGAAATTGATGGGTCACAAGGTAGTTCTATTTTTAATATTTTGGGGAACCTCTATACTGTTTTCATAGTGGCTGTACCAATTTACAATCCCACCAACAGAGCATGAGGGTTTCCTTTTCTTCACATCCTCACCAATACTTGTTTGTCAGTTTATTGATGATAGCTTTCTGACAGATGTGAGATTATATCTCATTGTGGTTTTAATTTGCATTTCTCTGATGATTAGTGGTGTTGAGCATTTATTCATTTCTACTGACCATATGTATGTTCTCTTTGGAGAAGTATTAATTCAGGTCCTTTGTTCATTTTTTATTTGAATTATTTTGGGGATTTTGTTTGTTTGTTTATTTGGGGGTTTGTTTTTTGGTTTGTTTTTTTGTTTGTTTGTTTGTTTATTTGGGGGTTTTTTGGTGTTGAGTTTTATGAGTTCCTTATGAATTTTGGATATTCCTCCCTTCCAGAGTATCATCGGTGAATTCTTCTTTTCAGTAAGTTATCTTTTTGTTTTGTTAATTTCATTTACTGTGTAAAAACTCTTTAGTTTGATGTAGTTCCATTTGTTTATTTTTTTCTTTTGTCTCCCTTGCCCAAGGAGATACATCAGAAAAAATACTACTTTTAGAAATGTCATAAAGTTTACTGCCTATGTTTTCTTCTAGAAGTTTTATGGTATCAGGTCTTACATTTAAGTCTTTAACTCATTTTGAACTGGTTTTTGTTTTGTTTTTGTTTGTTTGTTGGGTTTTTTGTTTTGTTTTGTTTTGTTTTGTTTTGGTATATGGTGTAAGAAGGTGGCCTAGTTTCTTTTTTTGTTGTTGTTGCATATATATGTCCAATTTTCCCAATACCATTTATTGAATAGACTGTCTTTATCCCAATGAATGTGTTGTCTCCTTTGTCATGGATTAATTGACAATGTAGGTATGGGTTTATTTTTTAGTTCTCTATTCTGTTCCCTTGGTCTATGGGTCTCTTTTTATGCCAGTGCCATGCTCTTTTTATTACTTTTGTTTTTGTAGTATGATTTGATATCAGGAAGTATGATTCCTCCAACTTTGTTCTTTTTTCTCAAGATTATTCTGGCTATTCAGCATCTTTTGTGGTCCCATATCAATTTATTTTCTTATTCTGGTTCAGTGAAAAATGCCATTGGTATTTTTGATATGTTAATTCCTCCTTTCCACTAACGGTACATGCTTCCATTTTTTGTATCATCTTCAATTTCTTTCTTCAATGTCTTATAATTTTCTGAGTACAGATTTTTTACCTTCTTGATTAAGTTTATTCCTAGGTATTATATTGCTTCAATCCAATTAAATGGGATTGTTTTCTTAATTTCTTTTTCTAATATTTCATTATCAGTGTATGAAAATGCAACTGATTTTAAGTATTTATTTTGTATCCTAATATTTTAATGAACTCATTAATCAGTTTTAGTAGTTTTTGGTAGAATCTGTAGTGTTCTCTATATATAGTATCATGTCATCTGCAAATAATGACAGTCTTACTTCTTCATTTCAAATTTGAATGCGTTTTATATATTTTTCTTCTCTGATTGCTATGGCTAAGACTTCCAATACTGTGTTAAATAAAAGTAGTGGAAGCAGACACCCTGTCTTGTTCCCGATCTTAAGAGAAACACTTGTAGCTTTTACCCATTGAGTATGATGTTAGTTGTGGTTTTGTCATACATGGCCTTTATTATGTTAAAGTATGTTACCTCTATTTTGCATTTTGTTGAGAGTTTTTACCATAAATGGATGCTGGATTTTGTCAAATGCTTTTTCTGCATCATCCATTGATAAGACAAGATAATGTTTTATCCTCATTTTGTATATATGGTATATCATGTTAATTGATTTGTGACTCAATTAACTTTGCATGCTAGGAATAAATCCCACTTGATTATGGTAATATGATCTTTTTAATGTATTGCTAAATCTGGCTTGATAATATTTTGTTGAGAATTTTAATATCTATGTTAATCAAGGATATTGAACTATACTTTTCTTTCTTTGTAGTGTCTTTATCTGGTTTTGAAATTAGGATAATGCTGGTCTCATAAAATAAGCTTGGGATTCTTCCCTCTTGAACTTTTTGGAATAATTTGAGGATAGATGTTAGTTCTTCTTTGACTGTTTAGTTAAATTAACCTGAGAAGCCATCCATTCCAGGACTCTTATCTTTTGGAAGGTTTTTGATTACTGCTTTGATCTTACCAGTTGTAATCGGTCTGTTTTATTCTGTTTCTTTTTTATTCGGTTTTGGATGATTGCATGTTTCTAGAAATTTATCCATTTTTCCCAGATTGTCCAATATATAGTATATATTTGCATAATACTTTCTTGTAATCTTTTGTATTTCTTTGGTGTCAATTGTTACCTCTCTTTCATTTTCGATTTTATTTACTTGAGTCCTCTCTCATTTTTTTAGCTTTGTTTTTATTGTTGAAAGTATTACAGATATCCCTCTTTCTTTCCCCCTTTGACACCTTTCTCCCTGCTCCACCCCCATCCCTGCCCTGCCTTCACCGCACTATTGTCTGTGTCCATTGATTATGCATATATGTATACACGTAATTTGGTTTATCTCTTCCCACTCCACCCCCTTTCCCTCTGGGGTTTGTCAGTCTGCTCCCTACTTCCATGACTCTGGATCTGTTTTGTTCGTCAGCTTATTTTATTCTCATTTTTTCTTGATGAGTCTCATTAAGGGTTTATTGATCTTATTTATCTTTTCAAAGAACAAGCTCTTGGTTTTATTGCTTTTTTGTATATATTTTTTAAGACTCATTTTATTTATTTTCACTTTGATCTTTACTATTTCCTTCCTTCTACTTACTTTGGGCTTTATCATTTTTCTTTTTCTGGTTATTTTAGGTGTACATGTACATTGCCTATTTGAGATTTTTCTTGTTACTTGAGGTAGGTTTGTATTGCTATGAATTTCCTTTTTAGGACTGCTTTCTTTATGTCCCATACATTTTGGATTCTTGTACTTTCAATTTCATTTTTCTCAAGGTATCTTTTGAATTCTTCCTTGAACTCATTGTTAACCCATTCATTGTTTAGCAACATGTTATTTAGCCTCCATGCCTTTGTGTCTTTTTCAGGTTTTTTTCTTGTTGATTTTTAGTTTCTTACCATTGTAGGTGGAGAAGATACTTGATATGGTTCAATCTTCTTAAATTTACTAAGACTTGTTTTGTAACCTAACATGTAGCCTCCATGTGTACTTGAAAGGAATGTATATTCCACTGTTTGGGGGTGAAATTATCTGAAAATGTCAATTAAATGCATTTGGTCTAATGTGTTATTTAATGTAACTGCTCTCTTGTTGATTTTTCTGTCTGGAAGAGTTATCCATTGATGTCAATGAGGTGTTAAAGACCCCGACTATGACTGTATTACTGTTGATCTTACCCTTTATGTCCATCAATATTTGCTTTATATATTTAAGTACTCTTATGCTGGGTCCATAATGGTTTACAAGGGTTATATTCTCTTGTTATATCAATCCCTTAACCATTATGCTGTATCCTTTTTTTCCTCTAATTATAGTTTTTGGTTTTATTTATTAAAAATTATAATGTTGACATTATTGTAGGTGTAACCCCCTTTACTCCCTCTTTGCCCATATCTAGTGAACCCCACCCATCTCCCCTTCACTTGGCCTTCACCAAAATATTATCCATGTCCATGGGGTATGCAAATATGTTCTTTAGCTAATCTCTTCACCTTCTTTATCTAGTCATCCCTACCTCTCTTCCCTCAGGCACCAGCCAATCTGTCCCATGTATTCATGCTTGTAGTTCCATTTTGCTCATCAGTTTATTTTGTTTATTAGATTTCACATATTAGTGAGATCATATGGTATTTGTCTTTGACTATCCTATTTCACCTCTAAGTCCATTCATGCTGTCATAGAGAGTAAAAGTTCCTTCTCTTTTTTACAGCTGTGGTATTCCATTGTGTAAATGTGCCATAGGTTTTTTATTCACTCATCTGCTGATGGATGTTTCCAGATCTTAGCTATTGTAAATAATATACATTCCTATAAACATAGGAAAGTATATATTTTTTTCTGACTGGTATTTCTGGTTTTAGGATATATTCCCAGAAGTGGGATCACTGGGTCAAAAGGCTGTCTTTTTGTTTTTTGAAGCCTATTTTGTCTGATATAAGTATTGCTACCCTAGCTTTTTTAATTTCTATAAATTTTTTTTTAATTTCTATCTTTTTTATCACTTTACTTTCAGGCTGTGTGTGTCTTTTGATCTGAAGTAAGTTTCTTGTAGACAGAATTTATATGGGTCTTTTTCTTTTTAATCCATTCAACTACTATATATCTTTTGATTGGACCATTTAATTTATTTGCATTTAAAGTGATTGTTGATAGATATGTACTTATTGCCATTTTATTATTTATATTCATGTTTACTTTTTTCTTCTTCTTCTTAAAGAAGTTCTTTAAGATTTCTTGTAATACTGGTTTGGTAGTGATGAACTCCTTTAGCTATTTTTCATCTAGAAACTGTTTATTTCTCTTTCTATTTTAAGTGATTGCCTTGCTGGATAAAATAGTCTCAGTGTAGGGCTTTGCTTTCCATCACTTTGAATATTTTGTGTTTATTCCTTCTAGCCTGAAGATTTCTGTTCAAAAATCAGCTGATAGTCTATGAAAGCTTTTTTGTAGATAACTGTATTTCTCTTGCAGCTTTTAAGATTTGTTTTTTATTATTTAATTAATTTATTTATTTTTGTTACAGATGTTTCTCCTTTTTCCCTCACTGATGAGATTCTTTTTTTTTTTTCCTTTATTGATTTTAGAGAGAGAAGAAGTGAGAGGGAAAGAAAGATAGAAACATCAATGAGAGAGAACATCAATTGGCTGCCTCCTGCATGCTGCTCACTGTGGGATCAGGCCCACAACCTGGGCATGTGCCCTGACTGGGAATCGAACCGACGACCTCTTGGTGAATGGGTTGACACTCAACCACTGAGCCACACCAGCAGGACTAAGATTCTCTCTTTATCCTTAACCTTTGCCATTTTAATTATGATGTGTCTTCAGGTGGGCCACTTCAGGTTCATCTTACTTGAGACTCTGTGCTTCCCAGATTTGTTTGTCTTTTTCCTTTGCCAGGTTAGGAAAGTTTAAGTCTTTATTTCTTTAAATAGGTTTTTAATTCCTTGCTCTCTTTCTTCTCCTTCTGGTACCTCATGATATGAATATTGTTATATTTGATATTGTCCCAGACACCCTTTACACTACCTTCATTTTTTAAAAATGCTTTTCTTTTTGCTGTTCTGATTGGATGTTTTCTGCTACCTAGTCTTCCAAATAGCTGATTTGATTTTCTGCTTCATCTAATCGACTAAAGATTACTTCTAGTGTATATTTCATTTCAGTTATTTGTATTCATTTCTGATTGGTTTATTTTTATATTTTCTATGTCCTTTTCAATACTTACTATCTCTTCGTTGATCTTTTCACTGAGTACCTCTATCCTTTCCCTAAGTGCCTTCAGCATCCTTATAGCCAGTGTTTTGAACTCTGTATCTGGTAGACTTTTTTGCCTCCATTTCATTTAGTTTTTTTCTGGAGATTTCTCCTGTTCTTTAATTTGGGACATGTTTTTTTGTCTTCTCATTTTGGCTACCTTTCTGTCTTTGTTTCTATGTGTTTGGTAGATTGTCTAGTCTCCAAGTTTTCACAGGTGCCCCCAGGGCCCAGTGATGCAGTCTCCCTGATCACCTGAACTGGGTGTTCTAGGGGTGTCCTGATGTGGGTTCTGTGGGCCCTCCTGTTGTACTTGAGCCTTGATTGCTGTTAACATATCAGTGGGTAAGACTGACTTTTAGAATGGCTGGCTATGAGGATTGGCCATTACCACAGCATAAAAGCTGCTATGGGGCAGGGTACTGACCCCACAGAGCAGGATTCACCCCAGTGGGTTCTGGTGCCTGCCAAGACCTCCCTTTGTGTATGCCACTTATGGAGCTAATCAGGTGGTGCACTGTTGTGATTTGAAGCTGGCTACTATGTGTATTGGTTTTTAGGTCTCTTGGGAGGGATTCCAGTGCAAGGCAATGTAAGACACTGCCTGTCACCAACCTAGGGCTATTTGTTAGAAGCTACACAATGATTTGTGTTTGGTAGGTGCCGGTGCTGGGCCTGGATTCATATGGGAAGGACCATGCTATAAACTGAGGCTGGCTACCACTAGTAACAGGCCTGGGGCCAGATAGCAAAGGGCCCAAGGTAGCCCGAGACCTGTTAGACCTACTACTGCCTGCTGGCTGCCCATAAAGCTCAGTCACAGAAAGAACCTTGGGTGGAACACTATTTGGGTGAGGCAGGGTCTTAGGAAGTCATCAGGGTGGAGAAGTGGAGTTCACCGGGCTAATGTAGATTTATATTTGGTCACATGGAGGGAGAGTTCAACACAGGGACATTGGCAGCCTTGAAGTCACACAACTCATTTTCCCCGGTATGCCTCTGGTACCCCCAACCCTCATGGAATTTCCTGAGAACCTCTTTAAGAAAGACTGCAATGCAGGTTCAGGCTGGTTGCTGCAGAAAGACCCTCAGGCTGTGCATGAGCTGGGCTGGGCAGTGTCTCAGGGAGTTTTCAGGATAGAGCTAGTGGAGTTAACCAGGTCAATGCAGAATCAGATTTGGCCATGTGAGGAGATGGCTCAACACAGGGGGGAAAAAATAGTGCCTATCAACCAAGGAGGAGGAGGGCTCAACACGGGAACAATGGCAGTCATCCCTCCCCTGAAGCCACACAACCCAGCCTCTCCCCCTGTGACTCTGGAACTCCCTGAGTTTGATGGAATTTCTCAAGAGTTTTCTAAGAAAAATTGCAACACAGCCCTAGGCCATTTGGTGCCAACGCCCTCAAAATTCTGAGGGAAAAATAATTTTTAGTCTAAAAATCTAAATGCATTTTAACTATCAATCAAACATAAAAGAATAAATACAAATTTCTCCATCATTACCCTTTCTTAGAAATGTATTAGAGGATGTGTCCTTCAGGAAAGAGAGAAACTAACAAAGAAAAATGGAAAAGGGAATTCACATGATGAGGGCAAAGGAGTCCCAAGTGGCAGCTGTGCCTTTGGCCTTGAGATTAACCAGTCCAGGTGGATGTAGGAGGACTTCTCTGGAATGATGGCCATCATAAAAACATCCATCTGATAATGACTTGATATGATGACATTTTGTTGAATACAATCATGTGTTTATGATGGCTCTAGTGAAGCACAGAAACAAAACTTAAAAGTAAGTACACAGAAATCTAGACAAACAAGGAAATTATTAATTCTGAGACAATAAAAATGTGGACAAGAAAGGTATTGTAATTACTTTTTGACTCTGCAGTGAAAACCATTCCTTAGGCCTTAAATGTAAACAATAAAGAATGATATAACCAAAACTGTGATATAACCATATTAAGAATATTTAGAGGGCCCAAAAAGGTAAATACCCAAGAAAATAACAACAAGTGAAAGAATTAAGTGGTATTTCTGGGGACAGGAATTGAGGGTGGCAAGGGTTCATGCAGGAGATAATTTTTCTCTAAAAACTTCTGAGAACTACTTAATTCACCTATGTGTCTTCATTACTTAAATCTATAAACTTCTATTACGACTAATTTTACTGTTTATAACAGATAAGATTGTTTTTAAAAATAAAAGTTTTTAAGACATTTATAATATCTGTGGAGCATTTCATGTTTTAGCTCTTCTTTTCACTTCTTAGATTATTTTGACCCTCTGAAAATTTTAAATTATGAATAAAAACAACCAAAACTGATAATATTTACAAAGAAGAGGTTATCAGGAAAAGGAAAGCATCATTTGGACGGTGGCTAACTGGAGACAGGGTCAGCAGGAAGCTGGAGAATGAGTACAACTGTGATAATTCATTAAATAAGGAGTCCATTAGGCTGAGGCGGTTTTAATGCCTGAGGAGTCTACGTAAGCAAACCAAAACCTAAGCCTTCAGTGCCTCAAAATTAAGAAATCTAAACCTAAGAACAATTAGTGACACACAACCAACTAGGCTTTCCACATGCAACTGCTTAAACTATAGCCAATCAAATGACGTCCTTCTTTGCTTCCCCCAGCTTCTCTCTGTGGAGGACTCAACTGTTTCCATTTTGGCAGCAGACATTTGGAATCCATTTTGGCTCAAATAAACTCAAAATGTTAACATGCCTTGGTTTATCTTTTAACATAACATATTACTCTCATTATCGTTATTGCTATTTTTTATAGTTATTGAGCACTTGCCATATACCAGGCATCATATGAATCACTTTACATACATAATTCCCACAACAGCCCTAAACAGAAACCATTACAATTCCCATTCCACACTGGTGATTCCCTATCACATTATCTCCTTTATTTTCTTCCCAGCAATTATAACTCTCTGAGTTGATATTGTCTTTTATGCTGGAGTTTTTTTTTTCCCCACTTGCTTATTATCTATCCACAGCGTAAGATAATTTTCTTTAAATATGGTTTTTAATATATTTTTATTGATTTGAGAGAGAGAGGGAGGAAAGGAGAGGGAAGGAGAGAAAAACATCCATGTGAGAGAGAAACATCCATCAGTTGTCTCCCATAGCTACCCTGACCAGAAGGGAACCCACAAACTGGGTATGTGCCCTGACTCAGAATCAAACTGGTCACCTTGCAGTGCATGGGATGATGCTCAACCAACTAAGCCACACCAGCCAGGGCCATAAAATATTTTTAACTTATTGTCTGTCTACACTACAGCTTCATAAGGGCAGAGACTTAGCTTATGTTTTTTATCTGGAGCATAGTAAATTTTGCATAAAAATGAATGAAGTTAACAAAATCAATCTGGAGAGATTAAATACTTCCCTAAATAAGAGATTAAATAATTAAGAAGGTTAAATAATTACCTTAAAGGAACATTTAAAATAGAAATTTTAAAAAATTAGATACCGAAAGATGGTTAAGAAAATTGAAAATAATTGTTATTAAATCATGTAAAATATGATTCTGGTGTGTGTGTGTGTGTGTGTGTGTGTGTGTGTGTGTGTGAATATATGTGAATGAAACTTGAAATTTTAGGAGTATATAATACAAAATATTATATATCACACAATGGAGATTTAACAAATTTTTCTCTTTGGTTCCCTGCTTATTCTAATTTTCTGCATTAAACATAACATATAATAAGCATAATAAAATATTTGTTTAAAACTATCACATACTATAAGATGCCTAGCCCACCTGAGGACCAAGTATGACACCATGTCCTCACAGCACCATTAAATAAGCAGCTAAAATAACGTATACTCAACCAAATCCAAAGACTAAACTCTTTTTTAATAATTCTTCTTAAAGCATGCTCAGGTGCCCAATACTATATTTTATTCCTTTTCATGATCAAAATCACCTACAATATAAAATACCACATGTATTTTTTCGGGCTCAGAGGTAACAAATAGCTATAGATAATATTTCTCCCTAACAGATTTGGATATACCCAGAGGTATTCCCTGTTCATATTCCATTTTCTCTTTCAAGACTAAACCTATTTGCTCTAAGCTTTCTTATTTGTTTTCATTTTCAGGCATTTTAGAAGTTTGGGGGTTATTTTGTTTTGTTTTGTTTTTTTCTTGTTCTTCCCACACATTTTCTCATATATGAAACTGTCATCTCTAGAGACCTAATTGAACTGGTTAGTGTGGTCATGAAAATTCCCTTATATTCTTCTTATATGAATCAATCTGCTTCTCTCTAACACTGTTTTTAATGGCCCAGATTCAGTTTACCATGCACTAATAGACAGATTGTTTACCTAATGGATTGAAACATAATAAAAATGTTTCTTCTCACCTCATTTGATCTACAAGTAAGCTTTCATTTTCAACGTTCATGTACATATATTGCTTTTTTAAAACCTTGCCTGTAAGAATACAAACCTGGTTATGACTAGCTGGTGTGTCAAATCTTGTTAAAATAAACCATTGCAGCTCATAACATATGTTTTTAGATAATTAACCAATAGGAAACAATTACCAAATGTTGTGTATTATTGCTCAATAAAATTAAGTGTTTGAATGAATATATATATATATATAATCTCCCAGTTAAGGGTGGGGAACACTACTAAAAACTATGTTCAGTTAAGAACCAAGTGTCATATAAAAATGTAACAGATGTATTTTCACAATTCACTGAAGCATATTTTCTGATAGATGCATACATCATATAAAAATTTAGTATTCCTGAAAAAGCTGAGTGAGATGGTATAAAATGAATGTAGCAGTCTCTATTGTCATCCGAGTGTAGCAGCTGTGTGATCAAAGCTCCAACTGCCTTTTGGGAATAAAGCCAATTCTGGGACCAGGCACACCAGGTGATAATCTAACAGATGCAGCACGATTTCCACGTCCTCACTGCATGGAAGCACAGACAGCATCACCGAAACCCAAATGAAATAGCAGCCTACGTGAGGAGAAAAGCATTCAACAGGCAAAATGGAAACGATCATCAGGTACCATTTAGGAAGACAGTCTCCCGGTGGCCTACAAGTAAAGAGAAATATCAAACTCAGTATTTTTCTCTTTTTGGCTTCATTGAAGTAACTGCTTCTCTTCTATTATTCTATTAGTAACTCAATAAAATGTGTATTAAGCACTGGACGTGCACAATGCTGCCAGTAGATGTGGTTTGCTATCCTATAATTTTATTTTAAAGGAAATTAAGTGGTTTGAGGACAGGGGAATACAAATAATATGAATAGTGAAGTAAATCTAAGATAGACTACTCAAAGCCCCAAACAGACTAATTTTGTGACTCTACCTCATTCTCAGGAGTCAGAATACAAAGTTCTTTTTTTGTTGTTGTTTTTTGGGGTTTTTTTTCCTGCTCAAACATTGATCTTCAAAATGGCATACAGCATGTAATAACCTTTCTTCTTTAGTATCCTTATGCAGAAAATTGGGATCATATACTTTATTACTTTAGGTTCATCACTAAAGTGGTGAGAGGATGAACTAATTTATTCATTCATAGTAAAGACATTTTGTAAAATTCCTTTTGAAATTCTGCCAAGAACCTGCCTTCTTATCTTTGATAATCAGTTGTTGTTCAAATGGTTGTAAAATATTTTTTAATTTCTCTAAATTTTTCATTGGCAAACGAAACTTTTGTAGGAAGGTCTTGAATGCAACTTGAAGTCAATGCTAATTTCTACAAACAACAAATTGACTTAAATGCCGATTTTTATTTTTATTACAATGTTATGTAAATTTTAGCAACTACAAATCAAACATTCTGGAAATTAGTTCTGATAGATTCAGTACATTAACAGCCTTAATGCATTGTTCAGCATATTTCTGCAGAAGGCTAATATTTTCTTGGTCTCCACACAGTCACACAGCTAATGCTAAAATAAACGTGCAATTTTCTCAGGCTTTTCCTGTGGGGCAATGTGTATCACATAGCAACATCTGCCAAGGAGAAAACTACACAGCCAGCTTCAGTTTTTCCCTCCTGTAAAGATGATTTCATTCAATCGCAGGAAATATGTGCAACATCAATACCATTTTAAACATACTTTACTATGCAAGTATGTGACTATTTTATTGAATTAAGTAACCATTATTGCACCTCAAATTTTGCATTTCTAAAGAATTTTCACATACACTTAATAACCTGATAGGGCAGATATGATTACCCCTGTTTTACATATGGAGAAGCTGATATTTAAAGGAGGTAGATGTCTTGATCAAGGTCATCAGGCTGACCTTATACAGAACCAGGATTAGATGCATCACTCCGTTCTCTTTTTATTGTACCTTGCCATAGCTCATTTGCATGTGAACAAAAGTAAAGAATAAAAGAAGTACACCATTGTACATGAACACGCTGATTATTTTATAATCTACTGGGTCGTACATGTTGTAAAGGGAAGCAATATGTCTATTGATTGCTCTAATTTCTATGTAATCATAGTGCAATTCGTTTTTTTGTCTTATACATGATGGTGGTTTGGAATTGCTGCAAATTGCTAATGTTCCTAGATACATTTGGCAGCGGCCTGAGGCAAGCAAACCCACAACTAGCAAATTATGTCTTTAAAGTAGTTTAGCTCTAAGAGCTTACAGTATGAATAACAAAGGGATTATGGGCCCCAAACAATGTAAATACAAATATAAGTTTATATATATATATAAAGAAGCCAAGCAGTTTAGAGCATATAGTGAAAAGGACAATAATTAGGAGAGCCCACTTCTTGCTATAGCTGAAACACATGAACTTTCAAGAAAAAAATAAACCAAAAAAACTCACCTAAATCTGAAAGATTTTAAATACTATTTGATATGAAGGCAAAAAAGCTTGATAATCCAGCCAGAAGGGCACTCCAGACAGAGAGCATGGTATAGGAGACCAAATAGAGGCAGATGTGGGATTAATGGATCAGGGAATTTAGTTAATTCAAAAGCTGCACTCTCTTGTTAAAAGAAACATACATAATGGAAAACAGAAGATACCATTATTCTCTGATGGCGAGCGCTGGAATACAGTTAGCTACTGTATATTTCACTTTTTCTTTCATTCATCTTGGTCTATACCATGCCCATCCCCTCCTCAAGGCCAACTTTACCCACATGTTTGGCAATTTCTAATTCATGAATTTACACTATTGGTGATGACTCATGCATAAGGTGGGGGAAATAGCACAAAAAATATATAAACTGCTAAAGAAAAATTACTCATGATACTAGTTAAGGATAGTAAGGTGGACATCATTTAGGGGGACTATTATGAGATGGAGTTATGTGGTAGAGAAAACAGGAATTTATAGCCAAAGAGCAGAGGAGATGGTGTCAGAGGATAGAAAATTACTAAGAGGAAACATCAGGAATTGTGGGTGATTCTGGCTAGACCAACCTAACAGGGTTCTTGCTGAAGGTGAGCCAGGGTGATCAGATATTACCTGGGGGAGGGTGGGAAATGATGAGTCCAATTAGATACACAAGGTTGGGAGATTCTGGCTATACTGACAGCTAGATTTTTGTTAAAATTGGGCAATGTAGAGATGCTTACAGAAGCACAAAAGTTAGAGCCTAGTTGAGAAGAGAGTTCAGAGGAACCTTACTAGAGTTTGGTCAGGAAAAAAAAATCTTTGTCCACACACACACACACACACATACACAGACACATCAAGCCTCTATTCATTCGGTTCACAGAAACCTTCCAATATCATCAAGTGCCAGTGTCTCTCTCTTGTCACATTTACTGTCCCCATCCACCCCTATGCCTATATGCACTTTTGCCTGCTTTAACATTGTTCAAGGGAGCTTGCTCTGACCCTCCCAGACTAGATAACAAAGCCCTGTTAAATGCTTTTATCATCCCCATATTGGTCTTTTACAGCATCTATAATTGTGCAATTATAGGTAGTCATTATATGTCGATGTGATTCTTTCATAAATATTTGCAAATAGTTTAGTGAAATTCCTGAATTTCCATAGATTGTAAGCTTCATGAGGAACAATGAAAGGTATTTTTTGCTCAACACTGGATTCCTTGCACAGAATGAACCACTAAATAGTTGTTGACTAACTGAGCCCTTTCCAAGAATGATTCGAAAATTGAGATAGGAGTGGAGAAGAAGTAAGATCAATGAAAATGAACAAGAAAACAGATTCAGCCCTGGCTGGTTTGGCTCAGCGGTTAGAGCGTCGGCCTGCAGTCCTGAGAGACCAGGGTTCGGTTCCTGCGAAGGGCATGTACCTCGGTTGCAGTTTGTCCCTGGCCCTGGTTGGTTGTGTGGGTGGCAGCCACTCGATGTGTCCCTTTCACATCGATGTTTCTCTCTCTCTCTCTTCCTCTCTCTCCCTCCCACTCTATCTGAAAAAAAATGGAAAAATATCCTCAGATGAGGGTAAAAAAAAAAAAGAAAACAGATTTATTCATCCATTCATATGTGTGAAACTCTCAATACAATGGTTAGTATACTGGTTTTAAAACTAGAAAATTTCAATGATGAATCCCTTTACCTCTTTTGCCATATGTTTAAGTTGAGTTGCATGGCTTGGAGCGCAGTTTCCCTACTTGCTTGATTACAAACATTTACAGTTGCTCCATGTTAATGGGTTTATTTGTTATATATGCTGTTTAGCCCCAGACATGAAACCCACATTATGACCTTGCGTCCCTGGAAAACACGACCTGAGATCTTTATAACCGTAATCCATATGAAAATGTGGTCTCCATGTATTCTCCATGAAGAAAAGCAAGAACTCAAGTAGAGGTAAGAATGAAGTTTATCAATCATAAAGTAGTGCAAAGCCCTTCAGAAGCCTAAATAAAAAGACAGGTAGAGAAGATAACGTTGGAAATTAAGGAAGAAGTAACTTGGGTAACAGCTCAGAGATGTGGACTGAGAAAGTTGTACAAATGAGTTTAAGCTCAAAAATGTTAAAGTAATAAAAATGCATGTAAGAACTAACCCAGAGTATTAGGTTCTTTTATAAGCATGCTCAGCTGGAATCTTCCTAACCTAAAATGTTGGTGTATATTTCTTTAATGCATATAAGCTTTTTCCTCTGAAGAAATATGCTTCCTTAAAATATGCCACTTTGGCATAATGATTATTTTGAGCTGAAGGCGGTTAAGAAACAGCAGATATAAGAGGCACCCTCTGCCCTCCCACCACAGTGAAGGTGATCACCTTCCCCTCTCTCATACCAGAAAGAGGAGAATGACTTTAACACTAAAGACCACTCAACCCTTATCACGACAGATGGCTCCCACTTGGGCCTGTAGAACAAACCTTACTAAATAACCTTTATCCTCCAATTATTTCCCTCATATATTTACCTTTCCACAATTTTCTGCCCCTGTAAGTCCAAACTCCTTAGCCCTTATCTTGCGCCTCTCCACAATGTGTTGCCCTTTGTTAAAACAGTATATAAGTTCTCAATGAGCCTAACCATTTCTGCAGATTATCACTTCTTTTCTGTGAGAGCCCGAGGCACGCGTAATAAACCTTTCTCCTGTTAATCTATATTTTCTCATTTTAGGTATTGTTTCTCATTTTAGGTATTTAGTATTTATTGAAAACTTGCCCTGGCTGGCTTGGCTCAACGGTTAGAGCGTGGGCCCGCGGACCAGAGAGTCCCGGGTTCGGTTCCTGCCAAGGGCACGTACCTTTGTTGCAGTTTGTCCCCGGCCCCGTTGGGGTTGTGTGGGTGGCAGCCAGTCGATGTGTCCCTCTCACACTGATGTTTCTCTCTCTCTTCCTCCCTCTCTCCCTCCCATTCTATCTGAAGATAAATACAAAAATGTCCTCGGTTGAGGATAAAAAGAAAAAAGAAAACCTATTTATTATGTATACTTAATGTTTTAATATAAAGGTTTGACTAAGATAGACACAGTAATTGTCTTCACAGATCTTATATTCTAGCAGGGAAAGGCAGAAATTAAGCAAAAAAAATTACACAATTAATCATTTCATAATGCTATGGAAGATGAGTACCTGTTATTATGAAAATATATTACTAAGAAATCTGACCTGGACGAGCAGGAGGGGGTGATCCATAGAGACACCTTTAGAGAGTTATAATTTAGCTGAGTGCTGAAGAATGAGTAAAAATTAACTAACATTATTATTTGGCCAGACAGCAGCTAAATCCCTTTCTTTTTATTAGATAAATTCACCATTTAATGAGTTTTGGTAGGAACAGAGTCCATCCCGGTGTAAAGAAGTTAAAACTATCACACACTCATTTATCCAGCATCCTTGCAGTTAAAATATGGCCACATTTGAATAGGCTCTACCTGAAAGACATGTATGTAAAAGACTGAATCAGGAACAAATGATTCAAATGAACGGGGAGTGGAGGAGATGTTTTCTGTAGGTGTCAGCTGATGCTGCAATAATGAGTTGCTTGGGCAACGAGCTTGGCAGGCTAAATAGTCGCATATGGGCTTGGCATCGAGGACCGTGGTGTCTGTACTGCAGTGGGTCTGGAGTGATTTGGGACGTGGTTCCTGGCTTTCGGGCCACATGGTTTGCTCTCTAGAGCACTCCCAATCATTCTGTGAGCATCCTAGCATCTTTTAATATTCTTTTCTCCTAAAATGAGTCCCAACAGTGTTTTGTCACTTACAACCAAGAAGAGGAATGGGAGAGGGAACAGAGATCCCTGGCAGAGGCGGGAGTGCATGTGAGCAGCCGGAGTGGCTGAGCAGGAGAATGTGACAGACAAGGCTGGGAGGACAGCGGCCACAGAGACAGGGCATGGAGGTCATGAGCAGGATTTTTACTTTATGCTAAGAGCAATGAGAAGTCTTAAGCAGGCAGGAGACAGGGTAAAATTTGCATTTTTAAAGGTCACTCAGTGATTGGAAACTTTATTCCAAAAATTACTGAAGCTAGATAAAGAAGATGGCTGTGGAAATGCAGAGGGAAAGTAGGCTTGTTGAAACTCTGTGAAGTAAAATAAATAGGTTTTTCAGATGTGTAAGACTAGAGCATTTTACTTACAAAACAAGTTGTGACGTGTTCAAAAAAAATGGACGGCAGGTGGTATCATGACAAGTTCACACGTTCTACAGCAGGTCTGATTGGCCAGTGTGCGGTGAATAGAAGCACATGGTTAGCACACAGGGCTACTCCCCCTGTTCTCATAACCTAAATGATTAAGTTCTCCTGCACTTCACATAGTTGTTCTTCAGTAGTTTATAACATCATCTCATCTCTTCAATATCAACCTACTCCTTTCTTCATGCATTTTGAAAGGAAATGAAAGCATACATTTGTTATAGAAATGTACAAAAGAAATTCAGAAGCTAGATAAATTGCAGAATCGAGAATTAGTTTGATGGATATGTGATGTGTCTCTAAACAATAAAATCCAGCTATTATTAATAAGAGAAGACAGAAATTACTTATTCCTACTATTAAGTAAAAATAAGCAAAATATTCTATTTTATTTTTTTTAATCCTCACCCGAGGATATTTTTCCATTTTTTGTACAGATAGAATGGGAGGGAGAGAGAGGAAGGGAGAGACAGAGAGAAACATTGACGTGAAGGGACACATCGAGTGGCTGCCACCCGCACTACCAACCAGGGCCGGGGACAAACTGCAACCGAAGTACATGCCCTTAGCGGGAACCAAACCCGGGTCTCTCCGGACCGCAGGCCGACGCTCTAACCGCTGAGCCAAACTGGCCAGGGCGCAAAATATTCTAATAGTCTAAAGTTCTCTCTTTGTCTTCTATTTATAAAGCTGCAGAACTCATTATTTCTTGGTTCATTGGGTATTTGTGACTGTCAGTGGAATCCAATGCTTCATTATGCTCTGTCACTGAGATTGATAAAAAATAATTTAACTATGTTCCTTCCTCTTTATTTCCACAGAACCCCAAGCACAAGTCTAATGTATACTTGCACAGGGCATGACATTGTTGGTTTAATTCCCTGAGTGCAGAAATCATGAATTCTTTGAAATGAGATGTAGCTTTTCCCACACTCATGGGTTCAAAAACCTCAATCATTGCACTGAATGATTCAGGTCTGTACACTTGGCACACATACACTTCTGGTGGGAAGGTAAATTGGTAGAGCCACTGTGGAAAACAGTATGGAGATTCCTCAACAAATTAAGA
Source organism: Molossus molossus (assembly GCF_014108415.1). NCBI lineage: Eukaryota > Metazoa > Chordata > Mammalia > Chiroptera > Molossidae > Molossus > Molossus molossus. The sequence goes on along the minus strand of NW_023425345.1, from coordinate 52,567,126 downwards.
ACAGAGCTACCATATGACTGGGTATCTACAAGAAAAATTTGAAAACATTTATCCGGAAAAATATATGTACTTCTATGTTCATTGTAGCATTATTATTATTATTTTGCATTCAACAAATATTTATTTAGAAATTGTTATATGCAAGTCACAAAAACACACAGAGATTATAAACACAACTAGACCAACCAAACTCACCAATCTTATGGTTGAATGAGTTACTTTTCCCAGAGAGAGACAGGGACTATAGGATGAAGTCTCTTAAATAGTCTGAAATACTAGTGAGGTAGCTACTAGTATAGAGTGAAGCATTTCAGAATGTTTACAAGAAACTAGAAACCAATTAGTTTTTAACATGGAAACAAGTCAGAGAAGTAACTTATCTTCAGTTTTCACCCCTTCGTGGAGACTGACCCTGCACACGTATTTTCTCAAGCAGCTCCAGTGGCAGTTTTTCACCTAATGTGTCCCACCTGCACATTAATATACTGATGTCTACACTTTTTATCTCACTCATTTTATCATGGCATTTTTCCTTAGAGACCCACTCACAGATGGCAGCCCACAATGACAAGTAAGTGTAATTCAACTACATCATTGCAGGGTTATGCACACTGGTCAAGGCATGGAAACAACAGAAGTGTCTTAGACAGATTATTGAATAAAGATGTGTTACATATATACAATAGAATACTACACAGCCATAAGAAAATATGAAATATTGTCATTTGCAACAACAGGGATGAATCTTGAGAATATCCTGCTAAGCAAAATAAGTCAAAGAAAAGAAGTCAAGAACCATATGATTTCACTCATAAGCGGGATATAAAACTGAAAGCAACAAATGAACAAACAAGACAGACAAACAAAAACCCACAGACACAGGCAACAGTGTGCTGGTTACCAGAGGGAAAGGGGGTGGTGGGTGTTAGCAAAGGGTAAAGGGGGTCAAATATATGATGATGGAAGGAGAATTGACTTTGGGTAGTAAACACACAATGCAATATATAGATAATGTATTATAGAATTGCACACTTGAAACCTATAAAATTTTATTAACCAATATCACACCAATATATATAATTTTTAAAATATTTTTAATTTAAAAAAGAAACATTTCAAATGATTGCAGAATGTCTGTGTTTTAAACTACTTAGTTTTATCATAAGCACCAGTGAGTAAATATCACATAGATCTCAAATTTAATGAAAACAGCACTTTGGAATTTTCTAAATGTGTATTAAATGTATTTGCTCAATATACAAATAAAAGAATAAAATCCAATATAGCTGGAAGTGATTTATCATTGAAGTTAACTGCCAGGCTTGGTGTAGATACTGAGTTGAAAGCCCAAATAAAAATGACTTCCATTTACTGTGACAGGCAGTGTCATAGGGCATTTATGTATATTATTTCTAATGTTTGTAATAGCTCAGCAAGGTAGGCATTGTTATTTTTATTTTGGAGGTGAGGATACTGGTGGTCAAGAAGATGAAGTGATCTGCCTAAGAACATAGCCACTAGACCAGCAGTTCTCAACCTGTGGGTGGTGACCCCTTTGGGGGTCGAACGACCCTTTCACAGGGGTGGCCTAAGACCGTCAGAAAACACATATTTTCTATGGCAATTCATAACAGTATGAATTACAGTTATGAAGTAGCAACAAAAATAATTTTATGGTTGGGGGTCACCACAACATGAGGAACTGTATTAAAGGGTCACGGAATTAGGAAGGTTGAGAACCGCTGCACTACACCATGCTAATACCACAATACTGTGCTACTCACTAAACTAAAACCATTAGTCCTAACTAAAACCATTCTTTTAATACTCCAAATACCTAGGTATCCATAAAAAGGTTTGCTAAGTTGAACTGAGAGAGGACAGAACCTTAGTTCTATGACATAAGTTAACAAAAGCAGCCTCTTTACCTCCTTTTCAACCTTTCCCCTGTAGCAGGGGTGAAATTATTCTCTCTACGAGTATCAAGCTGTGACCGATTTTATTTTGATCCTGTGTTAAATTTGTCTGTGTTTTTAAGAAAAATAGAAACTCGCTAGACCTTCAGTATTCACACCATAATGGCTCCTGCATTGGCCAAATTCTTAACCCAGACATTCTGCCTAATGGGAATAGTTCTGCAACCCAGCATGGAATTATGACTTTCCGGGGGCAATTCCTTTAGACAATTAGAAGCCAGTTCTTCATGATTTTTTCCCCTCGTATTACGTGCTGCCATATGGCAAAAAGAATCTACCCAGCAGAGCATATGGAAAACTTGCCATGCATGGGAAAACATTAAAGAAAAAATATGGAAACAGGAGATGCTGCCATTGCTCATACCACAGCATAAGAAACTTACTTGCCACTGTGCCAAAGCATAAGTAGTTGAACACATCTCTTAATGTGTGATTTCTATTTTATGTTTAAGCCTGGCTTACCAAGTGATGCTCCACCAACGTTAGTCCTATTTGAATACCAGTCGGACAAAAATGTTTTTTTCTATCTAAGCAGTAGTCTAGCATGGCTACTTCAGCATGTTCCCTGCCTCCCACTAAAAGGTCTGAGCCAGCGGGAGGTTACATCCACAACACAAGGTCAATGTAGAGCAAAATGGCTTTATTGCATACGCCTATGTGCAGGCGGGCTGAGCCAAGAAAGGTTCAGCTTCGAATCAGGGTTGGAGTGTCGGTTATATACCCTACTTTTAGTTATCGGCAGTTCCTGCTAATGTACTTTACCTGGCCCGTTGTCCACCTTGCAGTAGGGCTGGTCTGGTATCTTGTCCAGCATCTGCTGGGTTATCCATTGCCTTTTGGATAATTCAGATAAACCTTATCCATACTCAACAGAAGGCTGAGCAAAAGTCATGCAAGCAACACAATTTCCACAGTTTCTGAATTTTGCAAACTTTTACCTTTACCCTTTAAAACATTACTAACCCTTGCATTCCCACCTTATAATGATGATAAAAAGGGAAAAGGGGCGAAGTTTCTCTTTGTCTACTTCCTGCAGGTCTGGGGTCATTGTGGACTCCTAAAAAGAATTTTTGATAACTTCTCGGAGAATGGGGTGATAGGGTCCTTTTACCTGTGCTAGAACAAATTGTCCAACTCTCTGGTTGACTAAAATTTGCAGTCGATTTTGTACAAATCTAGTAATCAGGCACCAGAGGCAGGGTCCGAAAAGCAATAATAAGAAAGCTAATAGTAGGGGCTCTATGAAGGAGAGTTAGCCACCTTAGTTTAGGCAAGGCTGCTTCTATACTTGTCCAGATAGTTTGGGCTAGGTGATCCTGACTGAATTATTTTAGCCACTGGTCATTATCTAGAATCCATTGTGTCCTCTCCTTGACCTGGCCAGTTGAGTTGACATAAAAGCAAAAAAGATGTATTTGCTATCATGCATACTCCCCCTTCTTTGGTTAGTAAATAATCTAGTGCAATGCAATTATCTATTACCATGCAGGTAAGAAGGTCGAAGGATTTTGAAAGAAGCTTGAAATTTTCACTGGTATCTCTACCTATATTTGCCATGGTGGCAAGTTATGTTTTTTGCTGCTATGGCATTATAAGTAATTCCTCCCATGAGGCCCACAGTGATAATTGCAACTATGACTCCTGCTATGAGGAGTCCAATTCCCCTATTTGCCCTATGATGGCTTCTGGGTTCAGGGCTTGATGAGGTGGAATTAGGGGTGAAGGAATGGATTAAGGTATTGGCTGGAGTAACATATCCTACTGCCCATAAGCTGATCTGTTTTTCTGGGTTTAGGCATTAAATAGCAATTGCTCTCTTGGGGGCAGAAATGTTTAGTGCACCCAAAAACATCATTTCGTCTGATAGGCAAAGCAGTCCAGTCATATTTGGGCCTAGGGAGGTGTTTGATAGACCCACAGTAAAGCTCGAATGATTAATCCATGATACAGGGTCAAGAGCACTAGTGCCACCAGCAGAACTGCACCCTGGACAGTGACTAATTTCCCAGGGGTGTGTGTATATATATATACACACACACATATATGTATATGTATTTGGTATTGCATCAAAGTCCCTCTGAGCTTGCACATATAAATAAATTCCCATTGCAGGGGCTAGACATATCATGAATAGTTAGATTACAGGTACCCCTCGTAAGGTTACAGTGAGAGATATTATAAGTGGTGCCCACTTTCACAGTATATATTCATACTGAGAATCAAGATCAAGTGAGCTTTTGCCTTTCTGCCCCATGGGAGGTTTCTGTCCTCCCTGAGATCACCTTAGGACACCCATGTTATTGATTGACAGGTGTACCATCCCAGTCAAGCTCCCCACCTAGCACACTCCCCAGAGCAGGTGATGCCCAGCCAGTGCAGCCTAGTGCTTGGAGTCAGAAGCGAGAGCCCCTTGGGGCTCGCCTCCCCTCCCCCACCTCACTGGGTCAGTGAAAAAAAAAAATGATTAGAGCAGTCGTATTTCACCAGAGGCCTGCAAGGCCAGCAGACCCTGCCCTGCACCCTTGAGGGGAGGGAGGGGCACTAGGGACTTCTCTTAGGAGGAAGCAGATTGGAGGAGACAAAGTAAAGAATGAGAGTGGTTGGTGGGGAGAGAAGGAGTATAGGTTAAGGTAGCATGGAGTTTAGATAGCATGTCTTGCCCTAACAAGGGAGTGGGGCAGGCTGGTAACACTAAAAAAGAGTGGAGAAAGAGATAAGGGTCTCAAGAACAAGTGAGTGTCTGGGTTGCTTTGGGTTGCAATATTTGGCCATCAATTCCCACAACTGAAACCTCAGAGCATTGAAGAGATCCCCTGAACTCGGGGAAGGCAGAGTATGTTGCCCTGGTATCAATTAAAAACGAAATTGGCCCTGGCCGGTTTGGCTCAGCGGTTAGAGCGTCGGCCTGCGGTACAGAGAGACCTGGGTTCGGTTCCCGCTAAGGGCACGTACCTCGGTTGCAGCTTGTCCCCGGCCCTGGTTGGTCGTGCGGGTGGCAGCCACTCGATGTGTCCCTTCACGTCGATGTTTCTCTCTCTCTCTCTCTCCCTTCCTCTCTCTCCCTCCCACTCTATCTGTACAAAAAATGGAAAAATAGCCTCGGGTGAGGATAAAAAAAAAAAACGAAATTGGTCTGCCTGCTGCCATCAGAGTTAACCGAGGTTCGGAGTTTGAGATGACGGTCGGGCGTCCGTGCCTGGGCACCTTCAGTCTTCAGCCGCCAGGCCAATCAGATCAAGGCCTGGATTGCCCATTCCGCCAGCCCAAGGAAGGGATGAGGACCAACTCTGCGCTGTCTGTTCACAGTCCAACTTCCACTGGGGTCCTCCACATTGAGGACATGGCTTCTGGGTGGTTGGTGGTCGGGGCATTGTCTCCCCCAGGGGCTAGTCTGATTACACTTAAAGCAGGGACCCGGGAGTCCGCTCTGCTGATTCTGGTGGGTGCCCTTCTTCTGTTCCCTGAAGGGGGGTTGCTGACCCCTCTGATCAGTGGGAGGCTCTGATGACAGAGGCAAGCATTTGGAATTCTGCTATTCTTTGCTGTTTAGGTTCTTCGTCGCGATTATTAAAAACCTTAAAGGCTACATTTAGAAGTTCCCATTGAGGGGTTTGAGGGCTATCTTTAAGTTTTGGTAACTTTCTGGGGTTGACTGAGAGAAAAATCTCAAGTTTAAAACGACAGTCCCTTCTGGGGTAGTGGGGTGTAAATTAGTATATCTTCTCATAGCCTGTGTAAGGCAGGATAGAAAGATTACAGGGTTTTCATTCCTTTCCTGGATTATTTCAGAGTAAAGGATCCTAGTCTTTTATTTATTTGAGACAAATCTGAGAGAGAGAAGGGGACATGAACTCTGACACTTCCTTCAGTTCCCACTGCTTCCCCCAGGGTGCATTATAAAACGGGGGGGGGGGGTTGGGGGGGCGGGGGTTGAGGCAGGGGACTGATAGGGACCAGAGATGGTTCCCAATATCATGTGTGAGGGAGTTGAAGCTGGAGTAGGAGGAGGTTCAGGGTAGGGTGGGGGCCCACAGAAGGGGCTGAAGAAGGAGGTCCTGTGGGAGGGGCTGAGAGAGGAGGTGGTGGAACAAGATCACTGGGTCAAAAGGGAAAACAAGAGAAGATAGTGTGCTGTCTTCAGAGGGAGGTTTGGGAGGATTAGCGTGCAGCAGGAATATTTGGGAATGGGAGCAAGAGTCGCATAAAGAGGGGTGTGATCTGAATGCAAAGAAGCCTGGATGTAAGGAAACTCAGACCATTTTCCTTGCCTTCGACAGAAATTGTCTAGGTTGGTAGAATGTCAAAAGTGCCATTCTCAGGCTATTGTGAGCCATAGTCTAATTTGTACTGAGGCCATGCAGTGTTGCAGTGAAAAATGAGTTGCGTGGGACTAAGTCCTGAGCGAGCCATGGGGTCTGTAGATTTTTTAGGAGACATCCTGGGGGTGTTGTACCATGTTGTAGCGTGAGATGTCGTGGCCTAGCGGTCTGATGGATACACTTGTGGAAAAGGAAGGCATCCCCACTTCCCCCCTAGAGTAGAGAGACGTGCAACTCACCTATATCAGGAGTCCCCAGATACGTGGTGAGCTGAGGGAACCTGGTTCCCGAGGAGCTTGTCCCAACCAGCACTGGATTTCAAGAGGGATAATCACACAGATGTGAGCGAGGGACCTGGCTCTCATGTCCCGGAGGGGGAATGACAAGACAGCCTGGAGAATCAGACCGGTAGGCAAAAAAAAATACTCACCAGTGAATTAGTGTCCAGTGTTGATGCTGGATCAGCAGGAAAGGTTGGAGGTCTGGTATCCGGCTGAGGATGTGGTTGATCCCAGTCCAACAGGAGGTCTGGAGGACTCCAGGGGCCCGTGGTTACCCCTGTGCATGATCATCACAAATCTCCCACGTTTCAGCACCAAATAAAAGGTCTGAGCCAGAAGGAAATCACATCCACAACGCAAGGCCAGTGTAGAGCAAAATGGCTTTATTGCATATGCCTGGGTGCAGGTGGGCTGAGCTGAGAAGGGTTCAGCGTCAAATCAGGGTTGGGGTTTCGGTTATATACCCTACTTTTAGTTTCTGGCAGTTCCTGCTAATGTACTTTACCTGGCCCGTTGTCCACCTTGAATAGGGCTGGTCTGGTATCTTGTCCAGCATCTGCTGGGTTATCCATTGCCTTGCGGACAATCCAGATAAACCTTATCCATACTCAACAGAAGGCTGAGCAAAGGTCATGCAAGCAACACAATTTCCACAGTTTCTGCCTTTTGCAAAATTTTACCTTTACCATTTAAAACATTACTAATCCTTTCACCCACCTTGAAAAGCCTCTTCTAGTGTTAATCTTCATTTATATCAACATTGAGTTAGCTTCTTAAAGTAAATACTTCTTAATCATTCTCCATTACCCCTTTCCCCCCACTTCCCATATCCAACTACACACAAATCCCATGAATTTTACTAAAGAAATACCTATGACTCTGGTTTCTTTTTTCCATCCTCTCTGCCCTTACATTCACGAACAAATTTCTTACTTGTAAAACTGTAATAACTGTCTCCATTTCCTCCCACCTAACCCTAGTCTTTCCTCCCACCAATCTATCTTCCAATGGCTGCTGGAGTTAACATTCCAGAATGCAATTCAGATGAAGTCACTTCTGTGCTTCAAAGCATCCGTTGCTTTGACAGGAAAGAATGAGACCTATACCTCCTCGCTTCACATATTCAGGGCTTCAGAATTGGATGCCCATGCACCTCATCTTCATGAATGCTATGTTCCAGCTACACCATTTTTTTCCCTCACCTTTTCCTCAAATACATCACTGCTTTCCTATCTGCATGTCTCTTTAAATTAACCATCTTCTCCCCACCATCTTTACCTCTGCAGACTCTAACCTGAATGTCAAGTGTCTGCTCCAGGAAGGATCAGTTGCTTTCCTGGTGTTTCTGAGTTTGAGTCTCCCTTTCTGTGAACAAGTCCAGGGCACAGGCAAGTTTTATCATTGAAACCGGACAACAAATGGGTCCAGGCTGCCTGTCACTACTTGAGCCAATTAAGCACAGACATGGTTGATTCGTGTATGAGCGTTTATTCCAATATTGCTGGCAATATGGGGGAGCAGCCAGGTCATCCTGCAAAAATCTGCTCTGCGCTCCCTCTGTGGCCAGTGGCTTATATTGGGTATTACATGGGGAAGTAGGCAGAGAGAATATCAGTGGGTAAAATGATTGGGGAAGTTAGCAAAAGGAACAACAAAGGGTAAAACAGTGATAGATTACAGGCTCCAGGAATGTGGGATGGGGGATGGGGGCTGTCTCCAGTGCACAGCCTCCAAGAATCCAGGGTAGTTAGTCTTTCCATGAGAGGAGGGGGCAGTTCTCAGGTAAAGAGAATGGACAGCAGTCCCAAGGTAAACTCCCAGGGCATACAGCTCCCAGTCAGGTGTTTAATCAGAACGAAGCAATCACAATTAACAGAGTAAGGATGTTCAACACTTCTTATAACTATGGCGAGCACCCCCTTATGATTAGTTCTCTAGTATTCTATTCTTTCCCCACCCCTTTCATAATTTCTGATATTTAAAATATACTTAATAAAAAACTGCTGAACAAATAAATGAATGAATTATTCTGTGTACTATTTTAGGATGATCCAATTTTCAATACATCTAGTGTTCTTTAAAGAAGATTTTGGAAACTGTAAGAGAAATTAGTTTGGGAAGGAAGGAAACAACAATATAGGGGTAAAGTTTTATAAACGCAATATTACATAATAATTTGTCACACAGGAAATTAATTTATTAAAAGTCTTCCCAAAATTGTTTAATATCAAACCATTCTCAAAAGACCTAGGTCTAGGTAGTTGTGACTGGAAACATATTCTCTTCCTTGATCGTCTAGTATTATCACACATTATCTCAGTGTCATTTTATTTAATACAACAGTAAGCCTTGCAAGTTGGCTGCTACAGATTGCTAGAATCCTTCTGAATTTCAGAGTCAACTTCAAAATTGTGTGTTGAAAGCTTACTATGCATTCTACACTGTGCTTTCTACCTTTACATATACATTTATTTTTAAGGGGCTGATTTTTTCATTACTCATTCTCATTAGTAGAACTTTCCTTTTTTCTTTCTTTCTTTTTTTCCATTCCAAATCTTATTTTGTTGCTCCTTCTGTGTTGCTCTTGCAATACTGCCTTCTTTACCTGATTCCATATTCATGGGGGACACTACCTTATATTGAAAATAGTTTCCCTCAAACTCCCACCTTTCTGTTTTTATCCACAAGGACTTTCAGGGCTAAATCTTTTCTCTCTGGGCCATCTCCCCCTTGCAATATTAGTCTTAACCTTCTTAATCTTCTAGAAACTCAGACATGGCTACATCTCCACATGGTTCATGATGTTACTGTATTGATCATTTCATCCTTTCTTGTCTTGCCAGCGACTCTGGCTACAGTGGCTCAACTAGTTCCTCACCAGGAGGCCTAAGCTACACCTGCTCTGACAGCAGCCCCTTCTCAAACATCAAAGGCTTACCAAAATTATTAGATAAGCCCCAAAGCCCTTTTTAAATCCTTTAAATTCCTCCTTCATTTATACTAATCTCCCTTGATACATAAACTGCATACATATCTACCAAGTTCCTAATTTTCTTTGCCCATTTTCAGATAATCAAATGTTATTACCAGTTTTTAAAAACTGATGAAAGTAATTGTCCTAGAGGAAGAAATTATAAACACCTACTACATGTATGATTTATCCTTTATAGTTCTGTGGGAGTCTCGAGAAAGAGAAATAGATTGAGTCACACATGAGAAAAGAAAAAAAAAAAACCACCAGGGCTACACCAACCTTGAGGCTGCTAAATCAGCTATCCCAATAAATAGATGTCACTGGCTGCTTTATCTACTCAATGCAAATCTCCCTGGCAGGGCAAGAAAGAGATGCTCCTGGTTCTTATTTAGACATTACACTGCTGTTAGAGGTGCATTCTTTATTCTCAGCAAAATACCATACAGGTAAGTTTTATCACAACCAGTATTTTTGACAAATACATGCAGCCCACATTTGTGAATATAAGTATTTTCCTACAGTTTGCTTATCACGTAATTATTTGGAACTTTTATATTTCCTCAGAGAACTAATGTTGTGAGTTCATCTCCACCTGACAAAAGTCAGTGTCACTATGATGGGTCTAAAACTAATACTAGTAGCATTGGTTCACCTCCATAAAAGCCCCATTTATTTGTTTTCATGGCAGCCTATATTTCAGGTTAAGATTCAGGTGACAGAAATATATCTCCCCTTACTAAAGTACTGGCAGCAGTTAATGTCAGGGAAGACAGGCAGCAAGTAGATGGTTCTGAGCTCCACAACATATGATCTCTCAGCGTATACAGAAGGGAACCCTATAGATTAAGCATTCCCTGGAGTTATAAATTAAGCAACAAATGCTTAGAGGCAAAGGCTTTGCTGGCATTGCCATCACTCTACTGAAGATGGATCACATATCCACGTGTGTAAGGAGAGACAAGAGAAGTTTGTCTATTTGTCATTTCAAGCCAGTACATTTTTAAAATATTTGTAAAATAAAACTGAAGTTCCTAATCCATGCAATCCAACTTTGGAAATATAAATAGATAACAGATGATGATAGATAGATGATAGATCGATAGATAGATGATAGATAGATGATAGATAGATAGATAGATAGATAGATAGATAATAGATAGATAGATAGATAGATAGATAGATAGATAGATAGATGATAGATAGATAATAGATAGATAGATAGATAATAGATAGATAGATGATAGATAGATAGATGATAGATGATAGATAGATAGATAGATAGATAGATAGATAGATAGATAGATAGATAGATAATAGATAGATAGATGATGGATAGATAGATAGATAGATAGATAGATAGATAGATAGATAGATAGATGATAGAGTGAGTGAGAGAGAGTGAATGAAAAAAGAGAACCACAGTTCAAGTAACTCTCTTTTTCTTTTTCTTTATGCTTCTAGGTCTTAACTTGATTTTCAAAGCTCAACTCAATGGCTATCTGTCATCAAATTGTAAGGGAAATGATTATATCTGTCTATGTTATATTAGTTATTTATGTGCATGACTTAGGCCCTCACGTAAATTTTTGCAGACAGGGTTTATGTATGATTAACCTTCACACACACCAGTCAATCAATCATTATTTGTGAAAAGTAAGAGCATCTGGAAAATATGAGCAAATCAACTTCTATTTTGTTTTTAAATACTGGTGCATAACAGAAACATTAAAGATTTTTAATCTAGTACTTTTTTCAGAGTACAGACAAATCACTGTTACAGTTGAAGTTTTAAAAATAAAATTCTACTTCTTAAGGACAAATAAGTTCTTAAGTAGCCATTTAAATCTCCAGATACTTTGATAAACAGGTTGTCAAAATTTCTCTAAGAACAACAGAGTCTATATGTTTGCTTTTACTTTGCAATGATAAAAATGACACCTTTGGGATAATAATACATCTCTAACAGTTTTAAAGAGAATTGGGAAAAGAATTAAATAAGAACTTTTCTCAACCAGTATATGTAGAAACTGAGTTTATTACTTATTTGCCATATCTAGCATTAAATGTAAAATCGGAAAGAAATAGGAGGTAATAACTCAATGGTAGGCCCCCAACTCATAGGGAAACCAGACTGTAACAATTGGAACTGGACATGAGAGATGAACTCAGTAACAAAATGCAATATAAAGTAACAATTCTATTTGTTCTTTGATGAAATAAAACATCAGGGATATTTTATTCACGTAGATATAAAAGAGCAAAGAAATGCTATAAATGTTAAGTCATTACTAGTTATAGCATTACCAAATCATATACTAACCACCAACTCCTCACTTACACACACACACACACACACACACACACACACACACCCCAAACTGATGAGCACAGAATGTGTAATACAAAAAGCAGACCAGGATGAGAAAATATATTAATAAAATAAAATAAAATCCACACTTTTTTTTTTTTTTTTTTTTTGGTGTAGAAAATTTAACTTGTTCTCAATCTCGACATTTCAGAAATTGACTATCCATTCTGGGAATTATCCAGAAACCCCCTCCTTATTTTATTTGGCACTTCTATCACAAACCGAAAAAGGGGAGGAGTGACAGTGGGGAAAGGAGGTAATTCCACTTTGTTTCTTTGCAGCCGATTTGTTAAATACTGTTGGGAGGGGAAATTGAAACTTGTAATTAAATTAGTGTTTTTGATTACCAGTAGATTTCATGTTTTCTTACTCTGAACTCAATTATTGTGGATAATTGAGATCCATCTTTACAGCATTAAGAAAAATGCTTCTCATCACACAGAGTCAGTTTGGAGGAGGGAAGAAAACAGGAAATTGAAAGTCAGGCCATCCGCCTCCAGTCCTCTCACTCCCACTTCCGGCCCAGCCCCGTCGTCTTGACCCTTTGGAGGCTGCACAGAGCTGCCTCCTGTACACAAGGGAGAAACAGAGCATGATAAGTATCTGTACACCTCAGAATTGTGGGTTACCATAGAAGCAAAGCACTTCAGGTGTCCTGATCTAAAGTGTTTGGAATTAAAAGTAACCCAAAGGACCTAATGCTGTTTTTTTCAGATTAAAGAAAACAAAAAATAAAGCTTGCAAGCTTGCCAATAAATATATAGCTGCAGGGCTTAGGTTAAAATGAAAGTTTTTAGATTGTCTGCCATGAAAACAATTGACAGAAAAACCTATGCACTCATAACACCCCCACTAAAAGATCTATGAGCATTAAGTTAGTTGAAGAAAATCTAAAACTGTCAAGAAAGCAAATTTATGAACATAATCCCTGTCTTGCTGAGAAATCCTGCAATGCTTTCATCAAGGACATCCTTTTCTCAGATGTTCTGTGAACCATCCCACTCGGTAATTATCTGCTGCTGAGTAAGTTCTTTGCATTTTATTCAAGGATATCCCCATAAAACCCAACCAAGATGAGTAAAACAGATTACTTCTCATCAGTATGTTTTGAAAGTAATACATAACAAATTCTACTTACCCCCTAAACTTTTTTACTAGGAAGATTATACCTAAATCTAGAAGTTACTGTGGCATCTCCAAGGCCAAATGATATTTTGTAGAATAAGAAGTTAATTTTCCAAATCAAAGATGGTGAGTTTTGGTTTCTCTGGCATTTATTTTAAAAATTTCTCTAGTTGGTGACATTACCCTGGAAGATATTTATAATATGATAACATGACTCACTTCAAGAATTTCAGAGTTTTCTCTATTGTAAAACAAATTAAATTATTTTAAGGATCATTTTATTGTGATGCTTAAAAAAATGAAAAGATTATATGGTTTATGACATAACCAGAATAATTGACTAGCCAAAGCATTTAATTTCCAACCATGGTAGATAATACAATTTACTGAAATTGACTGTAATTACCCTCTGGATTAGTCATTAGTGAGTTGATTAATAGCTAAATTTGTAACCATTATGATTCAGAACTCTTTGAAAATGTACTAAATGCCTTTAATATGTCTAGTTTAATATAGTAGTCAGCTAACTTTTATATAGCGGACATTATGCTAGGACATCTACCTGATAAGTTAGAGTACTGTTAAGGATACACTCTTTTCTTCTATTATTCCTTCTTCCCTTCCTTTGTCCCTCCCTCCTTTGCTCTCATCCTGTCTTTCTTTATTCTGCCTTTCATTTATATGTTCAAATTTTTAAAATTGGTTAAATATCTATTTGCCTAGCTTGGGTAAATTTAGGATGCAGAGGAAGAAAATGAAAGAGGAGGAGGAGTGGAGAAGGAGTGAAGGAGGAGGAGAAAGAGGGTGGGGAGAAGAAGGAGGAGGAGGAAGAGGGTGGGGAGGAGAAGGAGGAGGGGGAAGAAGAAGGGGAAGAATGAAATCTGCCCTTATCCTCATGACCTGTAACTATGTTACCTAACATGGCAAAGGGACTTGACTGATGGGATTAAATTTAGAAACCTTGAGATGAAGAAATTATTTTGGAGTATCTGGGTGGACCCAATCTAATCACATGAATCTTCAAAAGTAGAGAAACTTTGACTACAGTTAGAGAGAAATGTGATGACATCAGAAAAATGGAAGTGTGAGATTGTTATTGTTGTTGGGTCTTTTTTGTTTGTTTACTAGTTTCTTTAAAAGGAGTTCACAAAGTATGGTCCCTGAGCTATCAACATTAATATCAGTATCACCTGGAAATTTAGAAATTCAAATTCTCGGATCCCAATAACCCTCCCAGATATGCTGAATTAGAAACTCTGGGGATGGAACCTGCAATTCATATTTTAACAAGCACTCCCAGTGCTTCTGAAGCATATTTAAATTTAATTATCACTACTCTAATTCCTCCCCCATTCCTACTTTTTTTTTTAATCCTCACCAGAGGACACTTTTTTTTTGCATTTATTTTCAGATAGAGTGGGAGGGAGTGAAGGAGGAAGGGAGAGAGAGAAATATCTATGTGAGAGAGACACATCTCACACATCGAGTGGTTGCCACCACCACCACCCCCACGGGGGATGGGGACAAACTGCATCCGAGGAACATGCCCTTAATGGAAACCGAACCCAGATCCATGGCCAAAGCTCTAACCGCTGAGCCAAACCTACCAGGGTTCATTTCTACCCTTTAAGGATACCTCAATCAGATTCTTTAGGTTTCTCATATCAATTTCACCATTTATTTTTAGGTATTAAAATATCCCATGGAATTTAAAATAAAAAATTTGAACTCACAATCAATTTGAAGTCTAAACCATGACTTAGTAATTGGGGAAGGGGAAGAATGTCTATTCCACCACTCTACTACTTTTGGATCTCTCCTTCTACTCTGAAATCCAAAGACCTGCAAGAAGAGTTGGGGAAAAGGAAAAACCATTTCTTAAATGATTAGTGCTATTGTAATTCAGCCATAAAGATCTTTAATGAGGCAGGAACTCACATCTGTGACTATGGCAAAATTGCTTAAACCCTCAGTAATTGTTTCTTCATCTCAAAAATGGGTATAAAAATGCCATCTCCTTCATAGGGTTGTTTGAATGAGACAATGAATTGATACTTGTAAAGGCCATAAAAAATGTCTCACATGTAGAAAGTGCTCTATAATATCCCTTACTGGTCATCTGATATAAAGTGAAAGATTTTATAAAAACCTCAGAACAAAATTGTAAAAATGATTTGTGCTAAAGAATGTTATGGAATTAACTATAGAAAAAGAGATTAGTGATCTAGATGTCAGTGACCGGGAAAGTAAGAAGCAGGAGAAGCAATAATTTGAAACATAAAATCATAGTTTTCATATCTAAAACACTGGTCATTTCTTATGAATCAACCATGTAGAAGAAAAAAACAGTCAAATAAAGAGGCAACATCTGAGTGAGAAGGACTATTCAGAGAAGGAATAAAGAAAAAGAACTTTCAAAGACCTAAAATCCAATTAACCCAATGGGAAAACAGAGAATGGTGAATTGAACTCAGGTTTTTAAAACAATATTTGACTAAGTATATGAAAGTTCTTTGCCAGACTGCAAAACCATCATATAGGATTAAAAGTATCTTCACTGGAAAAGTGTTGGCAGTTCAACACTGATAAACTAAACTTATAATTCATAATAAGCTTTCAGGGAAAGTTATTTTTACTACAAGTACACAATTGTTACAACCAGTCAAAACTTGAAAGAGCATTAGGATTCTCACTATTATTTTTGTGTTCAAAATATATCCTTGTCCCATGTGTTCATTTTTTCCTTTGTTTCTGTTGCCTTAGGTGATGTATCAGTGAAAATTCTGCTGCATATGATGTCTGAGATTTTGATGCCTACATTTTCTTCTGGGATTTTTATGGATTCACAAGTTACATTTCAGTCTTTTATCAATTTTGAGTTTATTCTCGTGTAAGGTGTAAGTTGGTGTTCTAGCTTCATTTTTTTTTTGCAAGTCCCTGTCCAATTTTGCCAACATCATTTATTGAAGAGACTGTCTTGACTCCACTGTATGTTCTTGCCACATTTGTCAAATATTAACTGAGCATATTGTCTTGGGTCAATTTCTGGGTTCTCTATTCTGTTCCATTGATCTATCTGCCTGTTCTTGTGCCAGTACCACGCTGTTTTGATTACAGTGGCTTTGTAGTATAACCTGAAATCTGGTAATGTGATCCCTCCTATTCTGTTCTTTTTCAAGATTGCTGTGGCTATTCATGGTCTTTTTTGGTTCCATATAAACTTTTGAAGTGTTTGTTCTAGTTCTGTGAAGGATGTCATTGGTATATGGGGATTGCATTGAATCAATAGATTGCTTTGGGTAGTATAGACATTTTAATGATGTTAATTCTTCCAATCCCTACATCAAACTTAAAAGTTTCTGCACAGCAAAAGAAACAACCATCAAAATGGAAAGGCATCTCACTGTATGGGAGACCATAATCACGAATGATGTATCAGATAAAAGGTTAATTTCCAAAATATATAAAGTATTCATACAACTCAACAAAAGGAAGACAAAGAACCCAATTTAAAAATGGGCAGAGGACCTAAGTAGACACCTCTCTAAAAAGGACATACAAATGGCCAAGAGACATATGAAGAAATGCTCAACATCACTAATCATCAGAGAGATGCAAATTAAAACAACTATGAGATATTACCTCACACCTGTCAGAATGGCCACCATCAACAAATCATCAAACAACAAGTGTTGGTAAGGGTGTGGAGAAAAGGGGACTCTAGTACACTGCTGGTGGGAATGCAGACTGGTGCAGCCACTGTGGAAAACACTATGGAAAACACTTTTTTACTCAAAAAGTTAAAAATAGACCTGCCATTTGACCCAGTGATCCCACTTTTAGGAATATACCCTAAGAAGCCTGAAACAGCAATCAGAAAGAATATATGTACCCCTATGTTCATAGCAGCACTATTTACAATAGCTAAGATCTGGAAACAACCCAAGTGACCATTAGTAGATGAGATGAGTGGATTAAAAAGCTGTGGTACATTGCCCTGGCCAGTTTGGCTCAGCAGTTAGAGCATTGGACTGCGGTCCAGAGAGACCTGGGTTCAGTTCCCGCTAAGAGCACATACCTCAGTTCTCAGTTGCAGTTTGTCCCCGACCCTGGTTAGGTCATGCAGGTGGTAGCCACTCAATGTGTCCCTTATACAACGATGTTTCTCTCTCTCTCTCTTTCTCTCTCTCCCTCCTACTCTATCTGGACAAAAAATGGAAAAAAAATGTCCTTTGGTGAGGATAAAAAAAGATTTTTAAAAAGCTGTGGTACATGTACACAATGGAATACTATGTAGCTGTAAGAAAGAAAACTCTCTTATCCTTTGAGATGGCATTGAAGGACCTGGAGAGAATTATGCTAAGTGAAACAAGCCAAGCAGAGAAAGACAAATATCACATGATCTCACTTATTTGTGGAATATAATGAACTAAACAAACTGCTGAACAAAATTAACCCAGAGACATAGAGGTGGGATACAGACTGACAAGGGGGTTAGGTGGGAAGAGATAAACCACAGAACTTACATGCATGTATGCATGACCAATGAACATCGACAAAAAAGCTGGGGATAGGGCAGGGTAAGGGGAGGAGGGTGTCAATGGGGGAAAAATGAGAAGCATTTGTAACAAAAACAAATTAATTAATTTAAAAATTTAAAAAAACAAAATATATCCTTGTTGTGTTAACAAAACATTCAAGGTGTACAGCAAATGCAATTTTAGCTCAATTTTCTGCACCTTAAATATTTAAGAGAAATAACCCTTTCCTAGTCTCTATTATAGAATCCAAACTCCCTACCTTCACCTTCATTCAGCATCCTTTATAATTTGATTCCTACCTTCCTCTTTAACTCTATTTCCTACCACTTTCCTTTTATTCACTGCATTAGTGGGAGAGATCATATCATGTACTGTCCAAACTATAACAACACTGAGGGAATATAGGTCTCTAAAATAACTAAACTAATATATAAATAGTTGAAATAGCCCTGGCCGGTTTGGCTCAGTTGGAGCGCCGGCCTGTGGACCAGAGAGTCCCAGGTTCAGTTCCCGCTAGGGGCACATACCAAAAAAAAAAAAATAGTTGAAATATGATTTCCTTGTTGAAAATTTGGTTTTAATATACTGGTAAAAATATATTTTAAAACTATATTCAAAATTAAATTTACTTAGAAAGTAAAGCCCTGGCCTGCTTGGTTCAGCGGTTAGAGTGTCAGCCTGCGGTGTGTACCTTGGTTGCGGTTCCTGCTAAGGGTGTGTACCTCAGTTGCGGTTTGTCCCCGACCCTGGTTGGGTCGTGCAGGTGGCAACCATTTGATGTGTCCCTTTCACGTCGATGTTTCTCTCTCTCTCTCTCTCTCTCTCTCTCTCTCTCTCTCTCTCCCTCCCTCCCACTCTATCTGAACAAAATATCAAAAAATGTCCTTGGGTGAGGATAAAAAAAATAAGTAAATAAATAAAAGAAAGTAAAGATAACATACATAAGAATACAATAACAGGGGGAACTACTTTATCTTGGTTATCAGAATATTCAAATACTTTTTATCAGTTTCTTAATTTTATCTGTCCCAACACAGTATCACTAGTATTTTTCTAAAGCATGTATTTTTAATTGTCTTATTATTTAATATATTCATAAAATTGTCTGCTATCTTCTTAAAAACCAAGTAGAGCATTAATAAATTTGAAATTGTTGATACCTACAATAGAATCTTTTCTGTAATCACAGTAATTTTTATTAAGAAAATATTCTCTCTACAGAACTGGAGTAACTGATTAGCTCCAAGCAAATTCTGCTAAATAGAGAATACTCTCAATTGTAGTATTTTGTATTTAAACAAGGAAATATTCCATCATAAATATTTTTGGAAGCACATCATTTTACTTGCAGTGAGCAAATTTATCTTTGACAAATATTTTTACATAAAAAACTTATCAAGTAAGTCATCCCTATTTAAAATTGTTTTAGATAGTCTGCCAAGGACTTAAAAAATTATAGTCCTTCTCAGCATCATTTCATTCTTGCACAGAATCTAAATTAGCCAATGAAAAATTGAAGCTTCATTAAAATTAACTTATTCTTATTTCAATTCTATAATTTCAAACTAAATCTTAAAAACTGTTTGAACTCCTGCCTGCTCATGTGGCTCACTGGTTGAGCATCAACCCATGCTCCAAGAGGTCACCAGTCAAGGCATATGCTCAGGTTGTGGGCCAAATCCCCACAGGGGGACATGCAGGAGGCATCCAATTGATGTTCTCCCTCATCGATGTTTCTATCTCCCTCTCCCTCTCCCTTCCTCTCTCTCTAAAAAAATTAATAAAGAAAAAAAAATTTTTTAATTGTTTGAACTCCCAATATTTAACTTATTCACACTGTACTTTCTTTTCTGTGGATGAATTTTCAAGTCCCTCTGTTTGTAAGCTTTGTTTTCAATAATTACAATTCTCCAAAGCTTTATAAGATGAAGACTCTTTCCAAATCATCAGAGGTATATGATTAATAAAATATATTTGACAGGGAAAAAATCTGTCTATAGGTATTGGAATGACAGGACAATCCAAAGCAGTAATAAGAGAAAATGAATATTTTAAAATGGCAAACCCAGAAAAATAAGGCAATGAGTTAACATCATGAGAAATAGGTATAAATCTAAGTTGAGAATGATACTAATTGATAGTTGAAGACATAGGTACTAAAGACAAATGAGACCATGACTACAAACATGGTGAAATATGTATATTGATGAGGCTTGCCTTTTCTCTGTTCACACTTATAGGTAAAATGGAAAGAATAAGCAGCCAATTTATTCATAATGAGGGGGAAATAAAAGGATGGAGACTCTTGGCATTCCACTTAATGAATATCTGGTTAAATATTTCTCATTGATTTTCAGTGAAGTAGAACCAAGGTTTAGAGAAGTCACTTATTTAAAAGTTCAATATCAGGTAAGATATTTAAGTTGAAATACAGGTAGTTCTTCAAAGGCTCAAATATTTGTAAACTCTGAATAATACTCAGCAGCAAAGAGACAAAAGTACTCGCTGCCATGCTGGAAGTATTTAGTTGTCTTCAACATTAATTTTGTCACAAACATTTAGTTGTCCAGTTACTGTAAGTGTGTATATATAACAAATATTCATAAATGTTGACATTTGTGTGTACCATAACAAATCCCAAATACAGTTTCACCTTATAGGTTTCTTAATTTAGTTAATAGCAATATTTTTATAGCACCACTGTATTGTACTCAAAATTTTTAGTTGCATAATCACCCTAATAACAATTTTAAACTTAGTTCACATTTACATTCACTTTTAAATAAATTTACAATATCAAGCTAATGTTAAATATATCACCTTTACCTGAATAAGTTTCCAAAAGATTTGCTTTGATCCATGAATATAGAATTATGTGAATTAATTTAACTGTTTTTTTTAAGCACCTAATGACTTTTATGTGAAACTGGCATAATTTAACTGTTTGCTAAGTTCTTCATCTACTAATAGAGCCAATTCTTTAACACCAAACATTTCACTTTTGTACAAGAAAAATATAATTTGGAATTAAGAATGAGCAAAATTAACTTGAACAATCATTCAATCTAAATTTGCCTTCCACAGCCTCAAGTATCTAACAAATGTTGAAGCAGATAATGATGATGTTTTTCTTAGCAGATTTAGGTTTTCTGGTTTCTGGTCTGACAGATGATTATGGCCTCCATAGTGGATAATAAATGATAACCAACATGGTACAATGATTGACAGAAGAGCTAGACAATCTGAGTAAAAAGTTCATGAGTCTGGGAATACGATGATTTAAAAAACAAATACAGGGATTCCAAAATGGTGACGGAATGAATGGAAGCTACACAGACCGTATCCCAGGACCAAACTGGAATTACAACTAAAACACAGACAAATCGACGGGAAAAAGCAACAGAAAAGCAGCTTGCGAGGATCATATAACCAGAGTCACTGACTCGATCCTGGTAGGCTTGCAGAGGCCCGAGGGGGGGCCCTGGGAGTCCATGGTCGGCAGTCGCCTTAGCTGTGAGCAGCGCCCTCGGGTTAAGCTCCCAAGCGGCTCCACAGCACAAAGCCAGGACAGACTCTAAAATAGCCACAGCCACTCACCTTGGGCTCTGGCAGAGAGAAGGCAGACTGGATTGGAACTGTGTGGGGACACTCGGGATTTGGAGGGCACTCAGAGCCTTTGCTGAGTTGCAGTGATGCAGGACAGTGGGCATATTGCTCCTTACCAGGGCTCTGTGGAGAGGCAGCAGCCCCTCCCTCCGAGATTCAACCCCACCCCTTGGGCCACTGAAATGCAAATTGAGGCTCACTAACAACCAATATCTGCCCCACCCTCGAGAAACCCCCTTACACTGAGCACGTGCGGGAGTTTTCAATCAACTGACCACCCAAAACTCTTCAAGTAACATTAACTGATAGCCTTCAGGCAAACAGCTAGAGGATAACAGTACTATTCCTGGGCTAGCAACTCTAACCAGGAAAGTAAAACTTGACAGTGGTGTTTAACGTGGGTACTCCCTTTCTCATCCAAATGCAGGAGAGAGAGCCACAAACAGCAGAACACCAACACCCACAGAAAAAACTTGGCAGGCTCCAGAGCCCACTGAGATAGCCAAAATGGTGAAACACAGAAACAAAAGGCAAATGAAAGAACAAGAGACCTCCACCGAAGATGAGATCAATGTGGAGCAGTTAGGCAAGTTAACAGAGCTAGAATTCAGAGCTATGAACTTGAGGAAGCTCAACACCATGAGTAAGGACATAAAGATGCTGAAAATTAACCAACTGGAAATTAAAAACCACCAAGATAAAATAAAGAATGACATATCAGAAATAAAGAACACATTGCAAGGTCTAGACAGCAGAGTAGAGGAAGCTGAGAACCGGATCGGTGATTTAGAAGACAGGGTAGAAAATATCAACCAATCAGAAAACCAAAAGGCAACAACAATTAAAAAACAAGAAGACAGCTTAAGATAACTGTGGGACAACTGGAAATGTAATAATATTTGCATCATAGGGGTCCCCAAAGAAGAAGAAAATGAGCAAGGGTTAGAGAATATATTCAAAGAAACAGTGACAGAAAACTTCCTTAATTTGGTAAAGGAAGAAGGCATTCAAGTTGAAGAAGCACAGAGAGCCCCAAGTAAGAAGAACCCAAACAGGCCCACACCAAGACACATAGTAATCAAATTGCTAAAAATTAAAGACAAAGAGAGAATCTCAAAAGCAGCAAGAGATAAGCAACAGGTTACCTACAAAGGAAACCCCATAAGGCTCTCAGCTGACTTCTCACAAGTAATACTACAGGCCAGAAGGGAATGACATGAAATAATCAAGGTCATGGAAAACAAGGATCTGAATCCAAGATTACTCTACCCAGCAAGGCTGTCATTCAAAATAGAAGGTCAAGTAAAGAGCTTCCCAGACAAAAAAAAAAAAAAAAAGGCTAAGGGAATACATTAGCATCAAACCAGCACTACAAAAAATGTTAAAAGGACTGCTGTACTTATTAGAAGAAATAGGAAGAAAAATATAACCAAACTAAACAAAAATGGCAATAAATAAGTACATATCAATAATCACCTTAAATGTAAATGGACTGAATGCTCCTATAAAAAGACACAGAGTAGCTGATTGGATAAAAAAGCATGACTCATCTATATGTTATTTACAAGAGATCCACCTCACAACAAAAGACACACATAAGTTGAAAGTGAAGGGATGGAAAAAAATTTTCCAAGCAAATGGAAAGCAAAAAAAAGCTGGGGTAGCAATACTCATCTCTGATAAAATAGATTTCAAAATGAAGGTCATAACTAGAGACAAAAAGGCCACTACATAATATTGAAAGAATCTATCCAACAGGAAGATATAACCTTGATAAACATATATGCACCCAATATAGGAGCACCCAAATATATTAAAAATCTTCTGGAGGACTTCAAAGGAGAAATCGACAGCAATACAATCATAGCAGGGGACTTCAACATACCGCTGACACCACAGGATAAATCCCCTAGACAAAAAAATTAGCAAGGAAACAGAGACTCTAAATGAAGCACTAGACCAAATGGATTTAATAGATATCTACAAAGAATTACACCATAAAACTACAGAATTCACATTCTTCTCAAGTGCACATGGGACATTCACAAAGATAGACCACATGATAGGACACAAACTAAATCTCTACAAGTTCAAGAAGATTGAAATCATATCAAGCATCTTCTCAGATCACAATGGCATGAAACTAGAAATCAATTGCAACAAGAACATACAAAGACATTTGAACACATGGAGGCTAAATAGCATGTTATTAAACAATGAATTACCAAATGGGTTACCAAAGAGACCAAGGAAGAAATTAAAAACTTCCTGGAAAGCAATGAAAACAAACACACAACAACACAAAATCTATGGGATGCAGAAAAAGCAGTTCTGAGAGGGAAGTTCATAGCACTACAGGCCTACCTCAAGAAACAAGAAAAATTTCTAATTGACGGTCTAACCTCACAGCTTAAAGAATTAGAAAGAAAACCCCAGAGCAAGTAGAAGGAAGGAAATAGTAAAGATCAGAGCAGAAATAAATGACATAGAGACCAAAAAAACAGTTCAAAGGATCAATTAAACAAAGAGCTGGTATTTTGAAAAGATAGACAAGATTGATGGACCCTTAGCTAGACTTACCAAGAAACAAAGAGAAAGAACCCAAATGCACAAAATTAGAAATGAAGGAGAAGTAACAACTGACACCACAGAAATACAAAAGATTGTTAACAGCTACTATGAACAATTATATGTCAACAAATTCGACAACCTAAGCAAAATGGACACATTTCTAGAAACACACGGTCTCCCAAACTGGACCAGGAAGAGATAGAAAACGTGAACAGACCAGTAACAACTAAGGAAATTGAAGAGGTAATCAAGACTCTCCCAGCAAACAAAAGCCCAGGCCCAGATGGCTTCACAAGGGAGTTTTATTGAACATTCAAAAAAGAACTAACAGCCATTCTCCTCAAACTATTTCGAAAAATTCAAGAAGAAGGAAGACTTCCAAACTCATTTTATGAGGCCAGCATAATTCTAATTCAAAACCAGAAAAAGACACCACAAAGAAAGAAAACTACAGGCCAATATCCATGATAAACATAGATGCCAAAATCTTGAACAAAATACTAGCAAATCGGATCCAGCAATACACCAAAAAAATTATTCACCATGACCAAGTGAGATTCATCCCAGGAATGTAAGGCTGGTACAATATTCGCAAATCAATAAATGTGATACACCACATAAACAAAATGAAGAATAGAAATCACATGATCATATCAATAGACGCTGAAAAGCATTCAACAAAATCCAGCATCCATTTCTGATAAAAACGCTCAGCAATGTGGGAATAGAGGGATCATATCTCGACATAATAAAGGCCATATATGAAAGACCTATAGCCAACATCATACTCAATGGGCAGAAACTAAAAACATTTCCCTTAAGAACAGGAATAAGACAGGGATGTTCATGTTCACCACTCTTATTTAACATAGTACTGGAAATCTTAGCCACAGTAGTCAGACATGAGGAAAAAATAAAAGGGATCCAAATTGGAAAGGAGGAAGTGAAACTGTCATTACTTGCAGATGACATGATATTATACATAGAATACCCTAACAACTCCATCAAAAATCTACTAGACTTAATAAATGAATTTGGCAAAGTAGCAGAATACAAAATTAACATCAAGAAATCAACGGCATTCTTATATACCAATGATGAACTCACAGAAAGAGAAACAATCCCATTTACCATCGCGGCAAAAAAAATTAAGATACCTAGGAATAAACTTAACCAAAGAAGTAAAGGACCTATTTGCAGAAAACTACAGGTCATTGAAAAAAGAAATAGAGGAAGATATAAAAAAGTGGAAGCACATACCTTGTTCATGGATTGGAAGAATTAACATCATTAAAGTGTTCATATTACCCAAAGCAATATATAGATTCAATGCAATCCCCATCAAAATACAAATGACATACTTCACAGAACTAGAACAAATACTTCAAAAGTTCATATGGAACCAAAAAACCCCCCGAATGCCACAGCAATTTTGAAAAAAAAAGGACAAAGTAGGTGGGATCACAATACCAGATATCAGGTTATACTACAAAGCGACTGTAATCAAAAACAGCCTGGTACGGGCACAAGAACAGGCATATAGACCAGTGGAACAGAACAGAGAACCCAGAAATGGACCCAAGGCAATATGCTCTATTAATATTTGACAAAGATGGCAAGAGCATACAGTGGAGTAAAGACAGCCTCTTAAATAATGGTGTTGGAAAGATTGGACAGCTACATGCAAAAAATAAATAAAACTAGACCATCAACTTACACCATACACAAGAATAAACTCAAAATGGATAAAAGACTTAAATGTGACTCACGAATCCATAAAAATCCTAAAAGAAAATGTAAGCAACAAAATTTCGGACATCATACACAGCAGAATTTTCACTGACACATCACCTAAGGCAACAAAAACAAAGAAAAAAATGAACACATAGGACTACATCAAACTCAAAAGCTTCTGCACTGCAAAAGAAACAATCATCAAAATGGAAAGGCAACCCACTGTATGGGAGAACATCATTGCCAATGATACATCAAATAAGGGGTTAATTTCCAAAATATTTAGAGTACTCATACAACTCAACAAAAAGAAGACAAAGAACCCATTTAAAAAATGGGCAGAGGAGCTGAATAAACACCTCTCCAAATAGAACATACAAATGGCCAAGAGACATATGAAGAAATGCTCAACATCACTAATCATCAGAGAGATGCAAATTAAAACAACTATGAGGAATCACCTCACACCTGTCAGAATGGCTGCCATCAACAAATCATCAAACAACAAGTGTTGGCAAGGGTGTGGAGAAAAGGGGACTCTAGTGCACTGCTGGTGGGAATGCAGACTGGTGCAGCCACTATGGAAAACAATATGGTGTTACCTCAAAATATTAAAAATTGAACTTCCATTTGACCCAATGATCCTCCTTCTAGGAATATACCCTAAGAAGCCTGAAACACCAATCAGAAATAATACATGTACCCCCATTATCATAGCAGCACTCTTTACAATAGCTACGATCTGGAAACAGCCCAAATGTCCATCAGTAGATGAATGGATAAAAAAGCAGTGGTACATATACACAATGGAGTACTATGCAGCTGTAAGAAAGAAAGATCTCTTATCCTTTGAGACGACATGGCGGGACCTGGAAAGTATTATCCTAAGTGAAACAAGCCAAGCAGAAAAAGACAAATACCACATGATCTCACTTATTTATGGAATATAATGAACATAACAGTCTGAGGAATAGAGTAGACCCAGAAACATGGAAGTAGGGTACAGACTGACAACCCTCAGAAGAGGGGATGGTAGGGAGAGGAAAGAGATAAACCACAGAACTTATATGCATATATTCATAACCAATGGACATGGACAACAAAGCCGGGGATGGGGCGGGGGGAAGGAGGGTGTCAATGGGGTAAAAAGGAGAAACATCTGTAAGAAAAATAAAATTTTAAAAAATTAAAATTAAAAAAATACAGCCTTAGAATATTGGGCTCTTGAGATCACAAATTTATCATTTTAGGGAAGAAATTATACTTTCATGCCTAGAGACTTTTATGAGACCTTGAATATTGTTAAGATTGACAAAACCAATGAAGAAATCATATAATTAAGTGATTTGGCTAATACCCCCATATCTGGTTCTGCAAGCTGTTCAGCTCGGGGATGGGATTTATTCTCAGTTTAATTTAGGTACTCTAGGATGTAAGCTTAGAATTCTGCAAACTCTGATTATAATTATTCTCCTAGTATTTGTTTGAGTGACATGGTTCAAATACATGACCAGCAGCATCTTCAATGCTGTTGTACAATAACTGTTCTATCAAGTGATCCCCAAAAAAGTTGATCATCTTACAAGCAGAACAAGAAAACCTGATACATGTAGTTAGTTGAAATAACTGCCACAAGCAACTTGCAATGTAATCAGGACTTTGAAGAGGTGACGGATCTGAAGTGATGGAGTCCCCAGGTGATAATGATCTATCCTGCAGCATAGTGGGAGAATGACAAGTAGGGGCTGAAACTTGAGGCCATCTGTGTCACTGTGACTTAGAAAAGATTGTAGATCACCTATGTCAACATGACTTAGTTGTTTGGGCTAAGAAATTTGCCTAAATAAATAAATAAATAGAGCAGTAAACCAATAAATAGCTTCACTGTTTGCTTCTGGAAATTCCTATAGATCACCTGAGAAAACAACTTCCTTATCAACCATTGTTTATTTCATAAGATTTCACTTCATGACTTATATTTCTATATGCCCACCTATCATAAACCATCATATCATTAACTTTGAGTAAACCTAATTAGTTCCTCATCTTTATTTTTTATCTTTATTGTTGAGAGTATTACAGATGTCCCCACCCACCTTTGTCCCCATCTTTAAAAGACCTACCCTAAACAACTTCAGCTTACACAACAAAGACCTCAAACTATTTCACTTCTGACTTTTCCTTTCTGCAACATTGCCAGCACTCTATCAAGGTGGTATGCTCCCTCAGTGGAGAAAGTTCTAATAAACTCACCCTTTCTCTGTGAACAAGTTGTCTGGTGGTATGTTGCAGACTTCAATTTATCCTATTTTATTTCCCTAGCTATCAATCTCCCATTCTCCAGTGTCATTGCTCTGCTCAGCCCTAAAACTTCCAATATTCCCTCCTTCTCCTCTTTTTTTCTAAAGAGGACCTGCTTATTTTACTTTAAAAAAAAACTATAATCGATCAAAATACAACTTTCATGATCTTCTTCCACCAAATCTGTCAGGTTACCTATCTACCTAAACCCAATTTTTTTGGTCCTTTTCAGCTTTCTACTTATTAGAGCAGACATTCTCCACACTTTCCAGGCCTCTATCACCAGTCCTGATTTAGGAAGTTGAGTTCAGAGCTCTTACAATAGTAGGGAGAGACATTGGTCTGAACTTAGCTCCCTGAAACAAAGGGTGAGAGTTTTTAAGAGCTGAGGTGAGGGGATCTTAGGCCATCTGGGTTTGCTAATTGACCTTATCCAAAGAAAAAGTTAACTTTCTCTTATCTTCATAACAGGAGGTAATTTTACAACTTGGAGTAAGAAGCCCACTGAAATTAGGTTCCTACTGTCCCACAGAAATAGGAAGGGAGGGGTTCTGTCTTTCTTGATTACATTTCAAAGGCCTTGAGAAATACAGTCCTGAATTGTCAAGATTTATGTCCCAAAGGGACAGAGAAAGAGTTTACAGTCACAAGTATTCTAAAGTAAAGGTTCTATGAAAAGAGACATTAGGGACCTAGACTCAGGAACAAGCTGGTCTAAATTTAGCCACTGGAGGGGAACATTATCACTATCTTGGTTATAAGCCAAGATACTTCACATCATTAAAAAGTCTTTCTAAGGCAACCCACTGTATGGGAGAACATCATTGCCAATGATGTATCAGATAAGGGGTTAATTTCCAATATATACAGAGTGCTCATACAACTCCACAAAAGGAAGACAAAGAACCCAATTAAAAAATGGGCAGAGGAGCTGAATAGACACCTCTCCAAACAGGACATACAAATGGCCAAGAGACATATGAAGAAATGCTCAACATCACTAATCATCAGAGAGATGCAAATTAAAACAACTATGAGGTATCACCTCACACCTGTCAGAATGGCCGCCATCAACAAATCATCAAACAACAAGTGTTGGCGAGGGTGTGGAGAAAAGGGGACTCTAATACACTGCTGGTGGGAATGCAGACTGGTGCAGCCGCTATGGAAAACAATATGGTGCTACCTCAAAAAATTAAAATTGAACTTCCATTTGACCCAGTGATCCCACTGCTGGGAATATACCCTAAGAAGCCTGAAACACCAATCAGGAAGAATATATGTACCCCCATGTTCATAGCAGCACTATTTACAATAGCTAAGATCTGGAAACAGCCCAAGTGTCCACCAGTAGACGAATGGATCAAAAAGCTGTGGTACATATACACAATGGAATACTATGCAGCGGTAAGAAAGAAAGATCTCTTATCCTTTGAGACGACATGGAAGGACCTGGAAAGTATTATCCTAAGTGAAAGAAGCCAAGCAGAAAAAGACAAATACCACATGATCTCACTTATATACGGAATATAATGAACATAACAGTCTGAGGAATACAGTAGACCCAGACACATGGAAGTAGGGCACAGACTGACATCTCTCAGAAGAGGGGATGGGGGGTGGGGGGGTGGGAAGAGATAAACCACAGAACTTATATGCATGTATGCATGACCAATGGACATGGACAACTAAGCCGGGGACAGGGTGGAGGGGGGTGGGGTGGGGGGTGCCAGTGGGGTAAAAAGGTAAAATATCTGTAAGAAAAAAATAAATAAATAAATAAAATTCAAAAAAAAAAAAAAAGTCTTTCTAGCCCTGGCCAGTTTGGCTCGGTGGTTAGAGCGTCAGCCTGCCGTCCAGAGAGACCCGGGTTCAGTTCCCACTAAGGGCACGTACCTCGGTTGCAGTTTGTCCTTGGCCCTGGTTGGGTCGTGCGGGTGGCGACCACTCGATGTGTCCCTTTCACATCGATGTTTCTCTCTCTCTCTCCCTTCCATTCTATCTGAACAAAAAAGCGGGAAAATGTCCTCCAATGAGGATTTTAAAAAAAAATCTTTCTAAATTCTTTATTATGCTCCTGTGTCTCCAGCCACCTTAGAATTCTGTTTCTCCTGCTTAGACTCAGTGTCTCCACATTTTCTTTTCTCATTTTCTCTTTAAAATCTTTATTTTTGAAATATTTCAAACATACAGAAGAATGCATAATGTGTATATGAATATATAAAGAGAAATAAAATCCCTTATACACACTACAATTTTAAGAAATAGAACATTGCAAATGTTATGTAAGCTCCCCTCCATGCCTCACTTCCTACCCTAATTAGAAGAACCACTATAATTAGTCAGATTTTTCATAATTTACTTGCTTTTATCACAAATGTGTGCATCACTAGATAATACACTGTACATTTTTATAGGTTTTTGAACTGTATTAACATATCAGCTATATACATTTTTCTGTCTTACTTGTTTGGATTCACAACGATGATTTTTAGATTCACCTATGAAGATGTAAGTATCATGGTTCACTAACACTAATGTTCACTATCTATTTATACACATATCTATTTGTGAGCATTGGAGTTATTTAGGGTTTTTATTATTGTTCTTGCAGTGAACATTCTTACACTTTGGCACTTCTGCAAGATTCTCTCTAAGATGGAATTTCTGGCTCCCAGAGAATCATCATTTTTAATAATATTAAATAGTGCCAAATTATTTTCACAAAGTGTCATCAGTCTCACAGATTAGTATTCTCAAAGGTTAGATTATTCCACATCCTTGCCATCACTGGCTATTACCTAACTTTAAAATTTTGCAGATCTATGAATAAAAATGCAATTAAATCCTACTTTTAATTTGCATCCATGGTTATTAAAGAAGCTGAAGATCTCTTCCAGTGTATGCCGGATGTTTGTGTTTTCTCAGAAATGCCCATTTATGCCATTTGGCCATTCCTCTACCAAAATGCCTATTTTCTCATCTTCATTTTTAGGTAATCTTTATATTATTTGGAATCTAATTTTTGACAGATTTGTGTTACAACATCTCACACTTTGTGACTGATCATCTCACTATTTTAGGTGTCTCTGATGAATTTTCTTAGGGCCTTTTAGCTGGTAAGTGGCAGAACCAAGATTTCATTCGGGGTGAAATTCAAAGCCCATGATTTCATGCTCTGTTACTCTCTGACCACATTTTCTTACTACTCTAGCTCATTTGCCTTTGTTGCTCTTCAAATACCCCATGCAAGCTTCTGCCTTAAGGTTTTACACTTCCTTTGGTCTCAGCCTACAATGTTCTTCCTCATAATGCTGCAGAACTTGCTTTCTCCCATTTTTAACTCGTCTGCTCAAATGTTACTTTGTCTTAGAGACCCTTTCTGACCATTCCATTAAACAAATGACACTTCTGCCTGGCTGGTGTGTCTCAGTGGTTGAGCATCAACCCTTGCACCAAGAGGTCACTGGTTCCATTCCTGATCAGGGTACATGCCCAGATTGTGCGCCAAATCTCCCGTGGGGGCATGCAGGAGGTGGCCAATGGATGTTCTCTCTCATCAATGTTTCTATCTCTCTCCCTCTCCCTTCCTCTTTTTCTAAAATCAATAAAGAAAAAAAAATGATACATCTGCCCTTGCCAGGTGGCACAGCTGGTTGGAGCATCTTCCTGTACACCAAAAGGTTGCAGGT
The DNA here is from genome assembly GCF_014108415.1 of Molossus molossus. Taxonomy (NCBI): domain Eukaryota; kingdom Metazoa; phylum Chordata; class Mammalia; order Chiroptera; family Molossidae; genus Molossus; species Molossus molossus. The sequence goes on along the minus strand of NW_023425345.1, from coordinate 52,535,638 downwards.
TCTATTCCTGGTCAGGGCACATACCTAGCTTGCGGGTTTGATCCCTGGTGGGGGCACGTACGAGAGGCAACCAATGGATATTTTCCTCTCATATCGATGTTTCTCTTTCTCTCTCTCCCTTCCACTCTCTCTAAAAAATCAGTGGAAACATGTCTTCAGGTGAGAATTATTTTAAAAAGGCACTTCCCTGCTGCCACTCTATATATACTGAACATGTTTTATTTTTATTCATAGCATTAATCACTACTGGAAATTTGTACAATTATCTGTTTTCTTACTTGTTATCTTTCTACTCCCATAAAAATATGGCTTTATAAGAGTAAGGATTTTGTGTATTAGTTACTTCTGTATTTCATTTATCTAGAACTGTGCTTGGCACATAAAGGGTGAACAATAAACATGAGTAGATGAATAATGCCTTTCAGCCATATTTTCTTTGATAATTCTCACTTTGTTATATATTTTTATGGACAATATGTCTGATAACTCATTTTAAAAGTATCAGAGCAGAGCCCTGGCTGGTCTGGCTCAGCGGTTAGAGTGTTGGCCTGCAGTCCAGAGAGACCCGGGTTCGGTTCCTGCTAGGGGCATGTGCCTCAGTTGCAGTTTGTCCCCGGCCCTGGTTGGTCGTGTGGGTGGCAGCCGCTCGATGTGTCCCTTTCACATCAATGTTTCTCTCTCTCTCTCTCTCTCTCTCTCTCTCTCTCTCTCTCTCTCTCTCCCTCTCTCTCCCTCCCACTCTATCTAAACAAAAAATGGAAAAATGTCCTTGGGTGAGGATAAAAAAAGGCATCAGAGCAGAAAAATACAGTATAATTAAGATAATAGTTATTCCCATTTATTTCATAATAGTTTTCATTACTTTTTCCAAAACACTTCATTCTGTGAAAAAAAATACATTATAGCAAAGAAAACATTTATTAAACTTTGAATAAACAGCAGTTTTCATCTGAATAATGATATGTGTTTAGATGAATAAAATTATGTTCTATCCACAATAATCATTATATAATGAATTGTCAACCATTCGCTTACTAACAGAGTTATAGAACTTTTTCTTTTTTCTATCTGTCTCTGAAGAAGAAAACAGAGTGAGATCATTTTCTAGTTATTTTAAAGAGTCTGAGATTTTATTACTGGCTTGAGATTTATCCTACTTATAAGCTAACAAATTTGTCAGCCAGTTTCATAGCTGCTGACATAAGACACATGACTCCTAAACAGACAAAGAACTTCTTAGTGACAGCATTTGAGCTAGTTCTCTGAGCCTGAGTCCCAAGGGTTATGTGAAGACAGCCACATGATGCCTACCCTTCTAGTGGAATGCAATACAGATGAGAAACCCTGAGCTTAGGGGCCTCAAATTATTTTTATAACGAGTAGTAAGTCGGCCTGACTTTTGTCCAGAGTGAGATATTACTATAATGAACATTAAATAAACCTGCCCTTTTCTCCAGAAAAAGGCACTATCTCTATCTAGCAAAATTGTTCACCATATATACATCCTTGAAAAGAGAGTCTAGGAAAATAGCAGTCAATGCATTTGCTCACAAGATGTACAGACAACTGTGAGAGATCCATGGCGACTTACCTCTTCACAGGCACAATTTGACATTAATTCCAAATCATGTGGAAATAAAGTTTTTAATGCACTTTGAGAGCTCTTTGCTGAAGTCCTTCCCTTTTCCAAAACTTTCACCAACACCAATTCCTAATTAGAATTCAGATCATATATTGCCATGTCTAGGAAATCTCTCATGATTCATTGAGGATGAAATGGGTGCCCCTGGCTTCCACAAAATCCTGAACTTCCCCTATACCATTTCACACATCAGTCTGTATGTTAATGGCCCATTAAATTGTTGGTTTCCTCTTTAACTCATAAGCCTCTTGAGGGCAGGCACTGTGATTAATTAATCAATGGGCTTCTGAAAATTTAAAACAAGTTAATTCTCAGTAAATATTTGATCCTGAGAGTTTGAAATATTTATAAAATTTGGAAGTCCCCAAATTTTGGACTCTTCGTTACTATTAGGCATTATGCTGAATATCCCCTGAGAAGTATCTTTATGAATGAACATTTTAATTAATTCAGGAAGAAAAGGTAAATTTTCCAATTGATGTCACTATAATTAATTATTCAGGTTACTTTAAGAAAATAAATTTTAATAGCCTTTCATAATGCTTCATTAGTTATCCAGGGACCCTAGACAAACTAATGCAGGTATTGAGAAAACCCTACCTTCAACACTGGAAAAATGTTGGTGACTATTATTAAATTAAAGAATGATCACCCTGGCCTGTTTGGCTCGGTGGTTAAAGCGTTGGCCTGCAGTCCAGAGAGACCCAGGTTCAGTTCCCGCTAAGGGCATGTACCTCGGCTGCAGTATGTCCCCAGCCCTGGTTGGTCATGCAGGTGGCAGCCACTCGATGTGTCCCTTTCACTTCAATGTTTCTCTCTCTCTCTTCCTCTCTCTCCCTCCCACTCTATCTGAACAAAAAATGGAAAAATATCTTCGGGTGAGGATTAAAAAAAAAAAAAACCATATGATCATATCAATAGATACTGGAAAAGCATTTGACAAAATCCAGCAGCCATTTTTGATAAAAATTCTCAGCAATGTGGGAATAGAAGGATCATATTTTGACATAATAAAGGTCATATATGAAAAACCTACAGCCAACATCAGACTCAATGGGTAAAAACTAAAAGCATTCCCCTTAAGAATGGGAACAAGACTTCCGGTCAAGATGGCGGGATAGGTAAACGCGGTATCGCGTCCTCCCACAAGCACATCAAAGTTACAACTAAACTACAGAACAACCATCATTCAACACCGCCTGAAATCAAGCTGAATGGAAGTCCTACAACTATAGAATTAAAGCAGCAGCCACATCCATACTGGTAGGAGGGGCGAAGGCGTGAGGGGCAGTGGCGGCAGCAGCTGCTGCTGCGGTGCTACTGGCTGGTCCCACACCCAAGTGTGGCAGATAAAAATCAGGAAGGTCCTTCTTGAGGACTGAGGGGTCCTCGTCCCACACCAGGTGCCCCGCTCAGGGTTCCACTGCCAGGAAGAGAAGTCCCCATAACTTCTGGCTAGAAAAACCAGCAGGAACTGAGGCTCAGGGAGGCTGACGCGGCTGGAGCCCCAGAACGCTCCTTAAAGGGTCCGTGCACGGACTTATCGGACTCTCTCCCTCTAAGCTTGGAGGGGAGGCAGCTCGAGGGGCAACAGAGACACACAGGGAAGAACTGAGCTGTTTGGCACTGGAGCGAGGGCTGGAGAGGGGGTTTTCTCCAGGACAAACGTGCTGTCAGAGGCCTTTGTTCCTTTGGTGAGCCCTTCCCTAGGGCAGCAGACAGTCACCATATCTGGGACTCCAGCAACCTGGCTCACACTGGTAGCCCCATCCTGGTGACTCCCTTAGGCTCCGCCCCACCCCACCCCACCCAACTTTCAGGCCCATCCAAGCTGTTGCCAGTTGCTTAACCATAGGATTGGCCTGTCTTAAATCCTGCTTCAGGTTTTTCCTAAATTCTTTCAAACGAGCAGCATCTGGTCTCAGCGAGCCCCATACCTCTCGTTAAGTAATACACTGAAACAAACACAGGGAGGCAGCCAAAATGAGGAGACAAAGAAACAGGTCCCAAATGAAAGAACAGAACAAAACCCCAAGAAAAGAACTAAGCAAAATGGACATAAGCAACCTAACAGATGCTGAGTTCAAAATACTGCTTATAAGGATGCTCAATGAACTTAGTGAGAACCTCAGTGAACTTAGGGAGGGCCTCAAGAGCATAAAAAAGGACCAGTCAGAAATCATGGATGCACAGTTAGAATTGAAGGAGGCATTAACTGAAATAAAGAATAGTTTACACAGCTTCAATAATAGAGAACGTAAATCCAAGGAGCAAACCATTGATTTGGAATATAAGGAAGCAAAAAATGCCCAATCAGAACAGCAAAAAGAAAAAAAAATCCAAAAAAATAAGGATAGTGTAAGGAGCCTCTGGGACAACTTCAAGCATGCCAATATTCGCATCTTGGGGGTGCCAGAAGAAGAGCGAGAACAAGAAATCGAAACCTGTTTGAAACAATAATGGCAGAAAACTTCCCTAACTTGGTGAAGGAAACAGACATACAAGTCTAGGAAGCACAGAGAGGCCCAAACAAGATGAACTCCAAGAGGCCCACACCAAGACACATCATCATCAAAATGCAAAAGGTTCAAGACAAAGAAAGAATCTTAAAAGCAGCAAGAGAAAGGCAGCTAGTTACCTACAAGGGAGTTCCCATAAGGCTGTCAGCTGATTTCTCAAAAGAAACTTTGCAGGCCAGAAGGGATTGGCAAGAAATATTCAGAGTGATGAAAAGCAAGAACCTACAACCAAGATTACTCTACCCTGCAAAGCTGTCATTTAGAATCGATGGCCATATAAAGTTTCCCAGACAAGAAAAAGTTAAAGGAGTTCATCACTACCAAACCGTTATTATATGAAATGATGAAGGGTCTTTTTGAAGAAAAAGATAAAATATATGAACAAACAAAATGGCAATGAATACATATCTATCGACAATGGAATCTACAAACAAAATGAACAGGCAGAACAGAAACATTCTCATAGATACAGAGAACATTTTGTTGGTTGCCAGTTGGGAGGGGGGTTGGGGGAATGGGTGAAAAAGGTGAAGGGATTAAGAAGTACAAATTCATTGCTAGACTGACAAACCTCAAAGGGAAAGGGGTTGGGAGGGTGGGAAGAAATAAACCAAAGAACTTATATGCATAACCAATGGACACAGACAATAGTGTGGGAAAAGGTGGGAGGGGGGCGGGAGGGGGGAGAAGGGGGTCAATGGGGGGAAAATGTGGAACATCTGTAATACATTTTACATTCAACAATAAAGATTTAAAAAATAAAATAATAAAAAAAATTTTTTTAAAGATTCACATCAAAAAAAAAAAAGAATGGGAACAAGACAGGGATGCCCACTTTCATCACTCTTATTTAACATAGTACTGGAAGTCTTAGCCACAGCAATTAGACATGAAGAAAAAACAAAGGAGATCCAAATTGGAAAGGAGGAAGTGAAACTGTCATTATTTGCAGAGGACAAAATATTGTACATAGAAAACCCTAAAGACTCCATCAAAAATGGAGTCTATTATGCCCTGGCCAGTTTGGCTCAGCGGTTAGAGCGTTGGCCTGCGGTCCGGAGAGACCCGGGTTCGGTTCCCGCTAAGGGCACGTACTTCGGTTGCAGTTTGTCCCCGGCCCTGGTTGGTCGTGCGGGTGGCAGCCACTCGATGTGTCCCTTCACGTCGATGTTTCTCTCTCTCTCTCCCTTCCTCTCTCTCCCTCCCACTCTATCTGTACAAAAAATGGAAAAATATCCTGGGGTGAGGATAAAAAAAAAAAAAAAAAAAACACATCATTCTCACCCCAGCTAACCAAAGACTTTCTCCTCTTCAGTTCTTCCGAAGGAGATGGTGTGGCTAATTTATCTTGGTGTGTGCCTGGGAATCCTACAAAGAAACTCTTGTATTTTGTTTTCCTGGCTTGTACTTTGTTTCCCCAAAATAATTATTTTATTTCAAAATTACTTTCTCTTTGATTGTAAAGATAAAGTAGAATAATTTACATATGCAAGTAAGCATATATGAATTAAATATCCAAATTATGAGATTATAAAAAAATAAATAAATAAAAGAAAATCAATAAAGAAAAAAAAAGAATGATCTGTTGTGGAAAAACAGTCTAGGACAGTCTTATATTTTTTGGAAAATATAAGGAGAGAATAAAACATTTTGTCTCATATGCTCTGATATTTTTAGTTAAATCTAGAAAAATCTTTTTTTTCCTATTTTCTTGTCTGCAAACAGTAATTTCACAGAAGTGTTCTCTAGAAATATAGAATTAAATCTGTTTTATTAAAGACAGGATATTGCATCCTAAGCATAGTGGGAATTAAAATTTTCATAATGAAAGTAAACTTAAAACTTACAACACAGCCTATTATCTTTATTTCTAAAAACTTAAGTTACCATGACAACACAGTAGCCTGATAAATCCAATAGTTTATCATTTCAGTTAGGTTTATTTTTTCCCCAAGAAAACAAGATACTTTGTCCTTCTTCAGAATTTATTTACTGTCCAAACTTTATAAAATAATTAAAATGAATATCTCTAAGTTAAACATGCATCTTTAGGAATAACATCTGCCAGAAATTTTAGAATCCTACTGTATCTTGAAATTATACATGCTTCTACTTCATCCTCAGGCATCTTGAATTTCAAGACTTTTAAATAATTTCTCTGACAATGCCAAATAGAACTAAGGGAGAAATGGCAACCATTAGCTATTAACTGGCATTTTGTATGACAATGCAAAAGCTCAACATTAGTTGGGATTCGGCCAAAAGATCATAGAATAAAGAAGTGACATTTTTTTCTTATTAATTAGGTCATTCTAATGCACTATTTTAAGAATCAGAATAATTATTTTTATTACAAATTTTGTTGCAGGTGCTAGTTTCCAAACAATATTGTTTCAATGGCAAGATCATTCTGAAATACCACAGTGCTAAAAATTCCATTAAAATAATTTTAAATATAATATATTTTAGTCCACTCACTTGTATTCTCACCACCAAAGAGAATGCAAAGGTCATCCATTCAATCATAACAACCAAGAGAATTTTAAGAAAAATAATATTTTAGACATTTATATAACTTTCATTTGTCTGGTTAAATATTCTAGCATCTACATAGTTTTAGCTGAATAAACATGGTCTATATCCAGGATTCTTCAAATTGGTTCCCTTCATAATGCTTTCTGAAATTTTATATATTGTTTAAAAAAGAAACAATTATAACCCAAGTAGGAAAATTTTAATTGAGCCCAATTTAGTATCATTCCACATCTAATTAACATCACTTATATCCATTAAGAGTGTCTTAACAAATTAATAGCTTTCAGTTTAATAAAGAAGCAATTAGGATATGAACATAAATATGATATAGATAATTCTACTAATTTGCTAAATTTCATTTATATTCAAACAGAAATATGATATTTTATATAGATATTCACCAACCTTCATATCTGAGAAAAAAGTATCAAGATAAGAACTGTTATAAATAGTTAAATATTAACTATTAATAGTTAAATCAATAACTATTATACATAGCTGTGATTTAAAATCTGGTGGCTCAGCAGAAATTGACAATGTGTGAGCAGTGTTAAAGTTAACCTTTTGACTCCGTGTAGAACACATTGTTGTTCTGAATTTCTGTCTCAAAATAGAATGTATGCAAAGTTGTTACTTGAAAGTAGTCATTGGATAACAGTCAATGGTACACCATCGTACCAGGCACTGTCCTAAGCATTTTATAGACATAACTATAGTTAATCCTCACAAAAATACTAGAAGAAACTATTAACATCCCATTTTACATGATCATCAAACTAAATCTCTCAGAGAGACAGGGACAGGACTAGGGATACACAGGTAGTGGAATTCTGAGCAAGGATTCTGAATCAGTTCCAACTGACTCCAGAACCTGGGCTCTAGCTATGTTTCACAACCCATTGGCTGAGTCTACTCTCCAAAATTTCTCCTTGGCTGGCATTTTAATTCTATGTCAGTTTAGGTCTAAAATGGTTGCCGTGCACAAAGTTTGATGTTTAGCAGCTTTGGGGTGTCCTAAGACACATTAGTCATAAGATCTGAGGCAGCACTGGCAGAGGGAAAAGGAAGGGACAAGTTGTTGGTGTTCTCTCCCATTTAGGGTTGTCAGATTTAGCAAACAAGCATACAGAACACAGTTTAATTGAAATTTCTAATATTGCCTAGAACATACTTACTCTAAAAAATTATTTGCTGTTTATTTGAAATTCAAATTTAACTCAAGGTACTGTATTTTTACATAACAACCTACTTCCATTTACCCCACACAAGACTGTGAATAGTAACTATAGCTCAAATTTCAAATGAGATATTTGAAAATACATTAGCATTAATTTTTTAAAGCCTTAATAGAAGATATTATGGTTGAGGAACCCAAGGCTTATGGAGAAAAATATTCAAAGGAGAAAGATTGTGAGTCAACTTATAAAAGACCTGAACTCATGTTACTTGCTTAGAATGAAAAAGTACAAAATCATTTAAGAAAATATCAATGGAATATTAAATGTCTTCACTGTGTAATAATGCATTTTGGAATTTCCTTTTCGTTCATCTTTGATTTTGAGATTCTATGAGAGAAGAAAAATGCTATTATAATAGTTATTATAAGAGAATAGATTTGTATAAATTATATTTGAAGAGTCCATTTTCATGTTTGTGGCTTTATCAGTCTTCTAATTATCAAATTTTTAAGTTAATATACAATTATTCAAGCTATTCAGAAAACATATCTTTATATCCCACTCTTTCATCCATATTGCTTCATTTGTGAGAAAACATGAAATTTGAGCTAAGTATCTTTTCTGAAGTTCTCTGTTCCTTACAAAATCATAGCAAGGTAGTCATATCACTTCTGTACGTTTACCCTTGAAAAGTGATTACACACATGCTCAAGATACAAATGCTTAGTGCTAAATCATTTTATGATTGATTTCAAAGAAAGGTTTTGCTTCCCTTCATTATAGTGTCCAAAACCATATGTGGCTTCTTTTATAGAGCTGCAGCCCACTGATTCTTTAATCTGAAATACTCTGTGTCTATATTTGGGGGGGGGGGGTGCTGAATTTCCCCTGCCATTACCAGCATTATGCATACTTTAGAATGTAAGAGAGATTTTAAAAAAAAAAAAATGTTTTAACACAATGAGTCACCTCCTATTTGGTATCTAAGAAAACATTATCTGAACCTGTGATACTTCCTTCCTTACACCATTAACCTCCAGCAGTAACAGCTCATTTTCATTAGTAATTATTCATTTAATGTCCAACAGCACATGGACTACATAGTCACTAATTATTCATCAAGACCTTTAATTCATTCATTTCTCTTCAATTTCATTATCTATTACCTCTTTCTCTCTTTTTTTGTTCCTTGCTAAGCTTATATTCATTGACCATGATTATAACCTCTCCGTGAAGACATCCTCTACTCCTTATCCTTCCTTTCTACTGATATACACATCTAGCAAAATTCCAAGTTTGATTGAGCCCAGATATCTGCTTTCCACAAACCTGCACTCAAGAAGCTGAATATTGCTTGAGAATGGCACATACCTGAGCTGATTAGTTTTACTTTAAATCCATGATCTTAACCTAAATAAACATTCAGCTCTGCCCAGTCACCCTACTGTTTTTTCCCTAGTAGGTTTGCTTCCTTGCTCTAGAAACTGCAATTGAGCACTTAACCTTCTCCTCAGATCTCCTACATTCTTTTCTTATTACCCCACTTTCAGGCAACAAACACACTCTATGCTTCTTTCAGAAAATAGCTTTCAGACAAGAACTACATCTTTCTACTAACCAATCTACAAATCAAAGGCCATTCTTCATCTAGGATTTTAAACACATAACCTTTAACTTTCTCAAGATCTTGCCCCTTGGGTTCTCTTCTCTTCCTCTCCTGTATTGCCAATTTCTATTTACACTAAACATTGCCTTCAACATATATGCTGTACTTTCCTATCTTCAAACAAACATTCCTTACCATAAATATACCTCACTTATTAGAACCACTGTCACAAGCAATGTCTGAAAATATATTCACATTTATTGTTTCCAATTCTTCACCTTCTGTTCACTCTTCAACCTCTTTTAGTCAACCTTAAATTGCAAGATCACAACAAACTTCCATGTTGTAAATTGAATGGACACCATCTACATATACCTATCCTTACACAATTTCATAATCAATTTAATGAAAAATTTCTCCTTGAAATTTTTTTGTGTCTATATTAGTCTGCTTTGGCTAAATTATACTATATAAAAATTGCAAAATCCTATTTGCTTATAAAAACTAATAACAATTTCTGATTCAAGTTACATATCAGCTTCTGTGCTTTGCATGCCATAGCTCTACTCCAAATTATACTTTGGGTTCATACTTGCTATACATGTCTTCTAATTCTGATCCCCAGGTCAAATGAGCAGGTTCTCTCTGAGATATACCCTTCTTTTGGCAAAGGGCTCAAGAACAAAAGGCCTGTCAGAAACTTGCAATGCTTTTCAATCTTCTACTTGAACATCAGGTCTGCTCACATTCCATTTCCCAGTGCAAGTCACATGACTGAGCCCAATGTCATGGTGTAAAATCATCCTTCCCTAAGATTTATATGGCAACAGACAGAAATGAATAATCCTTTTTCAAGACAGGGAATAAATAACTAAGCATAGTGATATAATGTACCACAGTCTCTCAGTTACCACACTCTTCTGATCTTGCTTACATTTTATTAACTCCTCCTACTTGGTTTTTCTTTATTCTTAAGATTATTTCTGGGAAAACTTTTCTTCTATATGTATGTTCTCTTCCTACTTTATTTCTACCATTCCAAAGGTATTTAAATGTTAACTGTAATTCAATGATTCTCAAATGTACATTTCATCTCTGATTAACTGCTCCCTTAATATCTACAAAATAAAGCTCTTGATTCACACACACACACACACACACACACACAATATCCCTTATGCTTATGAGGGTACACCAATATATGGTATCCCACATCTCACTAAGTAGTTCCAGTTGTCTAAGACAAAAACATAGGATTCATCTTGATGATCTATTTCTCTCATCTGTTACATCTATCAGCAATTTCCAACAGTTTGCCTTTAATATATATTTGAAATTATTTACTTGTCTTCATTTTCTATTATCTCTACCCCATTTTATCTCTAAGGACAAAAAGCATGGTAGGCTTGGGGGCAATTTTTTAAAAACAGACATAATTCCCTTTTTCAAAGAGCTCTCAATTTAATAACATGGACCAACATATACATTTTTAAAACCATAAGATCATATGTACTTGCTAAATTTAAGAAAGTATTTTAGTGCTAAGGAACACACATAAGAAATAAATTAATTCAGTTTGGGGTAGTATGAAAAATTAACCATAAGAAAAGTATCTTTTAGCTTTTTTATTCAGGATTAGTAGAAGTTTATCAGGCATACTCTGATAATGGGTATATATGTGTAGGTGGAGAAAAGATTGAGGGAAGATTTTCCCAGAATAATCTTAGGAATTCTTCAACACTAAAAAGGAAGAAAAGAGAGGAACAAACAAACAAAAAAGACTAAGAAGGAGGAGTTAATGAAATGAGAGAAAATAAAAAAAAAAAAATACGAAGCTGCATAACCAGTTAGGAAGCAAGAAAGAAATTTTGAGAAGTAGAATTTGGGTGTTGAATGAGATTGAGATGAAGACAGAAATTCTATAGATAGGAGTTTAATTATTTTATACAACTCAATTTTAATGGTGGGAGGAACTAGATGTCTTTATACCAAGATATAACAAAAAATAGATCCCTCAAGATATTGATAAATCTTGGTGGCTTTCTCTATTCCATGTATTTAACTGTCAGTTACTAGCTAGGTCTAGAACACACACACAGAAAATGTAGAAAAATGAAAGTAAGAATGGAAAAGCTAGGAATAAATACACGTATTACTATTCTACAATTATTTGTTCCCTGTGCATATTTTTAGAAAATATTAAAAATTTCAGAAAATAGATTCCAAAATGGTGGCAGAGTAAATGGAAGCTACACAGACCATCTCCCAAGACCAAACTGGAATTACAATGAAAATAAAGACAAATCATCAGGGAAAAAGCAACAGAAAAGCAGCTGGCAAGGACCATATAACCAGAGATACTGAATCAATCATGGTAGAACTGTGGAGGTGCAAGAGGGGGGCTGGGAGCCCACGGACCAAGACACGTAGTAATCAAAATGCCAAAAATTAAACACAAAGAAAGAATCCTAAAGGCAGCAAGAGATAAGCAACAGGTTACCTACAAAGGAAACCCCATAAGGCTTTCAGCTGACTTCTCAACAGAAACACTACAGGCCAGAAGGGAATGGCATGAAGTAATCAAGTCATGAAAAACAAGAACCTGAATCCAAGACTACTCTATCCAGCAAGGCTATCATTCAAAATAGAAGGTTAAACAATAAGCTTCCCAGACCAAAAAAGAAGGCTAAGGGAATAGATTAGCACCAAACCAGCACTGCAAGAAATGTTAAAAGGACTGCTGTAATTAGTAGAAGAAATAGAAAAAATATATAACCACACTAAACAAAATGGCAATAAATAAGTACATATCAATAATCATCTTGAATATAAATGGTTTGAATGCTCCAATAAAAAGACAGAATAGCTGACTGGATAAGAAAGCATGACTCACATATATGTTGTTTACAAGATACCCACCTCACAACAAAAGACTCGCATAGGTTGAAAGTGAAGGGATGGAAAAAAATCTTTCAAGCAAACAAAAAGAAAAAAAAAATCTGGGGTAGCAATACTCATATCTGATAAAATAGATTTTAAAATGAAGGCCATAACTAGAGACAAAGAAGGTCACTACATAATATTGAAAGGATCTATCCAACAGGAAGATATAACCTTGGTAAACATAAATGAACCCAATATAGAAGCTCAAAATATATTAAAAATCTTCTGGAGGACTTCAAAGGAGAAATCGACAGCAACACAATCATAGCGGGAGACTTCAACACCTCACTGACATCACTGGATAGATTCTCTAGACAAAAATTAACAAGGAAACGGAGACTCTAAATGAACCACTAGACCAAATGGATTTAATACATATCTACAGAGAATTACACTACAGAATTCACAGTCTTCCCAAGTGCACATGGGACATTCTCAAAGGTAGACCACATGTTAGGACACAAACTAAGTCTCTACAAGTTCAAGAAGATTAAAATCATATCAAGCATCTTCCCAGATCATAATGGCATGCAACTAAAAATCAACTGCAACAAGAACATGCAAAGACATTTGAACACGTGGAGGCTAAATACCATGTTATTAAACAATGAATGGGTTACTGAGGAGATCAAGGAAGAAATTAAATACGTCCTAGAAAACAATAAAAATGAACACACAACACAAAATCTATGGGATGCAGAGAAAGCAGTTCTGAGAGGGAAGTTCATAGCACTACAGGCCTACCTCAAGAAACAAGAAAAATCTCTAATAGACTATCTAACCTCACAACTTACAGAACTAGAAAGCAAACAAAAAGAAAACCCCAGAGCAAGGAGAAGGAAGAAAATAGTAAAGATCAGAGCAGAAATAAATGACATAGAGACCAAAAAAACATTTCAAAGGATCAATGAAACACAGAGCTGGTTCTTTGAAAAGATAAACAAGATTGATGGACCCTTAGCTAGACTCACCAAGAAACAGAGAGTACCCAAATACACAAAATCAGAAATGAAAGAGGAAAAGTAACAACTGACACCACAGAAATACAAAGGATCATTAACACATACTATGAACAATTATATGGCAACAAATTTGACAATCTAAACGAAATGGACAAATTTCTAGAAACACATAGTCTCCCAAAGCTTGACCGGGTAGAAATAGAAAACTTGAACAGACCAGTAACAAGGAAGTTGAAGATGTAATCAAGACTCTCCCAGCAAACAAAAGCCCAGGCCCAGACGGCTTCACGGGGGAGTTTTACCGAACATTCAAAGAAGAACTAATACCAATTCTCCTCAAAATATTTCAAAAAATTCAAGAAGAAGGAAGACTTCCAAACTTGTTTTATAAGGCCAGCATAATTCTAATTCCAAAAGAGGGAAGAGATAAACCATATGCATGTACGCATAACCGATGGACAAGGACAACAAAGCTGGGGACGGATTGTGGGGGATAGGGAGGAGGGTGTCAATGGGAAAAAAAGATAAATATCTGTAACAAAAATAAATTTTAAAAAAAAGAAAAATTTTTAGAAAATGGAAAAATATCACTAGATAGTACAACTGTTTACTGACATAAGTATTACCTTAGTATCTAAAACTCAGGTTTGTTTTGAGTTGAAGACCATTGAAAACTAATGATTTAGCGTCTGATTTTGAAATGTTGTACCTTTACCCAAGCTATAAATTTAGAACTCAGATTATGACTGCCCGGTCAGCCCAACACAAAAGGCTGTTGGAGAAATCTGAAATTAAAATCTAAGGTAGAACATCATCCAAAATATGACTTATTTATGCTTTTATATTTTTAGTGTCAGCACAGAAACTGAAATTGTTACTATTTTATGTTGGATTTATCTTGAATTTATTTTAAGCATCAAGAATGAAGTGACAGATCCCATCAGTTATTTCAAGACTTCAATCTATAACATGCCCTGTGAGGTTCTACATATGTTCATAGAAAGACAGTAATATGTTCTCACAAATACATATAATACATTATTCCCTATTGTCTTCTGACAGTCCATTAAGCAAATGTGTCCTTGGCTTTGAGGGGCATCTGTGAGGTGGCATGTTTATGTATGCCTAGAAATCTCTGTTTGCCAATTCATCCTCTATACCTCCTAGCCCCAGGACAGGACAGGCAACTGGAATGGGGGAAACGGTGCTAAGATCAAAGTAAATAAAATGAATCCCATAAAAATTCTGATTACATTCAGTCTTTCCTAAATCTCCATTGTCATTCCTGAAACTTTGCTTAAATGCTACCCATTCTAAGAACAGAGGTCAAGTGGTTTTCTCCAGTATTTATAATAAATAATTACAGCGCATTTACCATATGCTAAGCACTGTGCAAAGTGGCTTCCATGGATTTTCTCTTTTAATTTGATACTTCAAAACATCGATGAAATTAATACTATTATTATACCCATTTTGCTGATAAAGAAATTGAGATTTAAAAAGCCAAGTGACTTACAGAAGATTATATAACTAGAATACAGATTCCTTGGTTGAGACTGCTTTTTCCAGAATAATTTCTAAATCAGAAGGGTCACTGAAGCATATATTGAGGCATTCCTTTTCTTCCAAAGCTAAATATTTTCCTCATTAAAATTTGAGATTTTTTTTTTCCAAGAAAACATAGATGGGTGAAAAGGGCATGTGGGAAGTTTACTTTCTTAACTTGAACATAAGCCAGTTGCTATATTTTCTCTTTCCAGAAATAAGATACAATCCTCTGAAATTGATGAGTTGCCTTCATATTTCAGAAAGACAATTGACAATAAAACAGAATACAAAACCTGGAAATAAATCATGAATATATGGTCAATTAATTTTCAACAAAGGAGCCAAAAATATACAATGGGAAATGAACAGTCTCTTCAATAAATGGTTTTGGGAAAAAGAGAAAATAAAATGCAAAAAAAGGAAACTAGACTACTATTTTACATCATACAAAAAAATTAACTCAAAAATTAATTATCTTACAAAGCTTAATTACTCCTAGTAGAGGGCTGTATCACAGTCCTCAGAGGATACACTCTCAGGTTTCAGATGAGTTCTCCAAATCACCATTGCCATTTGACAAATGTGGAACCCAGACTTAAAAAAAAAAAAAATTAATTAATTAAATATTTAAATGTAAGAAATAAAATTATAAAACCCCAAAAGTAAACATAGATGGTGAGCTTTTTGACTTCAGTCTTGGTAATAAATTTTTGGATCTGACTCCAAAAGCAAAGGCAACAAAAGCAAAAATGGACAAGTGGGACTACATCAAACTAAAAAGCTTCTGCACAGCAAAGAAAAAAATCAACAAAATTGAAATGCAACCTACTAAATGGGAGAAAATATTTGCAAATCATATGTCATAATATCAAAAAATATTTAAAGATTTCATAAAACTCAGTAGCAAAAAAACTTGATTTAAAAAATGGCAAAGGATATAAATAGACATTTTTCCAATTAATACACAGACAAATACAGATAGCCAACAGTTACACAAAAATGCTCAACATCACTAATCATCATGGAAGTGCAAATCAAATCCACAATCAGATATCACCTAACACCTGTTAGGATAGCTGTTGCCAAAGACAAGAACAAGTGCTGGTGAGAATTTGGAGAAAAGGGAACACTTGTGCACTGTTGGTGAGAATGTAAATTGGTACAGCCACTATGATAATCAGTATGAAGTTTCCTCAAAAAATGAGCTACCGCCCTGGACGGTTTGGCTCAGCAGTTAGAGCATCAGCCCATGGACCAAAGAGTCTTGGGTTTGATTCTGGCCAAGGACATGTACCTGGGTTGCGGTTCATCCCCAGCCCTGGTTAGGTCGTGTGGGAAGCAACCTATCGATTTGTCTCTCTCACATCGATGTTTCTCTTTCTCTCCCCCCCCCACCCCGACCCTTCCCACTCTATCTGAAGATAATAAAAAATTATCCCCAAATGAGGATTAAAAAAAAAAAAAAAAAACTGAGCTATTTATCATCAGACCCAGCAATTTTACTTCTGAGTATTTATCCAAAGAAAATGAAAACACTAATTGAAAAACATATCTGTACCCCCATATTCATTGCGGCATTATTTATAATAGCCAAGATATGGAAACAACTTAAGTGTGCATCAGTGGATAAATGGATAAAGAATATGTTACACAGTTACACACACACACATACAATGGAATACTATTCAGTCATAAATTAATGGTGTCTTGCCATCTACGACATGGACGGACCTTGAGGGTATTATGCTAAGTGAAATAAGTCAAACAGAAAAAAGCAAATAACATATTATCTCACTTATATATGTAATCTAAAAATCAAAACAAACAAACAAAACAAAACAACAAGCTCATAGATACAGAGATTAGTGGTATTGCATAGATACATAAATACAGAGACTGGTGGTTGTAGAAGGGAGAGAGGTTGGGGGATGGGCAAAATGGATGAAGAGGGTCAAAAGGTACAAACTTCCAGTTATAAAATAAATAAGTCATGGGAATGTAATGTAGAGCATGGAGACTATATTCAACAATATTGTACTGCATATTTGAAAGTTGCTAAGAGGATCTTAAAAGTCATCACAAGAAAAAAAGAAAGATTTTTATAACTGTGTATGATGACATGGTAAGTACACTTACCGTAGTGATCATTTCATAATATATACAAATATTGAATCATATTGTACACCTGAAATTCATATAATGTTATATGTCAATATCAATTCAGTATAAAAGAAAGTTGATTCGCAATGTAAATTAACAAATACTATATAGCACATTTTATTTATCCATTCATCAGTTTATTGCTATTTCAGTTGTCTCTACTTTTTGGCTATTTTAAATAATACATAAATACAGCTGTAATAAAGAAAGATCTCTTATCCTTTGAGATAACATGGAGAAACCTGGAGGGTATTATGCTAAGCAAAATAAGCCCATCAGCAAAAGACAAATATCATGTGATCTCACTTATTTGTGAAATATAATGAACAAAATAAGCTGATGAACAAAATAGATGAAGAGACATAGTACTAAGGTACAGACTAACAAACCTCAGCAGAGGGGGACAAGGTGGGGAGGGAAGAGATAAACCAAAGAACTTATAAGTATGTATGCATAACCAATGGACATAGCCAACAATACTGGGGGTTGGGGACAGGATTGGGATGGGGGTGTCAATGGGGGAAAATGGAGAAACATCTGTAACAAAAATAAAGTAATAAAAAATTAAGAAAAAGAAACATTTGAGTATATATATATGTATATTTATATATATCAATTAATCAGTTTTACACACACACATGAGTACACAGACACAAGACTGAAGATATACATCAATAAATTAACAATGGTTCTAAATGAATGAAAATGTTAGATATCACATTTAATTTGCTCTTTTCTAAACACAGCAATTTGCAATATATTATTTATTTAAAGTGGTATAAAATATACTTGTATGGTTTAAGGTATGTTTATAAAACAGATGCCTAATTCAATCAGGTGAAGAAATAGGTTATTGGCAACATCCTGGGAAGCCTGGAACTATGCCTGCCTCCATCACATCCTTCTCTTTCTGTCTGAAAATACCCAATATTCTTCTTTTTATAAAAATCATTCTTTGTTTTTAACAATGTAGTTTTTCTTGTTCTTGAATTTTAGTATTGTACATATTATTACATTGTCATTATACTTGTTGGATTAATTAATTCATTATTAAATTTAACTACAATGAATTTCAACTACCACAATTTTTTATATCCATTTGCTTGTTGATGAACATAGTGTTGCTCTCAGTTTGGAGTTATTTTTAAAACCTGACAGTGTAAAATTTTTATGATTATCTCCTGGTACACACATGCAGGAAATTCTCTAGAGAATATATTAGGAATAACTATTTTGCATATTTTCAACTTTACTGGATAATGTTATACTGTTTTCCAAAATATTTAACAAAAAAAACACTGTACTTCTCATTCTTAACACAATATTTTTTTTAAATTTCATATTCTCCTTTGAGAAGTAATGATATCTACCTATGACTGTAATTTATATTTCTTTAGTAATAAGTGAAATAGATCAGTTTTATATTTGTCCATTGACCATTTAAATTTCCTATTGTGTGAAGTTTCTACACAAGCCCTTTATTCATTTTTCTATTGATAAATCTGGTTTTTCTCATTAATTTATAGGAATCTACATATTATGCATATTATAATTTTATTGCTTAGATATGAGTGTTTTTATTCTTTTGATGTAAAGAAATTTTTAATTTCATTGCAATAGAACTGATCAGTCTGTCCCTTTATGGTTGGAGGTTTTCATTTCTTAATGAAGAAATATTTCTATATATCAAGTACACAAATACATTCTTCTAATGGATATTTTTAAATCTTTAAATCAACTGCATTTGACTTTTGCATGGTATGAGAAACCAGTTACAATTTCTGTTCATTTCTCGAGAAATATTAAGTTTTCCCACAACCATAAACTAAAAGTCTATCATTTTGTTACCTAGCTGCAGGATCACCTCAGTTATATATGCCTGAATCTGGTTTTGGACTCTGCTCTGGTCCTCTGGTCTATTTATCTAAACCAGCTTCAATACAATACTTTACATTATAGCTTTATAAGGAGTTTTAATATCTCGTAGGTCACCAATAAGCCTGTTATTTTCCTTTAAGAAAGTCTTGGTCCTTTGCATTGCCATAAAACTTTTAGAATCAACTCCTCAAATTCAACAACAGCAGTAACCACAAATCTAAAGTGATCTTAGTGAGAATAACATCAAATCTACAAATCAATTTGGGGAGAACTGACATTTTGATATCATTGCGTTTTTTGTTTTTTTTAACAAATTCTTTTTTAAAAAAATTTTTTTATTTATTAATTTGGGGGAGAGAGAGAGAAACATAGATGAGAGAGAACATTGATTGGCCGCTTCCTGCATGCCCCCCACTGGGGATCAGGCCCACAACCTGGGCATGTGTCCTGACTGGGAATCTAACTGGCGACCTCTTGGTGCATGGGTCAATGCTCAACCACTGAGCCACACTGACTGGACTATATTATTAAGTTTTTAATTCTGTGATCATAATATATCTGTTTATTTACATATTTGATGACTTTCAAAAAATGTCATAATTTTAACCAGAGATCTTGCACTTTTTTGTTAAACTTGTTCCTAAGTACTCGATATTTTTTTGTTTTTGTGAATATTATATTCTAAAACTACATTCTATATTTATTTATTTATTTTTATTAATTTATTTTTGTTACAGATGTTTCTGCTTTTTCCCCCAATGATTCCCCCCTCCCCCTCCCTCCCAGCCCTGTCCCCATCTTTGTTGTCCCTGTCCATTGGTAATGTGTACATGCATATAAGTTCTGTGCTTTATCTCTCCCTCACCACCCCCTCTCCTGGGGATTGTCAGTCTGTACCCCACTTCCACATCTCTGGGACAATCCCATTCCTCAGACTGTTATATTCATTATATTCCACAAATAAGTGAGATCATATGATACTTGTCTTTTTCTGCTTGGCTTGTTTTGCTTAGGATAATACTTTCCAGGTCCCTCCATGTCATCTCAAAGGATAAGGCATCTTTCTTTCTTACAGCTGCATAGTACTCCATTGTGTATATATACCACAACTTTTTTTTTTATTATTCATGTATTTATTTTTGTTACAGATGTTTCTCCCCCCCATTGCCCCCTTCTCTCCCCTCCCCACACTGTTCCCAGCTTTGTTGTCCATGTCCATTGTTCATGCATACATGCATATAAGTCCTATGCTTTATCTCTCCCCCACCCCACCCTCTTCTGGGGATTGTAAGTCTATACCCCACTTCAACGTCTCTGGGACTACCCCATTCCTCAGACTGTTATGTTCATTATATTCCATAAATAAGTGAGATCATATAATACTTGTCTTTTTCTGAATGGCTTGTTTCACTTAGGACAATACTTTCCAGGTCCCTCCATGTCGTCTCAAAGGATAAGAGATCTTTCTTTCTTACAGCTGCATAGTACTCCATTGTGTATATGTACCACTGCTTTTTTATCCATTCATCTACTGATGGACATTTGGGCTGTTTCCAGATCTTAGCTATTGTAAATAGTGCTGCTACAAACACGGGGGTACATATATTCTTCCTGATTGGTGTTTCAGGCTTCTTAGGGTATATTCCTAGAAGTGAAATCACTGGGTCAAATGGCAGGTCTATTTTTAACTTTTTGAGGTAACACCATATTGTTTTCCATAGTGGCTGCACCCGTCTGCATTCCCACCAGCAGTGCACTAGAGTCCCCTTTTCTCCACACCCTCACCAACACTTATTGTCTGATGATTTGTTGATGGTGGCCATTCTGACAGGTGTGAGGTGATACCTCATTGTTGTTTTAACTTGCATCTCTCTGATGATTAGTGATGATGAGCATTTCTTCATATGTCTCTTGGTCATTTGTATGTCCTGTTTGGAGAGGTGTCTATTCAGCTCCTCTGCCCATTTTTTAACTGGGTTCTTTGTCTTCCTTTTGTTGAGTTGTATGAGCACTCTATATATATTGGAAATTAACCCCTTATCTGATGTATCATTGGTAATTATGTATCATTGGTAATCATACAGTGGGTTGCCTTTCCATTTTGATGATTGTATCTTTTGCTATGCAGAAACTTTTGAGTTTGATGTAGTCCCATGTGTTCATTTTCTCCTTTGTTTCTGTTGCCTTAGGTGATGTATCAGTGAAAATTCTGCTCCGTATGATGTCCGAAATTTTGTTGCCTACATTTTCATCTAGAATTTTTATGGATTCATGGGTCACATTTAAGTCTTTTATCCATTTTGAGTTTATTCTTGTGTATGGTGTAGTTTCATTTTTTGGCATGTAGCTGTTCAATTTTCCCAACACCACTTATAAAAGAGGCTGTCTTTACTCCACTGTATGCTCTTGCCACCTTTGTCAAATATTAATTGAGCATATTGCCCTGGGTCCATTTCTGGGTTCTCTATTCTGTTCCATTGATCTATATACCTGTTCTTGTGCCAGTACCAAGCTGTTTTGATTAGAGTAGCTTTGTAGTATAACATGAAATCTGGTAATGTGATCCCTCCAACTTTGTTCATCTTTTTCAAGATTGCTGTGGCCATTCGAGGTCTTTTTTGGTTCCATATGAACTTTTGAAGTATTTGTTCTAGTTCTGTGAAGTATGTCGTTGGTATTTTGATGGGGATTGCATTGAATCTATAGATTGCTTTGGGTAGTATGGACATTTTAATGATGTTAATTCTTCCAATCCATTAACAAGGTATGTGCTTCCACTTTTTTATATCTTCCTCTATTTTATTTTCCAATGTCCTGTAGTTTTCTGCAAATAGGTCCTTTACTTCTTCGGTTAAGTTTATTCCTAGGTATCTTAATTTTTTTGCCACAATAGTAAATGGGATTATCTTTTTCATTTCTCTTTCTATGAGTTCTTCATTGGTGTATAAGAATGCCATCGATTTCTTGATGTTAATTTTGTATCCTGCTTCTTTGCCAAATTCATTTATTAAGTCTAGTAAATTTTTGATGAAGTCTTTGGGGTTTTCTATGTATTGTATCATGTCATCTGCGAATAAAGACAGTTTCACTTCTTCCTTTCCAATTTGGATCCCTTTCATTTTTTCTTCCAGTCTGATTGCTGTGGCTAAGACTTCCAGTACTATGTTAAATAAGAGTGGCAAAAGTGGGCATCCCTGTCTTGTTCCTGTTCTTAAGGGAATTGCTTTTAGTTTTTGCCCATTAAGTATGAGTTGGCTATATGTCTTTCATATATGGCCTTAATTATGTCGAGATACGATCTCTCTATTCCCAGACTGCTGAGCATTTTTATCAGAAATGGGTGCTGAATTTTGTCGAATGCTTTTTAAGCGTCTATTGATATGATCATATGATTTTTATCTTTCATTTTGTTTATGTGGTGTATCACATTTATTGATTTGCGAGTATTGTACGAGACTTGCATCCCTAGGATGAATCCCACTTGGTCATGGTAAATATTTTTTTTGATGTTTTGCTGGATCCAATTTGCTAGTATTTTGTTCAAGATTTTGGCATCTATGTTCATCAGGGATATTGGCCTGTAGTTTTCTTTCTTTGTAGTGTCTTTCTCTGGTTTAGAAATTAGAATTACGCTGGCCTCATAAAACGAATTTGGAAGTCTTCCTTCTTCTTGAATTTTTTGAAATAGTTTGAGGAGAATGGGTATTAGTTCTTCTTTGAGTGTTCAATAAAATTTCCCCATGAAGCTGTCCGGGCCTGGGCTTTTGTTTTTTGGGAGAGTCTTGATTACATATTCAATTTCTTTTTTTGTTATTGGTCTATTCAAGTTTTCTATCTCTTCCCTGTCCAGTTTTGGGAGGCTATGTGTTTCTAGAAATTTGTTTCTTTCTCTTAGATTGTCAAATTTGTGGCCGTATAACTGTTCATAATATTTATTAACAATCCTTTGTATTTCTGTGGTGTCAGTTCTTACTTCTCCTCTTTCATTTCTGATTTTGTGTATTTGGGTTCTCTCTCTTTGTTTCTTGGTGAGTGTAGCTAAGGGTCCATCAATCTTGTTTATCTTTTCAAAAAACCAGCTCTGTGTTTCATTGATCCTTTGAAATGTTTTTTTGGTCTCCGTGTCATTTATTTCTGCTCTGATCTTTACTATTTACTTTCTTCTACTTGCTCTGGGGTTTTCTTTTTTATTGCTTTCTAGTTCTGTAAGTTGTGAGGTTAGATATTCTATTAGAGATTTTTCTTGTTTTTTGAGGTAAGCCTGTAGTGCTATGAACTTCCCTCTCAGAACTGCTTTCTCTGCATCCCATAGATTTTGTGTTGTATGTTCATTTTCATTGGATTCAAGGAAGTTTTTAATTTCTTTCTTGATCTCCTCGGTAACCCATTCGTTGTTTAATAACTTGCTATTTAGCCTCCATGTGTTCCAATGTCTTTACATGTTCTTGTTGCAATTGATTTCTAATTTCATGCCATTGCGATCTGAGAAGATACTTGATATGATTTCAATCTTTTTGAACTTGTAGAGACTTAGTTTGTGCCCTAACATGTGGTCTATCTTTGAGAATGTTCCATGTGAACTTGAGAAGAATGTGAATTCTGCAGTTTAAGGTGTAATTCTCTGTTATATTTTTCTTTTTATTTCTTCTACTAATTATAGCAGTCCTTTTAGCATATCTTGCAGGGCTGGTTTGGTGTTAATATATTCCCTTGGCCTTTTTTAGTCTGGAAACCTCTTTATTTGACCTTCTATTTTGAATGATAGCCTTGCTGGATAGAGTAGTCTTGGATTCAGATCCTTGTTTGTCATGACCTTGATTACTTCATGCCACTCCCTTCTGGCCTTTAGTGTTTCTGTTGAGAAGTCAGCTGAGAGCCTTATGGGGGTTCCTTTCTAGGTAACCTGTTGCTTATCCCTTTCTGCCTTTAGGATTCTTTCTTTGTCTTTAATTTTTGGCATTTTAATTACTATATGTCTTGGTGTAGGCCTGTTTAGGTTCTTCTTATTTGGGGCTCTCTGTGCTTCTTGAACTTGAATGCCTTCTTCCTTCACCAAATTAGGGAAGTTTTCTGTCACTATTTCTTCAAATATATTCTCTACCCCTTCCATTTTCTTCCTCTTTGGGTACTCCTATGATGCGAATGTTACTATGTTTCCAGTTGTCCCATAGTTCTCTTAAGCTGTCTTCCTGTTTTTTAATTGTTTTTTCCTTCTGGTTTTCTGATTGGTTGATTTTTTCTACCCTGTCTTCTAATTCACTGTTCCGGTCCTCAGCTTCCTCTACTCTGCTGGTTAGTCCTTCTAATGTGTTTTTAATATCTGCTATGCCATCCTTCATTTCCACTTGGTTGGTTTTCAATGTTTCTATGTCTTTACTCATGGTGTTGATGTCCTTACTCATGCTACTGAGCTTCTTCAAGATCATGGCTCTGAACTCTACCTCTGATAATTTGCTTAGCTGCATTTCATTGATCTCACCTTCGATAGAGTTCTCTTGTTCTTTCATTTGGGATTTGTTTCTTTGTTTCACTATTTTGGATATCTAAGTGGGTTTTGGAACCTGCTAAATTTTCCCTGTGGGTGTTGCTGTTTTGCTGTTTGTGGCTCCCTCTGCTGGGTTTGGATGAGCCTGGGTGGGTCCACGTTAAACACCACTGTCAAGTCTTATTTTCCTGGGTAGATTTGCAAGCCCAGGAAAGGTTCAGTTATCCTCTAGCTTTTTCCTAGAGGCTAGTAGTCTCAGTTACTCAGTGCCTTGTAATGTAGCACTGGTGTTCTGCATAAGAGGATTTCCAGAGGGTGGGATAGATGCTGGTTGTTAATGAGCCTCAATTTGCATTTCTTTGCCTCACCTTGGAAAAGCTGAATATCAGGGGGAAACAGGGGGAGCTTCTGCTTTTCCCCACAGCTCTGGGAAGGAGCACACAGACCACTGTCCTTTGTGGCTGCAACTCAGCAAAAACTTTGAGTGCCCTCCAAACCCCGGGTGTCCTCACAGAGTTTCAGCCCAGTCTGCCCTCCCTCTGCCGTAGCCCCCAGGTGAGTAGCTGTGGCTATTTTAGCACTCTGTCAAGGCTCTCTGCACTGTGGAGCAGGCTTGGTCCCCACTACTGTGCACTGGTCTGTGTTGACACAGAGTGTCCACTGGTCCGATGATGCCAGATGCGCTGATGGGCTCAGGTTGCTGGGCCCTAGCTGCTCCCCCTGCTTCCTCCCAGGGAATTCCCAGGAACTTCCAAAATGGTGGGACCTCCCGGTGGCACAGGGAGAAGCACCCTGGAAAGCAAAGCAGCTTACTGTGGCAGCGGGCTGCTCCAATCCACGGCACAGGAACTTTCTGCTCAGGGGCTCTGCACTGCTCAGGTTTGGTCATCCACCTTCACATCAATTTACACTCTCTCACACACTCACCCTCCCTTCAGTCCTGCCCGCCACCATCTTCGAGGAATTCCCATTTTTTGTTTTTAGCTGATGTACTATTGTTTATTAATTAATTGTTGGGTATTAATTTTGCATCCAGAAACTGCTAAATATTTTAATTTATTTGCCTCATTTATGTATGTGTAAAATGTGAATGAATTAGTATTATTGGACACCCAGGTTCCAGAGCTCCAGAGAGAGCTTTCAATATCTCATGAAAAACTGGTGTTTCGGTTATAAAATTTCATGAGCTTATCAAGTGAATGAGCATATTTCCTCCCAATCTATCCTCTGGAAAAGTTTGCACAAGACAGGAATTACTTCTTATTGATTATTTGGTAAAAGTCACTAGTGAAGCCATCTGGGTGTGAGGGGTTTTTTTGTTTGTTTATTTGTTTTGTTTCTAGGAATCTGAACATTTGTTTCATACTTTCAAGTTTTATTGACATAAATTAATCATAATACCATCTATCTATTTACTGTCTGCATTATTTATACTTATGTTTCCTTTTGTAATCTTTATTTGGATTATTTATTTTTTTCTCTTTTTATTTGTGATTAAGCTTGCCAGAGGTCAGTCAATTTTATTGATCTTTCCAAAACAACCAACTTTTGTCTTTGTTGATACTTTTCCTTATATATTTGTTTTCTAGATCATTAATCTGTGCTCTTA
The DNA here is from genome assembly GCF_014108415.1 of Molossus molossus. Taxonomy (NCBI): domain Eukaryota; kingdom Metazoa; phylum Chordata; class Mammalia; order Chiroptera; family Molossidae; genus Molossus; species Molossus molossus. The sequence goes on along the minus strand of NW_023425345.1, from coordinate 52,509,573 downwards.
TATATTAAATTCTTTCTTATATATTTGAGTCTATTTTGCTGTACTTTTCTAACTTTTTACAAACACATGATTAACATTAATTTTCAGCCTTATTTTCTAAAATGAACATATAATACTACAAATTTATAATTATTGAGTCAGCTATATTCATTTAGATATTTTATTTAATATTATCATTATTAGTGAATTTAAAATGTCCTTTTATTTTCTCTAATTTCTAATCATAATTTCCATTTATGACTTTTTCTTTGAACCATGAACTGCTTATAGATTATAAAACTGTGCTTTATAATTTCCTATTATATGAAGATTTTATCGTTAGCTTTTTTTTGCTTTCTATAGTTAAATGCACTTTGGTAAGAGAATATGTTGTGCATCATTTTAGTGCTTTTAAGTTTTTTGAAACTTTTTTATGGAACACAGTCAATTTTAAAAATTGTTTTCCAGCCTTGGCCAGTTTGGTTCAGTGGTTAGAGCGTTGGCCTGCGGTTCAGAGAGACCCGGGTTCAGTTCCCGCTAAGGGCATGTACCTCAGTTGCAGTTTGTCTCCAGCCCTGGTTGGTCATGCAGGTGGCAGCTACCTGATGTGTCCCTTTCACGTCAATGTTTCTCTCTCTCTCTCTTCCTCTTTCTCCCTCCCACTCTATATCTGAACAAAAAATGGAAAAAAATGTCCTCTGGTGAGGATAAAAATAAATAAATAAATTGTTTTCAGATATTCTTCAAAAGTATATACAGTGATACCTCGGTTCTCGAACATAATTCGTTCCAGGAGGACGGTCGAGAACCAAATTGTTCGAGAACCGAAGCAATGAAACCCAATAGGAAATAATGGAAACTGGATTAATTCGTTCCAAGCCCCAGAAAATGCCTATTTACTGGCCTAATTTGTATATAATATGTAGAAAAACATAAGTCTCAACAAGAAATAAAAGTGTACAGTATGTCTAAGGGTTAAATTCAGTGTAAAGCGTGACTCTCTCCACAAAGCGTGACTCTCTCTCTGCACTCACACTGATGACGCAAGCAAGGCGCGCTGGGCCGAATGAACACCATTCGGCTCAACTCGGCTCATCTCGGAAGTTCGAGTTCCAAATATTTGTTCGGATTCCAAGACAAAAGTTTCTCGAATCTCCTGGTCGAATACCGATTTGGTCGAAATCCGAGGCGTTCGAGAACCGAGGTATCACTGTAAATTATTGAGATTGGGAGTGTAATAGGTGAGGAATGCTCATAGTATTGTCTATATCACTTATTTTTTGGTCTGTTCTATCAACTAATTAGAGATGTCTGCTAAAATATACCACCGTGACTGAATTATTTATTGTGGTAGTTCTAAACAATTTTTTTGTATATTTTCAGACTATGCTATTAGATATTCATATATAATTTCTCTATCTTTCTTGAGAATTGAATTTTTACCTCTGTGAAGTGACTGGCTCTATCTCTAGCAATTATTTCATACACTAAAGTCGATTTTGTCTGATAGCAGTAGAATTGCAACTATTTTCTTTTGACTAGTATTTGCATGGTAAACTATTTATGGCTGAAGGATATTTTGTTGTTTTTATTCTCCAAGCAATGAAGACTCAATTCAAAATCCCACATATGGCAAAAATTTCTAAAGAACTTTTCCTTTTCTCTTGCTTTGCTAAGTTGTGGAGAAATTTTTCTTGTAAGATCCTGGGAATGAGAGAGTGGGTAGAGACAGGTTTAACTTCTAATTCACAGTTACCTTGAAGTTGTAGTCCTTTGGGGTCACAGAATCCCTGCATTAGCCTTCCCCCCTTTTAATTAAATCCTAAACTTGGACTTCACACATAGTTCTTCACATAGTCATCAGATTTCAACTCAAGATTGCCTAGTTCAGCAAAATGCCCTCAGGGCAAAAGCTGCTTCAACATAGCCTATTTGTCAAAGTTCTTGGGATTTCAATTTGCCATTCAACACATTTCCTATCCTTCTAAAAACTTTATAATCATTCTTTCATATCTTAACTGCAACGACTGTGTATTATAATAGCTAAACTCAAGGATACCTAAGCCTATATCTCAACTCTGCCATTTACTAGCAGTAAGATTTGTGCAAATCACTTAGCCTCTCTTGGCCTCAATTTACTTCTCTGTAAAATGTATATACAGTGTTATTGAGATAAGTAAATGAGATTGTGGGCTTAACACATGTAGCACAGCACCTGGAACACAAGTTTCATTCATGCAAATGTTTTATGTTACAAGGTAAACCCTGTCTCAGCTGTCACAGTGGGTGACTTTTACTTCACTCATGTATTGGAGGGTTAGTTTATTCAGTGGTTCAAGGACATTATCTATGATTGGGGTCTTTCTGTTTTTCTTCCATGCTATACTTAGGCATGTTGGCTTTTTATCTCCATGGTCTCTAGATGACATCAGCATCTTCAGCCATTTTTTCTTTATGTTAAAGTTCATTGTCTTTCTTTTGTCTCTCAAAAGTTTTCCCAGTCAACTTTCTTTAAAGGTCACAATGTTCTTTCATGTCCATTTCCAAACCAATCATTGGCAAAATGGTTTAGGGGCACAATGATTGTTAAACCAGTCATGATTCTGGGGATGGGGTGATGTTTTTCCCTTAACTCACATGACTGATATAAAGACAGTTAATAGCTAAAGAAAATCGGACTGTTAGATGAAAAAGGAGAAGATTGACTGTAGGTAGAAATAAAGTCTTCTAAAGTTTTATACTACTGTTGTTGTTGTTGTTATTATTGTTATTGTTATTATTCAATATATTAATTACAAAATGTATTCCACAAAGGACAGCCAAAGCTAGACCCTGAAACAAACTGTTAAAATTTTTCTTTTATGTTTACATTCATTCATTAATCTGGACCTTTGGCTAAAGTTATAAGATTGATTATTTTACTAATTAACTCTTCAAGCATCTGTCTGTTTCCCTATCTTGTCACAAGAAGAAAAAGCTTGTCTACTTATCAAAGTTCAGAAACACTATACCTAATGATATTTGGGAGGTGAGGTTATCAATCTAACATTTCTGTAACAAGAAATTTATTTAGATTGACATGATGTTTCAAAATGAATCTATCTTGGCTCCTGATTTTCACTTTCTTTTCTAGCTACTCACACCAAACCACTAATTTAAGTTATTTATTTAGTCAAGAATCAACATCAAGTACTAAAGTCTCAAGACTATCACTATGGGCTCTATTTTCTTTATTTCTTTGAATAGTATTATAACTTTCTTCACACTTCTACATCTTCTACACAATTCCTCACAGATCATAGATATTATAAATGATAAATATTATAAATATTAATAGTGGTAGCAATAGTAACGAGGGATAACACTTCAGAGCATTTTCTATATGCTTGGTTGGTGCTAAGATCTTTAAATATATTATCATGTAATCTCCATTGCCACCCTGTAAATTTTATACTGAGGCATAGAGAAGACAACTTATTTGCCCCAGAGAAAAGCATCCTGAATCTGGATCCTATACTCCGGGCTACTGTACAATAATGTGATATAGTAACTGTTCCCTTCAGTTATATGCAAGTCCTATAGAGAATAATTCAAAATATGCTTTTTAAATCTGAATTCTAATCAAAATTATATCAAGTTTCTACCACATAAAGTCTGATTACACTGATTACCTTTTTTTCACCTGCCTAACATCTCAATCTTACTTGGATTGGTAAATAAATTCTTAGTAAATATCATAATATAATTTATTTATATTAATGTCCTAATTTTATGTTTGAGATCTCCTTAGAGCTATAACTTACACTACCCCCACTTCTTTATTCTTCTAAACCAGTGTTACACCTTATTTTTGAAAAAAAATTTTCAAAATGTTCACCTACAAAAATACTGACAAATGCCAACAAAATATGTCTGAAGACTTTCAAAAACTACACTATAAATAGCCAAAAATGTCATAGCAACCAAAGTGAACATTTTCAGCCTTATTTGTAGGACATGTTTATATGAAAAGTAGGAAATAGTTAATTATCTTTCCTAATTAATATGTGGATGTCTGTTAGCTTTAAGAGAAAAAATTTAATGTAAACAAATACAATTCTCTGTGAAATTTATGCATATTTTGTAGACAGAATAATTTTGTAGAAATCACAAGTGTAGCTCTAGACAATTATTTGAAGTTATCTTAATGACTTTTTTTCCTAAAATGTAAATATTTTCCACGTACAATTTACTGTGTCACTGTAGTCGGTTTTTAGTACATCTGTGGTTTTCATCATAAATTGATAGTAAACTATATCACATGTCTAATTTCATCTGTAACTATTTTTAAACGCAGAACATTTTTCTGTTCTCACCTGAATGTCAGTACACAATTGTACTTATTCCTTATTTTTTCAGTTTATATAACTGTTTCTTTGTTCATCATAATGAAATATACTGTATCTATAGCAACAATAGCAAATCCAGACTTAATCTGAGATTGCATAGTCAATAATGTAAAGTCCTCTAGGAGACGATGAATAATATACTACACAGGACTCTCAAGTTGTCTGTCTTTCCAATTATTCTCCTTATCTTTTCTCTCTTTTACTGAATTTTCTTAGTTTTATGACCCTGTTTAGATAAGACCACGTCTGGTTCTTAAAATGGTGGTGGGTGTATAGACATCTGATAAATAAGTGGCTATGTACAACCTCACTAAAAACAATGTCCATGTGCATATATGTGTACACACAGGCAACTTAAATCAAACAAATCACTATATTCTTGACATTGTGCATTCACAACACAACTATTATTTTCTTACTTGTTAATGAGAAATTTGAATTAGATGACCTTCAGTCTAGTAAGCTATGAAAAAAAAAATTCTCATTACCTAAGTTTCCCACACTTGGACGTAAGAAGCATTGTAATTATCTCTCATCTCTCTTTTATCAGGGACTCTGAGGAAATTGACAAAAAAATATGTATTTACATCTGAGGAATAATATTTGATTTAAATGAAAATTAAACCATAAGACTTTATTTTTCTTCTCTCACTATTTTCCCCCAATGAAAGCACAATGAGCCTATCATAAGTGTCATTTTGGCCTCAGATGGTGTCCTTATGACTAAACCAAAAAAAAAAAAAAAGAATATTAATTATGGAAAAATATTTCCTATTTTTGTATACCAATCTTAACACTTATTCTACTTACATTAACTTTTTTAAATAGACAACTCTATATAGTAAATTCAGTGTGAAAGTCAATGTCACATGCACAGTCTAAAACGTGGCTTGTATGATGGCTGGTTTGCTAAGTGGTTAGAGCATCAACCTGTGGACTAAAGGGGTGTGGGTTCGATACCCAGTCAAGGGCGCATACCTAGGCTGCAGGTTCAATCCCCAGCCCCAGTTGGGGTTATGTGGGAGGCAACCAATTGATATGTCACTTTCACATTGATGTTTCTCTCTCTCCCTCTCTCCCTCCCTCTCTTCCACTTTATCTAAAAATCAATGAAAAAATATCCTCAAGTGAGGACTAACAAAAAATAATAAAATAAAATATTGCTTGAAAGCTTTCAAATGTTCTGGTTTTCTTACTTTGGGCGGGGGAGGCTCTTACTACATTCATTTTCCTGTCTTCTGATGAGTTGAACTAAGACAGGTTATGAAAAGCTACAGCCTTTTACATGCACTGCTACATAGTGGATTTCAGTTATTTATTTCCACCACTCAAGTCCAAAACTGTTTAAATTACCATGGAGATGGTCTGTCTACAGTCACACCATCACAGTGACTAATCTCAACTAGCGAGATACTCTAGGTGCCTCTAGAATTTATTAAGAATTTATTAAATTTATTAAGAATTTATTAAATAAAATGTATGTTTCCTTTCTTAAAAATATAAGGCAAACCCATGCCTTAAAAGTTGGGGTGCCCAATGTCGTGTTCAAACCCTTTAATCCTCAGGGAGAAGCTCTGGGTTTTTAATTCCCTCCTGGTTGTGAGTTGCAGCTAGGAGGGTCGGATGAGGTTCATGGCAAGATTGTGTCCCAGCCTCTCCTACCCACTTCTATGTGAACTTTTACTCATTTTCCTGATGTGTGGTCATCTCTCAGCCAGCCTTTAGGGTTTTATAAGAGGAACTTGTTTCATATGTAGCTACACACTCAATGTGTCAGCAACAGGAGATGAGTTTAGAATCTCTCTGTCACCTTTTTGAACTGCAACCTCTTTACCTGTCAAAAGCGTTTCTTCTTTTTGAGCTGATCCATTTTTTTCTGACCATTCCTGGTCCTTTCTGGTTAATGCCAAAGCCAATCCTTCTGCCATTTCGGTGCCATTGGTTTGGAATATGTAATTCTGCTCTTTAAATTTCCACATGAAAGAATCCTGGTGTTTTTCTAATGCAATTTCAAACTTTGCTTTTATCTTCTGCAATTTTTGGAGCTGTTCAACACAGATCATCTGACCTCTAATATCTGTATCTGTTCATTCCTTCTCAAATGCTAGGATAAAAGATATTCTCTGAAGGTGCTTCCATCAGAAGAAAAGTCATCTCCTGAATCAGCTCCCTTTGAGGCAAGTGAATCCTTGCTCATGAACCGTGTGATTATAGTAGCCATTCCGCTCCTCTGACTGACAGCAGTTTCTTATGTAATTTCCTTTTTTAATTTTACAGTGTTTTTTTCTGTATGTCCATCCTACACTGATAACTGCCTCTTGAACCATGACAGGAGTCCTTAGGCAAGCAACATGGAATTCAAAGACAGGTATCAAAAAAGTTCCAAGCCAGTACCTCCCAGAAAAGAGCTTGTGCACTTCTCTGGAATTCTGATTGTTATGGCTGCCATTCAGTGGACACCTACAGATCACCTGGCTCTGGTGGCCAGTGAAGCTTACACCTGTGGTCGCACAAAACAGTATATATTGCATACTTTTAAAAGCTGCTGCTAGAGGGTCCGGCTTGCAGTCAGCCTGAATTTCAGTGCTGAAATCCTCCCCTTTGAAACACTGACAGGTCTTGGCACATCCTAAACTACTAGGAGCTACTAAAAATTGAATAGGCTGCTTAGACAAGCACAAAGTCTTGAGAGACAACCAAGGGTAGGACGGGATTAAATTACAAGGTTTATCACGTACATTCATTCAAGACTGGGGAGAAGTAGTTGTTTCATCTATTCTATAGAAACCAACACAGAGACTTAAGCAAAATGAAGAAACAAAGGAATATATCCCAAATAAGATAACAAGAGAAACTTCAGAAAAAAACCTTAATGGAACAGGAATGAGTATTTTATTTGATAAAAAGTTTGAAGTAATGATCATAAAAATGCTCATTAAACTAGGGAAAATGGATGAACAAAGTGAGAACTTCAACAAAGAGATGGAAAACATAAAAATGTAACAAATAGAAGTCATAGAAATGAAGAATACAATAACTAAAATGTAAAATACACTACAGGGGTTCCAGAGCTGACTAGATGAAACAGAATAAATAATTAGTCAACTCAAAGGCAAGACAGTAAAAATTACATAATCAGAGGAGCATAAAATTAAAAAAGAACTAAAAAATATTAATATAACTGAAGGGATTTATGAAACAACATCAAACAAACTAACATTTACATCATAGGGCTCCCAGAAGGAGAAAAGAGATAGAAAGGAGCAAAAATCTAATTTGAAGAAATAGTGGCTAAAAACTTCCTTATCTTGAGGAAGAAAACAAAATACAAATATAGAAGACCCAGAAAATTTTAAATAAGATTAACCCAAAGAGATCCACACCAAAACACATTATAATTAAAATGTCAAAAAATAAAGACAAGGCAAGAACATTAAAAATAGCAAGAGAAAAACTTGTTATGTACAAGGAAACCTCCATAAGACTAGAAGAAGTTTTTTCAACAGAAACTTTTCAGGCCAAAAGAGAGTGGTATTATGTATTCAAAATGATGAAAGAAAAACTCTTTCAACCAATACTATTTTACCTGGAAAAGTTATCACTTGCATCCAGAGGAGCAAAAGCTAAAAGAATCCATCACCACTAAACTAGTCTTTTAAGAAATGTTAAAAGAACTTCTTTAATCTGAAAAGAAAGGGTACTAATTAATAGCAAGAATATATATGAAAAAATTAATATCACTGGAAAGGTAACTATATTGTGAAGGCAGTGAATTAATCACATAAAATTAGTATGAAAGTTACAAGACAAAAGTTGTCTATAACTATTATGATATCAATTAGTTAAGGGATAAAAGAGTTAAAATATATGAAATATGACATCAAAAATATAAAATTTGAAGGGGAAGAATAATAATGTTACACTTTACAGTGGGACAAAACAAATTGTTATCAACTTAGACTATTATAGAGATAAGTTGTTATATGTAAGCCTCATGGTAAGCATAAAGCAAAAACCTAAGTAAATACCATGCCCCCCAAATAGTATAACATTAAAGAAAGTCATTAAACCACAAAGGAAGAGAGCAAGAGAAGAAAGAAATTGAGCAGAGTACAAAAACAGCCAAAGAACAATTAACAATATGGCAACAAGCACATATTTACTAATAATCACTTTAAATATAAATGGAACTAAATTTTCCAAACAAAAGATATAGAATGGCTGAATCAATAAACAATAACAAAAAAAGACTCATCTGTATACTTCCTACCAAATCCCCATTTTAGATATTAAGGATACATGCAGACTAAAAGTGAAGAGATAGAAGAAAATATTTATGCAAATGGAAACCAAAAAAAAGCCGGAGTAGTTATATCAGACAAAATAGACTTTAAAACAAAGACTGTAATGAGAGACGAGTAAGAATGTTACATAATGATAAAGGGTCAATCCAACAAGAAGATATAACATTTGTAAATATTTATGTACCCATCAAAGGAGCACCTAAATATAAAAATCAAATATTGACAGACCTAAGAGGAGAATACACAGCAATACAATGATAGTAGGAGACTTTACTACCCCAATTACATCAGTGGATATATCATTCAAACAGGAAATGAATAAGCAATCATTGGCTTTAAACAACATGTCAAATCAGGTGAAATTAACAGATACATATAGAACATCCCATTCAAAAGCAACAGAATATACATTCTTTTCAGGTGTACATAGAACATTATCCAAGATAGATTATATGTTAGGCCATAAAACAAGAATTAAGAAATTTAAGAGGACTGAAATCATATCAAGTATCTTTCCATCTAGTTTGAAACTAAAAATTAATTATATGAAAAAAAACTGGAAAATTCACAAATAAGTGAAGATTAAAAAACATACTACTGAACAACCAATGAGTAAAAGAAGAAACCAAAAGTGAAATTGAAAGTATCTGGCGACAAACAAAAATGAAAATGTATTACACAAAAATTTATAGGATTCAGCAAAAGTAGTTCTAAGACAGAAGTTCATAGTGATAAATGCCTACCCTAAAGAAATCAGAGAAGTCTCAAATAAACAATTTAATTTTACATCTCAAGAACCATAAAAAGAAAAAACAAATCTCAAAGTTAGATGAAGAAATAAAATAACAAAGATTAGAGCTGAAATAAATAAAATAGAGACTAAAAATAAATAAATAAATAAACAATAGAAAAGATGAATAAAATTAAATTCTGGTTCCTAAAAAGATAATCAAACTTGACAAACCTTTGGCTAGACTCACCAAAAAAAAAAAGAGAGAGAGATAACTCAAATAAATAAAACCATAAATGAGAGAGATGTTACAGCTGATACTACAAAAATCAAAGAATAAGATACTACTATGAACAATTATATGCCAACATACTGGACAACCCATATTTTATTCTGACACCTTCTTGATTATTCCATAATTGCACCACTTCAAGGCTATCTTCTAAGAGCAAAGAAAACCTGGTATCTCCTGGCTTCCCCAAGTTCACAATAAAGAATTTCCACACTTCCATGGGCCTGATTGAGCAAGTGAAGAAGACTTCAGTCTCCAACCCGCTGGCCTCCTTCAATGACTAGAACACTTGGGACTCTCTGGTGTTCTACCTGCAGCTGCTTACCTCAGACTACCTGCAGCATGACAGTGCCTTCTTCGCAAACTTCACCAAGGATGGGTTGACTGTCAAGGAGTTCTGCCACTAGGAAGTGAGTCCCATGTGCAAGGAGAGTGACCATATCCACAGTATCATGCTGGCCCAGGCCCTCAGTGTCTCCAACCAGATGGAGGACATAGACAATGGCAATGAGACACCACCAATCCACACATCTTCTCTGAAGGCTCCAAGGCCAAGGTCTTGCTTCTCTACCAGCCTGAACACTACAGTATCCTCTACAAATAGGGCTGATCCCACCCCCCACCCCCACCATGTTCTAGACATGTACAGAGGTTTTTCTGTGGTTTCAAATGGTCGTAATTTACTCCAATCCCCCTTTCCCTGTCTCAGAAAGTTCTATATTTTATTAAAGGGGATTCTGGTGGTAAAAAAAAAAAAAAAAAAAAAAAAATTTATATGCAAAAGTCCCAGTCAACAGACAGACATTTGTATATATAATGCTTTGAAAGATTATTGCTATGACATTTGCACTGGTTTTAGAGCTTAATACATGAACATAGGAAGTAACTAAATATTTTCCCATGCTCAGCAACACACAAGATTTTTTTTCTGAAATAAATGTGATTGTTTGCTGAAAACACCAATTCAAAGCCATGTATCATATTTTTAATAGCAGCATTATCCTGTTTCTACACCTCTGAGCTATCTTATCCTACTAAACCATTTATCACAAATCTTGAAAAAGGAAAAGCTAAAAGTATAGAATTTATGTGACTAAGAAATTAATAAATAAGCTAAAGAAATATGTCATTAAGACAATTCATTCTAGAGCACTTTCTTCACTGGTATTCTCATAAGTTGAACACCTTTAAAGTAAACTAAAATATCAACTGTCTTGTCTGGACAATTCTTGCCGACCTGTCACATATCCACATGCCATTTATCATTTATCCTCTCAATTTGTAGAAGTCCTAAAATACATACATACATACACACACACACACACACACACACCCCCCACAACTTTCTAAGAATAGTAGCATTAATTTTTTTAAACGGTAACATTATTTTTAAGTGTTGTTTTCTATTGCTCTTTTCTGATAAAACTAGCTCCATACTTCTACCCAGTGAGATCTCTTTACAAAAAGATTAAAGAAATAATAATAATAAGGTAGAGAATAGAGGGGAAAAGAAGAACAATAGAAGGTGAGGAAGAAGTTAAGGGAGTTGAGGAGGTTGAGGAAGACATAGAGGAATATGAAGAAAAAAAGGAAAAGCATTTTTTTCTTTCAAATCCCATGGTTGGAAAACCTATGTGTCTAACTTTACCTTTGACCCAAATGCTATTTTCCCAAGGATAACCACTGCTGAGCTATACTCAAAAGTGTCTCACCTCTATTTAATAAAATGCAATCTTGCTATGAAGCATAGAATAGTAATTCAAATGTATGATTAATAATGCTGATCTATTGCATTTGACAATATTTCATTCTGTTTCAGCAATCTAGAGAAACATACATTCGAAGTTCCAACTTAATACTGCTTGAAAATATGCTCAAAAGAAGGCCATTTTATTGCCTTCATATTTTAAAATTCCTTTCAGAGGCATTATTTTAAGTGAATACAGAAGTATTTTATGTAGGAAGATATGTAAAGAAAATTTGTATTATTTTCCCCACTGGAAGCAATTTAAATGGATTTCCAGAGCTGGTAAATCTTTAAATACATTGATTTATTCATCCAACAAATATTTATTGAGCCTCTACCAGGTATTGGAAACTGTAGTTCATAAAGATGATTAAAACAATGTCTTGCCCTGGCCAGTTTTGCTCAGTGGTTAGAGCATCAGCCCTTGGATCAATGAGTCACTGTTCCATTCTGGTCAAGGGCAGGTACCTCTGTTGCGGTTTGTCCCCAACCTTGGTTGGGTCATGGGGAAGCCAACCAGTCAATGTGTGTCTCTCACATTGATGTTTCTCTCTCTATACCTCCTTCCCACTCTATCTGATAATAAATGGAAAAATATCCTCGGGTGAAGATTAAAAAAAAAAAACAATGTCTTTCCCTCACAGACTTTTCTTTCTTGTGAGGAGATAGTCTGTAAACATACAAATAAACATAGAATATAATATCAAATAGTAATAAACAGTTAAAGAAATTAAAGCTTAGTTAAATTAAATTGTGTTAAGGGAATATAAATAATTTGGCCTAGAAATGTCTGTCTGAGGAAGTGACATTTGACAAGGAACAAAATAAACTAAGAGGAATGTGATGCTATTGAGGAGCATTTCAGAATAAGGGAATATATACAGTGGAAAGGGCTGTGTGTGAGGTGAGCAAGTATTCAAATAACATCACAACAGTAAGTTGCACTTTTTTCAAGTAAGCATAGGAGACATGAAAATGATAAAATATTCTGAAGGCCATCACTGATTTCTTGTAAAACAGCTTGCCTGCCCAGGCTGGTTTGGCTCAGTGGTTAGAGCTTCAGCCTGCAGATCAGAGAGTCCTGGGTTCAGTTCCCACTAAGGGCACATACCTTGGTTGCAGTTTGTCCCTGCCCCATTTGGGGTCATGAGGGTGGCAATCACTCAATGTGTCTCTTTCACATCAATGTTTCTCTCTCTCTCTTCCTCCCATTCTCCTTCCCACTCTATCTGAAGATAAATGAAAAAATATATATATATATCCTCAGGTGAGGATAAAAATAAAACGAACATAGCTAGCCCAATTTAACCAAAGATGTTGATAACCATCTATATTCTCCTTATAAAAATAAATATCAAGAGTTAGTTTTATTGCAATTATTTTGAAGTGGTTATACATTTTCAAGGTTATGTCCCTGGATATGTAAATTTTTGTTTCTCTATAACTCATCTTCATCTCCATTTGGAATCAACATCTTACCTAATGGAAAAAACATAATATTCAATTCCAAGGCACTTATGTTATTTCAGACTATCTCTCTCAATGATATAAATTCAAGTAGGTTTACACAACACCATGACATGGAGGTAGGAGGATGGAGTAAAAGATAGGATATGCAATCTGCTTAATTTTCTTGTCTATTATAGTAAAAAAATCCTTCCAGGTCTTTTGATATGTTCTTTTCACTACACTGGCAACTGCTGAGGGATTTTGCCTTCCCTCTAAGTCAGAAATGTTCAACCTTTTTCATTGCATGGCGTGCATAAACTAATTACTAGAATTCTGTGGCACACCAAAAAATATACTTTTTGCTGATCTGACAAAAAAATAGATATAATTTTGATTCGTTCACACCAGACGGCTATTGTTGTGTTGGCTGTTGTTATTTTTTTATTTGACCATCTATGGGAAAAGAGGTCAGTGCCCCTGACTAAATAGTCAGGTATTATGTGTTTTAAAAATTCTGGCAGCACACCAGTGTACATCTGACCAGTTGAAAATCACTGCTCTACGTCAACAACCACATAGCCCATGATTATTTTCTGCTTTGTACCGTTATCATCATCACAAGATTTTTTAGGTCCTCCTCATTCTCAGCAACAAAATAAATCAATGGTTGCTTCTCATCCCATGACAGCATTTGTAGACAAGATGCATTCCAAATCTCCTTTCAAAGAAGGGCTTGGGGGCCTGGCTGTAGGGAGTGTGGTCGAAAGGTAGGTTCTAGCTGTCAGCCCATTCTTAGCCTACCTCAGCTGCAGTGAGCTGCCTTGCCTAAGGTCACACACATTTCTGGGTGGTACAAACCCAATGAAAGACCACAATGGTAGTGCAGATAAAGGCTCAGCCATTTTGGCCAATCCAGGAAACTCGAAATAACAATTCTTATTCTAAAACTTCCCATGAGATTAGCTAAAGCTGTATCACACCTAGGCATCTTCTGACCCATCCTGTTCCTTTCCTTCTATCTTTAAAAGCTATTAAACCCCTAACAAACACCCTGTACCCCAAAATCTGTCTTAGCATCTGCTTCTGAAGAACCTCACATATAAAAGGCCTTACATCAATTTAATAAGCCTACTGCACAATCTTTTGCTCAACTACCCGATACAACTGTCCCAGCTCTATTTCCCCACACCATCGTTATCAGAGTAATGTGTCATTTTGCTACTAGGCAACCAGGTGGAAGGTGAATCACAAGGTCACTCTAAGTTCACATCCCCAAACCCAGAAGGGGTTTTAATTTCTTTTTTACCACCCAGCTTGGAACTAATTCTAGAATGGGAGGCATGAGGGTCATTTTCAGTGGCCCATCATTCTCCTGTATTATTTTTTTCTCCAACTCTTCTCACCTCTGAACTTCAACTGATTTATATAATCTGATTTAGCAAATTTGTCCCACATATGTAGTCTGATCATGGCTTTTGTCTAAGTTTAAGAGTAAAATGTCATACCTTTTTTCTCTATTCCATGGACAACTTACTCCACCCACTCACCCAATGATGGATGAATTATGTTTAGCAGCCTGGAGTAAAAGAGGGAAGGTTGCTGAGTAAAGGTAAATTCAGAATGAAACAAAACATGTGTTTCAAAAGAGATCTGCCCCATTTCTTTGAGACAGGCACATGACTCACACCTATCCAATTCAAGCCCTTCCCTGAGATGGTTAATAAATGGAACAGGAATTAGGGCAAAGAGTTTTTACTACCTAATGACTAAATTGCAAGAAATCTGGAAACTGCTAGGTGTCATATACACCCCTCCCCATCGCTCTACAAAGGAAGTTCATCTGCATGCAAAATGCAGAGAAAGGCTAAGATGATAGATTTAGGAGACCAAACAAAACCAGTCTGATGGCATTCAAGGCAATGAATCTGTCACTGTAGACCCCAGAATTGTTCTTATTCCTACCTTCCTGAAACTGATGTGTGGCTCTGCTTTGCACTCTGAAAACTATCCCAAAATCCCTGCAATGTTTTTTTATTCATAAATTGGTACAACTTGGGGTTCATTTTATGCAGCCAAAATAGTACACCTTACAAAAAATACACTGGAACACTTGAATGTTTATTGATGACTTTTTATCTATAAAATGCACTCACAATTTTCCAGGGGCTGTCCCTACTCCACCACACACATGCACACACAGTCTTCTAGACCAAGGAATTATCTTGTCTCTGAATGATAATCAACCTGATAAACTCACATACTCCTAATTCAAAATGCCATTTCAACCTCTTTATTCTGGGTCATTTGGGTCCATCATCTGTCTATACAATTTGAGCAAGATGTGCTCTACTGCCCCAGTGACGAGTGTCATATCTACTCTTTTAAGGAAGTCCAAACATTCCCGGAAAAAAGATGAGTGATAGAGTAATGCATCCACCAATGAGAATATCCAATGATTCAAAAAGTCTCTGACTCTCTTTGGTTCTATTTCTCAATACTTGACATCACCCAGTTCTTTTCATACATCTTCTAAAAAAGAATCCATCATTTTATAACATAATATATTCTCCAGAGTCTGCAATTCAAATTTTGCTTTGATAACTTTCTGAGCTGCTTATGATGGAAATTGATGGACCTATATGATTATGGCTACAATGGAGGCCAAGAAGAACTCTAAATTTGGGCTCTTCTTCCTGCGTGTGTAATTCTTAAGGGAGTTCAGTTCAACAGAACACAACTATGCACTCTATGTGGGTAATGAAACCACAAGAACCACATTTAAGGTAGGATGTCTTTACTACAAGGGTGGGGATGTGTCACAATGTAATAATGCAACCAACTGCCACAGCTTAAAACAGCACTATATAATTATGTGGTTAAGTGGTACCAAAGATGGTAATTGCTGTTCTTTGAGTATATCAACTCCAAGATCATAAAAAAAAAAAAGCTTACAAATCTAATCTAAAACCCAGATATCTAGCCTAAAAGAAATAATATTTTACTGTGCTGAAACAAAGGCCCATGGACACCTACTCTGGTTGTTCCACAGCCTTACCTAGAACCATCAACACTGCACAATATTTGTCTGGATTTCCTCACCTTTACTTGCCATCTGATAATTCACTAGGTCCTAAGTCTGATGTCCTTGCTTACAGAAAAGACTACCCTGAAAAACTCCAAGGCCTTTCCTTCTCTTTATGCCAACATACATGGCACAAGACAAGGTAACATATTAGTAACCTTAGTAGTCTTTGTGCCAGACTCATCATCATAGCTTCTTCCAATAAAATGCTCTATTTGACATCCTGCTTGACAGTAGCCACCATAGATGTTCTTTTCTGAATACACAGCCTCATCGAGTAGATCATTAGAAGTACAGGACATGGTCATTTTGTATTTGTGAAAGGCTCTCATAAATAACCCCAAATTAAAGTTTCCCTGTAACACCAAAATACCTATAAAATTCTACCCAGCACTGTGCACATAAATGATAACTGTTGGAAATGATAACCATAGCAAATATAATTTGAAATATTTAGCAAATATTTACTAATTGTTTACAATGACATTAAGCAAGGATACAAAGAATAAATAGTGAGGGTTTAATTTGGGTGACTACTACCCTTGAATTTAGAGACTAGCAAAAATGATCAACAAATTAGCAAGTATAAATAAATGGGATTTTAATGACAAAACAGAGAAAACAGGAAGTACAGAATGCTTTAAAAACATGTAATGGGAATACATGTGAGTTGGGGTATTGGGGGATGATTAAGAGAAACTCCCTGGAAGGAGTACTGTTTAAACTGAATCCTAGAGAATTGGACAATTATCAGTGGAGCTGGGGTGAAGCGGAGAGATGGGAAAGAATTTGTGTTCCAAGCAGAGGGATCAGAGTAGTAAAAAGGCTGGAGGTGGGGGAAAAAAGAAAAAAAAAAAACACCTGAGAAGAAAGGAAGAATTAAATGGGCAGGAGAGGAGAAGTATTGAAAGTCAGTAAAAGACATGCTTAAGAGAATTAGATTTTATCCCAAGAGCAATGGGAACTCACTAAAAGGTTTTTATGCAGTGGTATAATAAGATTTATTATTTAGAAAAAAAAATAAGAACACAGTAACTTTTCCTATCACTGGCATAACAAACTCTTGTGCTTTTATTTTTTTTTAAACATTTTTATTTTTTATTTTTTTTTATCCTCACCCGAGGATATTTTTCCATTTTTTGTACAGATAGAGTGGCAGGGAGAGAGAAGAAGGGAGAGAGAGAGAGAAACATCGACGTGAAGGGACACATCGAGTGGCTGCCACCCGCACGACCAACCAGGGCCGGGGACAAACTGCAACCGAAGTTCGTGCCCTTAGCGGGAACCGAACCCGGGTCTCTCCGGACCGCAGGCCGACGCTCTAACCGCTGAGCCAAACCGGCCAGGGCAACTCTTGTGCTTTTAGACTCCACTTTCTCTCCTACCCATGAGTGTAGATGCATTTCTTGCAATATGGTGAACTGCGAATTCAAAAGCCCTCAAACTAAAAGACCCCTAAGCACATTAAATACATATAAGAAACATTTTTTTAAATGCAGAGTAGATTAGAAAAAAGTAAGAATAATTTAAGGATATTTGGGAGAAAAAAGTGAAGAGTAATTTAAAAGTCAAGAGAAAACTGAAATCCAGAACTTAAACACCAAGCAGGTGGTACGCATGGTGGAGTGTACTGCTGCTCTTACCAAGAGTCTTCTGCACTACTTGCCTTAGGCCCTGCCCCTCCCCCATAAAACTAGGACCCTCCCAGAGAGCACCTTCTCCTGAAATGGTATGCTATAAAAACACAGCCATCTCCAACCAGAGAAAAGTGAAAGTACAGCCATCCTTTTTGTCTGGCTCTCACGATAAAGAGGAAAGAGAAATTTCTGCCAAGGTCTGACCTCAGTCAAGTTTGGTGTTTGAAATCCCACCAGTTTCTGGATCCAAATTTTCAAAGCTTAGAAATTAATATAAAATGTGGCCCAGAGGCTGGTAAGTCTTTAAGACTCTTAGTAGAAATAAATGGAAAAGTATTTTTAAAGGACACACCCAAATTCCCAGCAACAAAAGACTGCCTACGAAGAATAAGCAATGTAAAATTAAGAAGGACATAAAAAAATCCACTGAGAGCAAGAATCAGCAGATATATAAACAGCAGGTAACTTCAGATAATAGAACCATCTTATGCAAAATATTAAGACCTCAGATAATAGAACCATCTAATGCAAAATATTAAGTATATTTAAATGATTAAGTTTATAAAGAATGACATGGAAACCCTGAGCAATGTGTATATATATTCAGAAAAATCCAGGCAGATTTGAAAAAGAATCAAATAGAATCCCTATAAGTTAAAATTTTAATATAGAGAAAAAACAGAAAATTAAATGAAGCTAAAAACATGATTAGTAAGTTGTTAAAGAGTGCTGAGAAATTTGCCAAGAAAGCAATGACTTAAACAAGAATGATGATTAAATTAGGGGATATAAAATCAAGGTGGAACTAAGAACATTTGGTTACAATAACATGGAAAACATTCTGGGAGTTATTAAAAAGACAACATTCTAAGCCAGTTTAGGAAGAAAACCAAAATCTGATTTCTTTAACCCTTGTTAAATATATATGTTAAAAATCTAAGGGTAACACCTAAAGAAAAATAAATAATTTCTTTTCAATAGAAATACATAATTTCCCAATGAATAGAGGGATTAAAAAACATAAAGTAAATTTTACCAATCCAATATAATATATAAGAATAAAAATGTAAGCATAGAAAAAATAGCATAAGATAAAATGGTGACAATAAATAAAAAGTAACAATAATTATAATAAACATAAGTGTAATTAAGTTCCTAAAATAATATGGACCCCAAACAATTGCCGGTGAAAGAATAGAAAAAAGGCAGTAAATACTATCAAATACTGATAGTAAGTATTAATTTTAAAAAGCCATATATATATGGCATAAAGAGTGATTCAACAATGAAAGGAAATATTCACCAGGAAGATATTATAGTTATAAACTAATATATACATAATAACATAACTTTAAATCATTCTAATTGTCACAACAAAATTATAAACTAGGTACTGTTATTATATACATTTTACAAATGGAAGAATTTGGACACAAAGAGATAATTTTCCCAGAATCACACATGTAGTACATGATAGAGCTGGGACACACCCCTTCATACCACAGTCACTCAACATTCAAAATGTCATAAAAATAGAGTATATGGTTCCTGTGTATCAAGCTGCAAGCTGACCCAAGAGAATTAGTAAAGTCCTTCCTATCAGCTCTTACAGCAATTATCTCTACTTCTCAAACACTTTAATGTTGTCTTACACTTAATCTCCTTAAATATATTACAAAGTCTTTGAGTTCGGAAGTCATGGAATAGACTTTTCTATTGCATCCGGAGCACCTTATAGAATATATTACACATGAAATATATATAAATCTTTTATCCAGTGTCTGACAATAGTAGGTAGTCAATAAATGTTAGCTCCCTGAACATCAGATTGGGTGGTAAGAATGAGTTTAGGAGTCAGTTAGGTTTGAATACCACTTCTTGCCCTGGCCAGTTTGGCTCAGCGGTTAGAGCGTCGGCCTGCGGTCCGGAGAGACCCGGGTTCGGTTCCCGCTAAGGGCACGTACTTCGGTTGCAGTTTGTCCCCGGCCCTGGTTGGTCGTGCGGGTGGCAGCCATTCGATGTGTCCCTTCACGTCGATGTTTCTCTCTCTCTCTCTCTTCCTCTCTCTCCCTCCCACTCTATCTGTACAAAAAAATGGAAAAAATATCCTCGGGTGAGGATTAAATAAAAATAAATAAATGAATACCACTTCTTCTTAGGGATGTGACACGTCAATTTTCTTAATTTCTTTGACTTACAGTTATTGCATCAGTTCGCAATCATACAGTACCCACCTTATTGCTATATGCATTGACAGTAGTGTATAATACACAATGAAATATAGTAGGTGCTGAATAAATACCATTTATGAGTTCCCTCCATTAGATGATTGATTTGTATATGATCTTCATCCTAGAGTTTTATATTTTTCAGGATTCTCCAGAAAAACAGAACCAATCTGCCCTGTGCAAACTGGAGAGCCAGGAAGGCAAGTGGTGTAGTTCGGAGGCTTGAGAGCCTAAGACACTGAAGTCCTAAAAACCAGGAGCATCAGGGTAGGAGAAGATTGATGTTCCAGTTCAAGCAGTCAGGCAGAGAAACCTTGAATTCAACCGTCCTCTGCCTTTTTATTCAATCCAGGCCCTCAACGGATTGGTTGAGGCCCATTCACATTGGGAAAGACTAGCTGCTTTACTCAGTTCACCATTTCAAATACTAACCTCTTCCAGAAACACCCTCACAGACACACCCAGAAATAATGTCTATCCAGTTATCTGTGCATCCAGTGGCCCAGTCATGCTGTCACATAAAATTAAACATTGCAAGTTTATTACAGAATCAGATCCCAAGTCATGAAGTATTGCTCTTGAATCTTTCTGAGTACAAAATGTAAAACACAGATTGCATCAGTAGTGCAGTCTCAGACATTAATAGTGGTCCATTAATACCAAAATGATTTTCTGAAATGCAATTTTCATGGACAGGATCTAAATTCAGAATGGATGAAAATAGTTATTGGGGCCACTAACATTTAGAAAACTGAAGCTACCTAGACAAACAAAAATAAGCAACTCAGACAAAAAACAAAAAAACAAAAAACAGGTGCTTTAAAAACATTAGATGAATAAGATACTAGAGAATAACTCTAAAATGAATAGTATAATGCAGCCAGAATAAAAGTATGCACCGGAAAATACTCACTCGTGTGCCACAGTCAGGAATAGGGAGTTTTCTGCATGTACATATATTTTAACTAGGTACATTAGCAGATGGTGGTTAAAGTTGGATAGTCCACATTACAAATTCTGCAAATAGCAACCTGCTGAATAAAAAGAAAAAAATGTGCATCTTCTCAGCCCGGATTCCTCCAGGTTAGACTTCCTACAGTAAAACCAGAGATGATATTCTGAAAGATTAAGCTGTACTTGCAATGAAAGAGGAAGGTCCTCTGGTACTGATCCTTCTGACCTCTGTACCTTCAGTCAGATGCAAAGCCTAAACCAAAATCCAGGAAAGATTATCAACTGTTTTGAAAAATAGAACTTTATGTTATGAAATTTCTCAGCACTAGTGTTTGTGTCTAATACATCTATACCTCCAGCACCTGGCATCATGTACTACAGGATTGTTGTTTCATTGAAACTCATGTTTCAATAAAGGATAAAAATCTTTGATTCTATTGTACCAGTTGATTTGTCAACCTGTCTAAACACTTCTCTTTGGTGTCTAATCATTCTATTTTTCTCTGATTAATCTCAGATTCCAATCGTCCCTCTTCAGATATACTTCCATCAAAGTAAAAGGGAAAAATATTTACTTATGGAACTCCTAGCTCAACAATAGTTGAAAAGCTCTTTCTTAGCACCCAATAACAAGTCATTTTGTTGTTCACAACGTGCAGAGGTTGCTATGCAACCATAGTGGGAGAAAGGGGATTTGCAAGCCAGAGAATGTAGGCACATGAATTAAGGTGTTAGGATAAAATTAGTTGGATGTGTATGTGTACATGTAGGCAAATACTGCATGAATTATCAGACAGTAATAAACTGAAAAATATAGAGCAGTTTTTCTATGAGGAAAGAAAGTGCCAGAAAAAGCAGATTTTCCAGTTAGCAGCTTATAAAATTCTTACAGTTAATTAGACCTATCATTTAATTTGATCACTCAAATTGCAGCATAGGCATAAAGTGCAAAGAAAAGAACAGTGGGTGGACAGTTAGCAGCTAAATTGGGCAGGCAGCAAACACCAGTATAATAATCTTTTTTCTCTTTTTTCATTGCGAGTAGGAAGAACATAAGAATATATAAAACTAGAGCTTTGTACTAAACTATGTGTGACTGTCATTGTAACAAGATGGAATACATGATATTCAAAACACCATACTTTTATGCAAGCAAAAATTAAAGATACACTAGAAATATATGTGAACAGAGCTCACGTGATCTGTAAAGGCAAAAGTACAGCAGAGGTGTTCAAATGAAAGAATTATTTTCTCTCCTACTGAAAAAGTCTCAACTTCAGATGGCATTTCTCCCTTAAAAAATTCCAAAGCTTTACGTACTAAAAAGATGATTTTAAGTCTTTCTCACTTAGGAAAAAAGTAACATAAATGAGATCATTTCTCTAAAATCTGGCTGGGCAGTTACACTACTTTTATCAATGCCCCTCACCTAAAAATCACCAGAAACACACCTATAGTTGAACAAGTTGGGTTTATTACTCACTGAAGTGAGGGAAAAGACTCATCAGGAAATGTGAGCCATCTCTGTAGAAGATATTATTAAGAGTCTATTAGAGAATTTGGGCTTTGCTTTGATGCTTTTGAGGAGAAAATGCAAAAGCAGGGATTCACTCTAGATGCTGTCAGAAATCAGGGACAATTCTCTTGGGTATCCCAACAAACCTTATCTATATAAATCAGCAATTTTCAACCAATGTGCCATGGCAAGAGGTGCATTGATGTGCCTCAGGAATTTTTAAAACATGCAATACTTCACTATTTAGTCAGGGTCACTGACCTCTTTTCCCTTAGATTGTCAATAAAAAATGACAACAACCAACACAACAGTAGCTATCTGGTGTTAATGAATCAAAATTATACCTATTTTTTATTAGATTTGGTGTGCTGAAGATTTTAGTAATTAATTTATGTGTCCCATGAGATGAGAAAGGTTGAAAATTTCTAACATAGATAAGCTGACAAGAGTAACTTTCAAGCTGTAATTGGTAATGAAGTGGCAGTTGTTTATGTCAACCAGAAGAGGGCGCTTATTATTTTTGCAGCAGGCACAGTGACATTGTTTTGTACGTGCTTAAAAAACTGTGAAGGCTTATTTTCTGTCCTACCATTATCATATGGTCTCAGTTATTTGTGGAATATAATGAACAAAATAAGCTGACAAATTAGGTCCAGAGACATGGAAGTAAGAAACAGACTGACAAACCTCAGAGGGAAGGGGGTGGGGGTCAGGAAGAGATAAACCAAAGAAGTTATATACATATATGCCCTACCAATGAACCCAGACAACAGTGTGGTGAAGGTGGAGGGGAGGCAAAATCAGGGAAGAAGGTGTCAATGGGGGGGTGAAAGGAGAGACTTCTGTAATACTGTGAACAATAAAGATTTTTTTTTTTTAAGTTATATATGTCCAGGCCTGGTAGTTCAGTTGGTTAGACCGTTGTCCTGATATGCCAAGCTTGCGAGTTTAATCTGGTCAGGGCACACACGAGGATAAAATAAGTGGAACAACAAATCCATGTTTCTCTCTTCCTCTCTCTCTCTCTCTCTTTCTCTCTCTCTCTCTCTCAAATTAATAAATTAAAAAAATTAATATGAAAGCTATACAGTGTGAAATCTGGTCAAGATGGCAGCATACGTAAATGTGGTATCGCATCCTCCCACAACCACATCAAAATTACCACCAAACTACAGAACAACCATCATTCAGAGCCACCTAAAATCTATCTGAACAAAAGTCTCACAACTAAGGCTATAAAAAAGAAGGCACACCAAGACTGGTAGGAGAGGCAGAGACAAAGAACAAACTAGTCTCTTGCCCATGTATGGTCGATAAAAAAAATTGTGAGAAATAGCCCTGGCCAGTTTGACTCAGCGGTTAGAGCATCGACCTGCGGTCTGGAGAGACCCGGGTTCTGTTTCCGCTAAGGGCATGTACCTTGGTTGCAGTTTGTCCCTGGCCCTGGTTGGTCATGCGGGTGGCGGCCACTCGATGTTCCCTTTTACGTCAATGTTTCTCTCTCTCTCTCTCTCTCTCTCTCTCTCTCTCTCCCTCCCACTCTATCTGGATGGAAAAATGTCCTCGGGTGAGGATTAAAAAAATATAAAAATAAAATTGCGAGAAATATTGTGGCTGCAAACTGACCCCCTGAGGAGCAAGGGGTCCCAGCTCCACACTAGGCCCCCCAGTCCAGGGTTCCAGTGCAGGAAGCGAAGTGTCCATAACTTCTGGCTATAAAAACCAGTGGGGATTGCGGCTGAGTGAGACAGAGAGCTCCTGAAGTCCCTGGCATTCCTCTTAAAGGGACTCATGCCCTCTGAGCTCCAGCACTGGAACAGCAGCGACATACAAGGAGGAACTGAATTGCCTGGAATCAGGATGAGAGCTGGAGGGGTAGCTTCTCCCACACAGAAGTTCTAGCAGAGGCTAATGTTCCTTTTCTAAGCCTTACCCTCACAGAGCTGGCAGGCAAGCACCATGTCTGAGTCTCCATCAACTTGGCTATCACTGTTCATCCTGCCCCAGTGATTCTGAGATCCCATCTCACCCAACTTGCTTGCCGACCCAAGCTGTTTACAATGGTTTATCCATGCAAACTGCCTGTTTTGGTTCATGCTTCTACTTTCCTAAAATCTCTCAAACAAGCAGCATCTGGCCTCAAAATGCTCTATACCTCTCACTAAGCGGCCCCAGGCCAGACACTAGTGGCAGCCAGCCTAAGTTCACAGCTTGACCTCTCCTGGGCACCTCCAAGTTTAGCACAAGTAGGAGTTATCTGCAGATCACTTTGTAGCTCATGACAGGTGGCCCCAGGCAGAACACAGGCAGTAATTGACCTTGGACTGCATCTCCCGGGAATCCTCAGAGCCAGCACATCCAGTGGAAAGCTTTAGACCATGTCAAAACATCACTCAACTACCTCCACAAGTGACACACTCAAGTAGCAGACTCAAAAGGTACCAGAGCCCTGCTGAAGTAAGTCCTGCAGCATGGGGTAAGTCCCTGAACAGATGATTTTCCATAGTGGTCACAGCCAGTCCTTGCAGTCCATTGGCCTGGGGAAAAACCCCTCCCATTGACATGCCAACAGCAATCAAGGCTCAACTACAACAGGGTAGTGCACACAGTCCACACAGGGGACACACTGGGAGTGCCCAGCTCAGGTGACTGAAGAGTCTATGCCACTGGACCCTACAGGACACCCACTATGTTAGGCCACTCAACCAAGCCTTGGAGATGTTGAAGCTTTACCTAATATAAAGAAGACAAAAAAAAAAAAAAAAACACAGGGAAATTGTCAAAATGATGAGACAAATATACATGTCCCAAATGAAAGAAAAGAACAAAACTCAGAAAAAGAGAAAATAAACAAAATGGAGACAAGTAATCCACTAGATGCAGAGTTCAAAAAACACTAGTTATAAGGAGCTTAAGGAAAGGGTAGATAGACTTCATGAGAACTTCAACAGCATAAAAAAAGGACATGGAGCCTTGCCCAGTGTGGCTCAGTTGGTTGGAATATCATCTTGTACACTGAAAGGTGGTGGGTTTGATTCCTGATCAGTGCACATACCTGTGTTATAGTTCAATCCCAGGTTGAGGCACATACAAGAGCCAAAAAAATCAATGTTTCTCACATCAATGATTCCCTCTCTCAAATCAATAAAAAGCATATCCTCAGGTGAGGAAAGAAAATGACATGGAAATCATAAAACGAACAAACTAAAAAAAAAACACAGAATGAAGGATACACTAACAGAAATGAAGAATAACTTACAGGAAATCAATAGTAGAGTTGATGAAGCTAGAATCAAATCAGTGATTTGGAATATAAAGAGAAAAATAAACAAAACAATCCAAACAGCAAAAAGAAAAAAATAATTTTTAAAAATAAGGATAGTTGCCCTGGCTGGTTTGACTCAGCAGTTAAAGCATCTGTTAGACCAATGAGTTACGGGTTTGATTCTGGTCAAGGGCACATGCCTCAGTTGCAGTTCATCCCCATCCCTGGTCGGGGTTGTGCAAGAAGCAACCAATTGCTGTGTGTCTCTCTCTCCCTTCCTCCCTCTCTTTCCCTCCATCCCACTCTATCTGAAGATAAATAGAAAAATATCGTTGGGTAAGGTTAAAAAAAAAGTGAGGATAATTTAAGGAGCCTCTGGGACAACTTCAAGCATACTGACATCCATATCAACCTATATATAAAAAAAAAAAAAAAAAAAGGAAACTTTCCTAACCTGGTAAATAGACATACAAGTCCAGGAAACACAGTATCCCAAAGAAGGCCCAAACCAAGACAGATCAAAATTAAAATTCAAAAGCCTAAAAGACAGAGAGAATCTTAAAAGCAGCACGAGAAAAGCAGTTTGTTACAAGGGACCTCCCATAAAACTGTCAGCTGATTTCTCAACAGAAACTTTGCAGGCCAGAAAAGATTAGCAAGAAATATTCAAAGTGATGAAAAGCAAGGACCTACAACCAAGATTATTCTACCTAGCAAAACTATCACTTAGAATCAAAGGACTGATAAAGAGCTTCCCAGATAAGAAAAGGTTAACGGAGTTCATCACCACCAAATCAGTATTATATAAAATGTTAAAGGGTCTTCTAGAAGAAGTAGGAAGAGGAGGAAGAGGAGGTGGAGGAGAAGGTCAAAAATATAAACAATAAAATGGCAATAAGTACATATCTAACAACAATTGAATTTAAGAGAACAAAATACATGAACAAGCAGAGCAGAAACAGACTCATAGATACAGAGAACATTTTAATGGTTGCCAGATGTGAGGGGTGTTGGGGACATAGATAAAAAAGGTGAAGGAATTAAGAAGTACAAATTGATAATTATGGAATAGTCATGGAGATGTAAATTACAGCATAGGGAACACAGTCAATAATATTCTAATAACTATGTATGGTGTCAGATGGGTATGAGATTTATCAGGATGATATGTTATATAATGTCTAATCACTGGGGTATACATCTGAAACTAATATAATATTGTATGTCAACTATAATCAAAAAATAAAAACTGATTTTTTAAAAAGCTATGAAGTTCAGCTGGTGTGGCTCAGTGGTTGAGCATCGACCCATGCACCAAGAAGTCACCAGTTCGATTCCCGGTTGGAATACATGCCCAGGTTGTGGACTCGATCCCCAGTGGGGGACATGCAGGAGGCAACCAGTCAATGTTCTCTTTCATCGATGTTTCTATCTCTCTCTCCCTCTCACTTCCTCTCTCTATAAAATATCAATCAGGAAAAAAAAAAAAATTTTAAAGCTATGAAGAGACCTTGTTTTCTCTCACTTAGTCATGGTCATAGAGAAGCCTTGTCTGATACTGATGTTTAATGAGATTGTTTAGAGGAGGGAACCACTAGCTGTAAGTACCAGGTCAGCTTCAAATAACTCTGAAGGCTAGAGCTGTTTCAAATTAGTTTCCCACTATCAAGAGTTGATTTTTTTCTTTCTTTCTCACCTCTGAATGTTTTAGGGATAATAAATCTTTCATTTAATTCTGAAGTTAGAATGTACGCACAGGCTGGGCTTGAGATCTTTTGGCACCATTTTGGATTTGCTCCAGGTGCCAAAATGTTTACTGCCACACACTGCATGATTTCCTCTCATCCACACTGTCATGGACCTGTTTTCTCTGCAAATTAACACAGTCTTGCCTCAACTGAGTAGCTGGGCTACCCATAAATATATGTGACAAACACATCCCTACAGATTAAATTACTACAACAGTTGACATTTATGTAGTCCTTCTTATTTGCAAAAGAGCTTTACATCATCTTGTCAGTTTTATCTTCTTATTTGCAAAAGAGCTTTACATCATCTTGTCAGTTTATTCCTCACAAAAAGGAGACTCTGGATGACCTAAAGAGATCAAGTGGCTTTCTGAAAGGCTATGGCATAGTAGAGCCAGAACATGAAGTGTTCCGAACTAAGAATTTGTTCTTAATGTGTCCAGTCTTAAATGTATATAAACTAGCATTAAACAGCACGGTGGCTGAGAGAGAACCTCTGGGACCAGGCTCCCTCGCTGTGCTCATTGCTCTCCCACTCACTACCTTTGTGACTTTGAGGAAGTTGTTTCGCCTCTCTGTACTTCAGTTTTCACATCCATAAAATGGAGTTTGTCATTGTATCTGGCTCACTGGTTTGTTCCACAGATTAAACAAGCCACGATATAACAAGAGTTTAGAATAATGCAGATTCATCATTAGCATTTATTAAATGTTAGCTACTGTTATGGGCTGAATTGTATCTTCCCCTGCCCCAATTCCCATGTGAAAACCCTAATCCCCATTTTCACAGAATGTGACTATATTGGAGATAGGGCCATTAAAGAATTAATTAGGATAAAATGAGGCCATTAGGGTAGACCCTAATTCAATTTGAATGGGTCCTTATAAAGAGAGGAAATTTGGCCCTGGCCGGTTTGGCTCAGTGATAAAGCATGGGCCCATGGACCAATGAGTCGGTGGTTTGATTCCAGTCAAGGGCACGTACCTAGGTTGTGGTTTGTCCCCAGCCCTGGTCGGGGTCATGCCAGAGGCAACCAGTCGATGTGTTCCTCTCACGTCAATGTTTCTCTCTCTCTCCTTTTCTCTCCCTCTCTCTCCCTCCCACTCTATCTAAAGATAAATAGAAAAATATCCTTGGGTAAGGATTAAAAAAAAAAAGGAAATTTGGACACAGAGAAACATCAGAGATGCATATGCTCAAAGAAAAAGCCATGTGAGGACACAGTGAGAAAGTGCCATCTGCAAGGCCAGGAGAAAGTCCTCAGAAGAAAGCAAGCCTGCTGACACCTTGATCTTGGACTTCCACCCTCCAGAACTCAAGAAAATAAATGTCTGTTGTGTAAGCCACCCAGTCTATGATATTTTTCCATGGCAGCCCCAGCAAACCAATGCAGATGCACTTATAAATGGTAGCACTGCTAGTAGCAGAACAACACAACAAATTTCAGTAGCCATTTCTTGAAATATGTACTTAAAGATATTAATAAGATATTAAAAGAAAACACAAAATAACTTTTTCCATTTTTTAAAATAGTTGACTTCTGATTTAACTGTTGATATTTTTTAAAGTTTCTCATACAGATGTCTTTCTTTCTGCCCTCACTGCTACCACCTTACCTACCACTGTGTATAAAAATATACATTTATTAATTCATGCATTCTAATTAGTATGTGATAAATTTCACATAGAATACAGGGAGATCAATCAAAGAGGAACAAAAGGATGATAAAGCCATAAGTAAAGCTGTAATTAAGCTGGAAATGAGAGCCAGATGATGGCCCGTAATCAGGAAAAGATTCCTTATGTTAATGCTTTAATTTTGGATATTAATGAGACACAGTGAAGAGATGGTTTTTAGTGTCGAGAGAACCTGTGCTAGAGTAGGGTCTCCAGCTACACACTGCCACATGCCTTAGCTGAGACCAGGACCCGTTTGTCTACTCTGGACATAGATAATATGTCCACACAGATCATTAGGAATTCTCAACCTGTCTGGCAACAAAAGTGTTCTTCCAATATCTGGATACCTAAGAACAGTCATTTCTAATAAAGGTTCTCAACCATGCAACCACAAATCACCTAAAATAAGGCCAGCTTCCTCACATGCCTGCAAATCTCTCTTGAGCTCTTACTTTTCTTTGCTGTCCTTCTATGTCTCTTCTTTCCCAAGCTCTTGACTGCACTTCTCTTTCCACTGCACATTCCAGCACCTCATCTGTTGTCGTAGAACGCGGGGGAAAAATGAACTTGGAGTCAGAGGAACCAAGTTTGAGAACTGTGTCCTCTAGCAAGCAGCTGTATGAAATCCCTTCTATCTCTCAGCTTATTCCTCTGTAAAATGAGGAAGCGTTGGCTAGGAAATAAATTTAAAAGAGAAGTATATTGCATAAAAAAATATAACAACAATAAATATTGTATAGAAAAAATATAAAATATATTGTATACAAAAAATGATATGTAGTGTAAAATATTTATTGTGAAAAATATAAGTGACATACATTGCATTTTTAAAGTTATTAATTTTCACCAGAATCTATGTAAATCATCAGAGGTACAAAACATTTTAAAAGAAAGAAAACAGGTAAATTATGAAATATTTCATATTCTTTTAATCACAAGAGTAAGGGTAGTAAGGATAAGGGTAGCCAAGAACACACAAGAAAACTGATCAAGTTGAGTTGGATCTCTCTAACAAAATTGCAATGTACATATGCCTCTCCTGGTTGTCTTGGCAAGACACCAACCCCACACCTATTTATGTTAATAACACTATAATAAGAAAAATCACAAGTGAATAGAGCAAGCATTGATAAGAGGTAGAGCCACATATGGTCTAAATGATGCAATTACTGGGGAGGAGTGAGACAGAGATTGTATCACCAGAACTGACGTTATTACAGGGAAGGCTATGACCCAGGGAGAAACGAACTAACTTGAACCTGTGAACTTAAGAAAGCATCTGGACCTATTCCTTCTCTCAATCTAGTCACACCATGTGCATTATTTAGGTGAGTCTGCTGTAATAAAGAGAATTCACAATAACTGGGTAGCTTAAAGAAGACTAAGATGTATTTCTCCATCATCTGATAGTCCGAAGGGAGCAGTCCAGGTCAAGAGACTGCTGTTTTATGCAGTCATTCAAAAACCCAGGTTCCTTCCTTCATGTTCTTCCGCCGTTCCTTGGCGCTTTGTCTTGATCGCAGGATTAAAGCCAGTTCACTACCCCATTGAGAGTGCATCTGGCTACCAGACAGAAGAGATCATGGTGCCGCATACACGTAAGTGGCACACATCCTTTCTCATTCACATGTTTTTAGAGAAAATTTAGTCACCTCACTTGGAAACAGAACTAGCTGGGAGGCAGAGAATGGAGACTCAATATCAAAGCAACAAAATCATGCTAAAATAACTAAAAGGAAAGATAAATGGGAACTTAAGATATCTATCTACACTGAATTTTTTAAAAATCCTATCAGTGCTTCTTTTCTCACTGAATAAAGTGGGTATAATATAAAAATGTCTACCAATAAGTAATTCATACCAGAAGTCTCAGAATTCTCTAAAAACAATACAGAGCATATTACATTTTCTAGGGGAAAATGTGTAATAAAGTATAAATTATTAGCACATGTTGTTTGGTGTGTGTATATATATATTTTCTAGACAGAGCGGGAAGGAGAGTGGGAGGAAGAGAGAGAGAGACATCGATGTGAGAGAAACACATCGAGTGGCTGCCACCTGCATGACCCCAACCAGGGGGGGCAAACTGCAACCGAGGTACGTTCCCTTAGTGGGAACCAGGACTCTGTAGTCCGCAGGCCGACGCTCTAACCACTGAGCCAAACCAGCCAGGGCTGGTATATTTAATTGACATAAATCTTGCTTATTTTATCTTCTCTAATCGTGTAAAAATGTAATTTAAAAATATGTTTTATACAATTCCAAATCACTTTAAATTATGTGCTCATTTTACATATTGCAATAGCAGTAATCCAAATGAAAACTTTCATTTAATAAATTCAACTCAAGATTCTACAATTTTTGTGGTTACCTAGGTAATAGTTGCCATAGCTCTGAAATACATAATCAGCTTAACATTATATTCATAATTGGTGCTACACTATAGCTTCAGGTCACTATGTTAAATACAGTCATAAACAAATGTGCTCATCTTTGCATTGTTTATCAGTACCAAATATGCCTATTTATTCCTTCGATTTATAATATATTCAAGACCATGAATTCGTATAATTTTATAATTCTGTATATATAGATATATCGGTCTTAAAGATGTTAAAAACTATACAACTTAATTTGTATACAAAAGAAATGACAAATTTGGTGTCAAATGGGTACTAGATTTATCAGGGTGATCACTTCATAAAGTATATAAATTTATAATCACTATGCTGTCCACCTGAAACTAATATAATATTGTATGTCAGCCCTGGCGGGTTTGGCTCAGAGGTTGGAGCATCGGCCTGCGGACCAGGGAGTCCTGGGTTCGGTTCCCGCTAGGGGCACGTACCAAAAAAATATATATATATAGTATGTCAACTTTAATTGAAAAATAAATTTTAAAAAGAGAAATTTGAAGTGCATTCCATAATGATTTTTTTAACATGATATTTAGTTCTATTTATTAGGTCAATTGTCATAATTATTTAACTAAGCACTCTTTCTAGGGGAAGAAAATGACTTTAATTTACATGTATAATTCCTAGATCTTAAATGATTGGGTTATAATTCATTCTGAAGTAGTTAAAAGTTCTGAGTGGTGTCACACAGGGCCTAAATGATTGCCTCTTCTAAGCTGTTTGGTAATTTTAAATCAAGAAGTAGCACTGCATACCAGAGTAAGCAAGAGCCTAATGGCAGGCTCCCAATCAAATTCCACGTCTGAAACTAGCTGTGATTTTGAGAAAATTGCCTGAAGCTCAAAGCCTCAGTTTTCTCATCTATAAAGGACTTCCACAAAATTATCTTTGGTACGAAATAAAATAATGTATGTGGAAACACTATAATAATAATAGTAGGTATGAGCCCAGAGTGATTACTATAACTTAACTACCAACTGATGTTTCCTGTACTGGTTTAATTATCAATGCAGAAATGTAAATGGGATGCTGCTTCAAACAAAAAAGTTTATACTATAATTTATGTTGATATATTTAGCTCTTGGCATCCAAGGTAAAAACTTTTGCATTAGCAAAATGTATTCAACTCTTTTTACCAAAGCACAGTATTTATAAAGAGTTTAGCTCTACGTATTTTCTAAAACCATAATAGTAGAACTTAATTGGCTTCAACTCACTCAACTATATTTCAGATCTTTCATCTGTAAGAGAAAACAAATGTAGTTCTGCCGTGGCCTGTTTGGCTCAGCGGTGTTGGCCTACAGACCAATGAGTCTGGGTTCTGATTCAGGTCCAGGACACCTACCTCAGTTGCGGTTTTTCCCAGCCCCTGGTCAGGGTCGTGCCGGAGGTAACCAATCGATATGTCTCTCTCACATTGACGTTTATCTCTCTCTTTCTCTGTCTCTCTCACCCTCCTTCCCACTCTATCTGAAAATAAACAGAAAAATATCCTCAGGTGAGGATGAAAAAAAAAATGTGGTCCAAACAACACAATATATAGTGCTTTTCAAAAAATTCTTTTTCATTGCTTATCTTTTCTCAAACTCCAGTTTTCTTTCCTTAACCTTGATTTCAAACAAGGCTTTCCTCCCTGCTATTATGAAACTGCTCCTTTCAAGGTCACCACTGACTTCCTTTTCATCATTTCCAAAAGTCAACACCCAGTCCTTATCTTACTTGACCACTCAGCAGCATTTTTTTTAATACTTGGCTTTCTGGCCCTGGCTGGTTTGGCTCAGCGGTTAGAGCGTCAGCCTGCGGTCCACAGAGACCGGGGTTCGGTTCCCGCTAAGGGTGTGTACCTTGGTTGCAGTTTGTCCCCGGCCCTGGTTGGTCATGCAGGTGGCAGCCACTCGATGTGTCCCTTTCACATCGATGTTTCTGTCTCTCTCTCTCTCTTCCTCTCTCTCCCTCCCACTCTATCTGAACAAAAAATGGAAAAATGTCCTCAGGTGAGGATAAAATAAATAAATAAATAATACTTGGCTTTCTGGGACACCACATCTCCTGGTGTTCTTGTGATTCTGACTGCTTGTTCTCTGTTTCCTTTTATCTCTCCTTTTGAATTGTGGACTGCCTTGAGGCTTAATCAGGGGCAGACTTCTCTATTTACACTCATTTCCATAGGTGATTTCATGCAATCTCTTTGCTATAAACTTCATCTACAATGATTCCCAAATTTAATCTCTACTTCTCCTCAGATCTTTGTAACACTCTTCTTAAACTGTTTACCTGTCAACTAGTAATGGAATAGACACCTTAAACTTAACATATCCAAAACAACTCTTCGTCTCCCCACCAGCACCACAACCTGTTTCTCCCCCATTCTTCCCTGCCAGTCACATTTCCTCAGGCCACAAGCCCTGCAGTTGTCCCTGACTTCTCTCTCTTTACCTCATCTCCCACATTCAACCCATCAGAAAGCCAACATTTAAATATACACTTGAATGCTACTTCTATGAACACCTACCACCACTAACACCCTCGTGCAAACTACAATTCTCTAATGTGACTTATAAAAATGTAAATCAGGTCATGATATGCTCCCATTCAAAACCTTCCATAATACTCAGAAAAACATCCAGACAGGGGCCTTTATGTTTCTACTTATGTTCCTAGCCTATCTTCATCATCTCAGCTACTACTTCTTTCTACTAACTTTCTTCACTTCAGCCCCACTGGGTTGTTCACATGTTAGCACTGTCTCCCTTGTTATTCCCTTTCTTGGAAATTCCTTACGCCAGATTTTCAAATGGATTGAGGCAAACTTCCATGTCTCTGGTTATTTAATGTCTTATCAATAGCCTTCTCCACTATCCTATTTTAAATAAACTTCCCACATCATTTTCTCTTCTTATTTTTATCTAAAAAAAAAAGTGTGGGCAAAGAGATGCTTCTCTCAGACCTCCCTTCTGTTACCCAGAAGTAAGGAGTGGGGCTAGCTAACAGCCTCTAGTCTAGACAATTAACACCTTCAGGACCTGTCTCAGCTTTAAGTGGAGGTGATAACTATTCTCTGGGTGACCTTAGCCAATCGCTGAGCAATGTGTCATTACCAGAGCCTAGCCTTTTCTAATGAGAATTTTTGCTCTGAAATGCTCCTTGGATAGATAGAGATATTGTCAGGTTCAGCATGATGGCTGGCCTCTGCCCAATCCCCCTTTCTCCCTTTTATTTTACTGGTGTTAGTCCCCAGTAAACTGTTTCACTCCTACATTCGTTTCTGTGTCTACTTTCCAGAGGACCCAACAGAAAGAGCAAATTACCTTACATATTTGTTTACTGTATCTCTCCCTCAGTGGAATATAAGTGCCTATATTCTTTTGAATTAGTGATTCAGATTTCTTTGGATAAATTCCCAGAACTAGAATTGCTGGGTCATAAGGCAGTTTCATTTTTAATTTTTTGAGGTAGCTTCATACTGCTTTCCACAGTGACTACACCAATCTGCATTCCCACCAACAGTGCATCCTCCTCAACACTTGTTTGTTACTTTTCTCTGCATCCTCCTCAACACTTGTTTGTTACTTATTGATGACAGCCATTCTGACAGATATGAAGTGATATCTTATTGTGATTATAATTTGCATTTTTCTGATGATTAATGGTGTTGAGCATCTTTTCGTATATCTATTGGCCATCTGTATGTCCTCTTTGGAGAAGTTTCTATTCAGGTCCTTCGCCCATTTTTTATTGGATTTTTTTTTTTTTTTGGTGTTAAGTTTTATAAGTTCTTTATAAATATTGGATATGAACCCCTTATCAGATATATAGGCAAATATGTTCTCCCATTCAGTAGTTTGTCTTTTTACTTTGTTGATGATTTCCTCTGCTGTGCAAAAATTTTTAGTTTGATGTAGTCCCATTTGTTTTTTTCTTTTGTTTCCATTGCCCAATGAGCTACATCAGAAAAAAACATTGCTACAAGAAATGTCCAAGATTTTACTTTCCAAGTTTTCTTCTAGGATTTTTATGGTTTCGAGTCTAACATTTAAATCTTTAATCCATTTTGAGTTTATTCTTGTGTGTAGTATAAGAAGGTGGTCTAATTTCATTTTTTTGGACTTATCTGTCCAATTTTTCCAACACCGTTTACTGAATAGTCTTTAGGCTATTGTATGTTTTTTCCTCCTTTGTCAAATATTAATTGATCATGAAGATGTGGATTTATTTCTGGGCTCTCTATTCTGTCCCATTGATATATATGTCTGTTTTTATTCCAATACCATGCTATTTCGATCAGGTAGCGTGATTTCTCCAACTTAGTTATACTTTCTCAATATTGCTGTTGCTATTTGGGGTCTTTTTTTTTTTTGGTTCCATATAAATTTTTGGAATATTTATTTTAGTTCTTGGCAATATGCCACTGGTATCTTGATAGGAATTGGGTTGAATTTGTAGATTGCTTTGAGTAATATGGACATTTTAACGATGTTAATTCTATCCATGAACACAGCATATACTTCCACTTATTTATATTTTCTTCAATTTCTTTCTTCAGTGTTTTACAATTTTCCAAATACAGGTCTTTTACATCCTTGGTTAAATTTATTCCTAGGCATTTTATTTTTTGAAGCAATTGTGAATGGGATTATTGTTTTAGTTTACCTTTCCTATAGTTTATTATTGGTGTATAAAAATGCAACTGATTTCTAGATGTTTATTTTGTATCCTGCTACTTTACTGAATTTATTTATCAATTCTAGTAGATTTTTGGTGGAATCTTTACAGTTTCTCTATATACAGTATCATGTCATCTGGAAATAATGACAGTTTTACTTCTTTCTTTCCAATTTGGATGTTTTTTATTTCTTCTTGTCTGATTGTTGTGGCTAGGACTTCCAGTACTGTGTGAATAAGAGTGGTAAAGTAGACATGCCTGTCCTGTTCCCAATCTTAAAAGGAATGATTGTTGTTTTTGCCCATTGAGTGTGATGTTGGCTGTGGGTTTGTCATACACTGTCTTTATTATGTTGAGGTATGTTCCTTCTATACCCACTTTGCTGAGAGATTTTATCATAAATAGGTACTGGATTTTATGAAATGTTTTTTCTGCATCTATTGATAAGATGATGTGATGTTCATCCTTCAATTTGTTTATGTGGTGTATCACATTTATTGTTTTGCAGATGTTGTACCAACTTTCCATTCTGGAAAAAATCCCACTTGATCATGGTGTATGATCTTTTTACTGTATTATTGGATTTGGTTTGCTAATATTTTGTTCAGAATTTTAGCATTTATGTTCATCGAGGATATTGTCTTATAATTTCCTTTCTGTGTTGTGCCTTTATATAGTTTTGAAACTAGGATAATGTTGGCCTTGTAAAATAAGCTTAGGAGGATTCCCTTCTTTTGAGTGTTTTTGGAATATTTTGAGAAGTATAGGTGTTAGTTCTTCTTTGAATGTCTGGTAAATTCACTTGTAAAGCCATTTGGAACAGGGCTTTTGTTTGTTGGGAGTTTTTCTTTATTACTATTTCAGTTTCACTAGTTTTAATCTGTCTGTTCAGATTCTCTGATCTTTCCATATTTAGTTTTAGAAGATTGTATGTTGCTAGGAATTTATACATTTTGTCCTGATTGTCCAACTTGTTGGCATATACTTGTTCATAATATTTTCTTAAAATCCTTTGTATTTCTTTGGTGTCAGTTGTTACTTCTCTTTCATTTCTGATTTTATTTGATCCTCTCTTTTTTTTCTTATTTACGAGTCTGCTTAAAGGTTTGTCAATCTTGTTTATACTTTCAAAGAACTAGCCTTTGATTTCTTTGATTATATATATATATATTCCTCACCCGAGGACATTTTTCCATATTTTTTTTGTTCAGGTAGAGTGGGAGGGAGAGAGAGGAACAGAGAGAGAGAGAGAAACATCGATGTGAAAGGAACACATCGAGTGGCTGCCACCCGCACAACCGACCAGGGCCAGGGACAAACTGCAACCGAGGTATGTGCTCTTAGCGGGAACCGAACCCGGGTCTCTCAGGACCGCAGGCCAACGCTCTAACCGCTGAGCCAAACCGGCCAGGGCAATCTTTTATATATTTTTTAGACTCTATGTCATTTATTTCTACTCTGATTTTTATTATTTCCTTCTTTCTACTCACTCTGGGTGTGTTTGTTGTTCTTTTTCAAGTTCCTTTAAGTGTAAATTTAGACTTTTTATTTGAACTTTTTCTTGTTTCTTGAGATAGGCCTGTAATGCTTTGAATTTCCCTTTTAGGACTGTATTCTCTGTGTCCCACAGATTTAGGGTTGTTGTGTTCTCATTTTCATTTGTTTCAAGGTATGTTTTAATTTCTTCCTTGACCTCATTGTTAACCCATTCATTTTTTAGTAACATGTTATTTAATCTCCATGTCTTTGTGTGCTTTACAGTTTTCTTCTTGTGATTGATTTCAAGTTTCATAGCATCACAGTCAGAGAAGATTCTTAATATGATTTCAATGTTCTTAAATTTATTGAGACTTGTTTTGTGGCCTAATATGTGGTTTATCCTAGAAAACAATCCATGAGCACTTAAAAAGAATGTATAGTTTGTTGCTTTAGGGTGAAATGTTCTGAAGATATCAATTAAATCTATTTGATCTAGTGTGTCAGCTAAGGCCGTCTTTTCTTTGTTGGTTTTTTGTTTGGAAGATCTATCCATTGATGTCAATAGGGTCTTAAAATCCCCTATTATAACTGTATTACTGACAATGTTTCCCTTCATGTCCATCAAGATTTGCTTTACATATTTAGGTGCTCCTATGTTTGGGGGCATAAGTATTATATCCTCTTGTTGGATTGATTCCTTTATCATTATGTAGTGTCCTTCTTTTTCTCTTACGATAGCCTTGGTTTTGAAGTCTATTTTGTCAGATATAACTATTGCTACCCCAGCTATTTCTTCCTTTCCATTTGCATGAAATATCTTTTTCCAAACTTTAACTTTTAGTGTGTATGTATCTTTTGACCAGAGGTGCATCTCTTGAAGACAGCATTTACATGGGTCTTGTTTTCTTATCCATTTAGCTACCTTATGTCTTTTTATTAGAGCATTTCAGCAATTTATATTTAAGGTGATTATTGACTGGTACCTATTTATTTCTTTTTTATTTTTTAAATGATGTTTCTCTATTTCTCCTTCTTCTTATTCCTCTTCTTCCTCTTCTTTCTCTTCTTCTTCTTCTTCTTCACCTTTTTCTTCTCCTCTTTTTCTTCCTCCTTCTCCTCCTCCTCCTCCTAATTTTTATTTTCTTGTAAGCCCTTTAACATTTCTTGTAATACTGGTTTGGTGGTAACAAATTCCTTTAGCTTATTCTTGCCTGAGAAGCTCTTTATTTCCTTTCAATTTTAAATAATATCCTTGCTTGGTATAGTGGCCTTGTTTGTAGGTCCTTGCTTTTCATTACTTTGAATATTTCATGCTAATTCCTTTTGGCTTAAAATGTTTCTGTTGAGACATCAGCTGACAGTCTTATGGAAGCATTCTTGTAGGCAACTGACTGCCTTTCTCTTGTGGCTTTTAAGATTCTCTCTTTGTTTTTAACTTTTGCCATTTTAATTATGATGTGTTTTGGTGTGGGCCTCTTTGGGTCCATCTTATTTGGGACTTGCTGTGCTTCTTGTACTAGTATGTCTTTTTCCTTCACCAGGTTAGAAATGTTTTTAGTCATTATTTCTTCAAATAGGTTCTCAAGACCTTGCTCTCTCTCTCTTCTCCTTCTGATACGCCATATGACATGGATGTTATTACTCTTCATGTTGCCCCAAAAGTCCCTTAAACCATCCTCATTTCTTTTAATTTTTTTTTTTTTTGGCTGCTCTGATTTTGTTTCCCAAATCACTGGTTCAATTATCTGCTTCATTGAGCCTACTGTTTGTTTCTGCTAGTGTAGTCTTTATTTCAGATATAGCACTCTTCATTTTTGACTGGTTCTTTTTTGTCATTTCTATGTCTTTTTTTTCATGCTGTTGAGCTTTCTTATAATAATTACTCTGAACTCTATACGTGATAAATTCCTTACCTCCATTTCATTGAGCTCTTCCTCAGAAGAATTCTCTTGTTCTTTCATTGGGGCATTTTTCTTTGTCTCCCTGTTTTGGCTGCCTCTTTGTGTTTGTTTCTGTGTATTAGATAGATCTGCAATGACTCCCAATCTTGTTAGAGTGGCCTTATGCAATAGGTGACCTGTGGGACCCAGTGGCAGTGTCCCTGATCACCTGAGTTGCATACTCTAAGAACGTTCCTTATGTACATTATGTGAGCCCTCCTGTTGTAATTGTGTTTTGATTACTATTGATCCATTTGTGTGTGAGATCATCTCTTAGGCTGGCTGACAGTGAGGCTCAACCCCCAATACAGCATGCAACCTGCCATGCAGGTGCTGATCACACAAAGTAAAATTCAGGGTTTGGTGTCTGCCAAGAACTCCCTGTGGACATGCTGCTGTGAAGCTTTTTGGATTCTGCTCTGTTGTTGTCTGAAGATGGCCACTAGGTGTATTGGTTCTGGGCCTCTTTGGAAGGACTCTGGTGCAGGCCATTGTCAGACACTGCCTGTGACAGGCTCTGGTCAACCTGTTTGGAGCTATCAGCAATCCACAGCTTGTGGCTCCTTCAGCTGGGCTTGTGGAAAGAACCAAGCTGTGCACCAAGGCTAGCTTTTACCAGCACTGGGCCAGGGGCAGGTCAGCACAAATCTCAAAGCACCCTGGGACCCACCTTTGCCTACAGGCTGTCTGTTAAGCTTGG
The DNA here is from genome assembly GCF_014108415.1 of Molossus molossus. Lineage (NCBI taxonomy): Eukaryota > Metazoa > Chordata > Mammalia > Chiroptera > Molossidae > Molossus > Molossus molossus. The sequence continues at coordinate 52,469,374 of NW_023425345.1, read as the reverse complement.
TCACTTAAAAAGCCTTGGGCTGTGCTCCTCAGCAGGCTTAAGTGCCACAGTGTGGTGCAAGAGAGATTCCAATGGGCGGGACTCTTGTTTTCCTCCAGGCTGATACTGTGTGGAGAGGAACGTTCTTCCTGGGAAAGATGGCTTCTGCAATATGGGGCAATGACTCAGAATGGGGGTCCTGGCTGCAGACCCTTCAGCTCTCTCTCCAGAGCCACCAACCCCAGACTCTCCCCACATAGCCCTAGTCCACTCTGTCCTCATCTTTCTTTTGTTTGTAGAAACTATTTATATGGGTATTAGACATTTCTCGTTTGTATATGCCATATTTTCTCCAGTTTTTTACTTCTTTTTTTAACTTTTGTATGGTGTTATTCTTTTTTTTATTTTGGGTAGTCAAAATTTTCAGTGCCTTCCTTCTTTATTTTCTTTCATGTTAGAAAGGCCACTCCAATCCAATATTATTTTTTCAAAGACTCTAGATTTCCTAATGTGTTTAAGTTTTCACATTTAAATACTTAATCTTTCTGAAATTATTTTAGCATAGTGCAAGGTAAGTAGCTAATTGTTTTCTATTAATTTTCACAAACATATTACTAACTTATGACAACACACTTTCATTTTCTGATACATTTTAAAATTATAAATGTTTGTATAATCTGATCATCTAAAATTATACATGTGATTTTAAGGATATAAAATTATGAAATATGGATCATTCTAGCTATTTTACTGTGACATTTAGGGGAAATTTTTAAATAAAAAATGAATTTTTATAATTTCTCTCAGTCTTAAATGCATTCATTATATCTGGAACTTTGGACACAAATATATTTTAGAGATAATTTAAGTCCTCTTGGATTGAATTTTAGGATTGAAAAATCAGAAATATCACATTGTGCAGCCATCATTTTATGTAATGCTAATGTGAGAATCAATTTTTTGTGATTCAGTTATGCTAATAAACGCTAAAAACAAAACTTAACATATGTGAACTGTTGTTGCCTTAATTAAAAAGCAAAAATTTATGAAAAATAATATGTACAATAATTATTTTGTAGATTAAGATCAATGTTACAAATCTTTTGCTTGTGATAAAGCAATATGACCTTAGCAAGTCTCTTAATTTTCTAGGTCTCAATTTTCTTATCTCTAAAGTAAGGTAATGATGTAGCTTTCAAAGTGTAGTTGCAAGCATTTAGTAAAATAGTGCATGAAAAGTGCTTAGCAAAATGCCATACATAAAGCCAGTACCCACAAAATGATAGGTGTTTTTATTCTATGACTGTTTTACCACCTACTACATATTATGTGATCTTTTCATTGTTTTCATAGGTAAACTCACCTTAGTCAGGTTTTGTCCCCACCACTCCATTGATATTGTTTATGTCAAGGTCACCAATAACTTCCATAAAACCAAATCCTATGTATCCCTTTCTGGTCTTATTTTAACTATGCTGCTGTCCTTTTACCACATTTACTTAACTCTTCAGTCCTTTTACTATCTCGTTCTTTCCTTCCGTCTTCTCACCACACTGGTGGCACTGTCTGTCTCTTTTATGATCCATTCTCTTCTATTGAAACTCTAAGTGTTGAGGTGCTTCAAGGCTCTGTTTCGTCACCTTCTCAATATTCTCACACAGTAGTATTTCTAGCTAATGTTATGTAATCCATGGCTTTAAATATCAACTAAATACTAATGGTTCCAAAATCTCTATATTCAAAATTTCTCTTTGGAGCTCTAGAAATCAGCTTTCATCTAACCTCATATCTCTACACACATGTCAAATATTTCAGACTTACCAAGGAAAAATCAAAGCTTTTTCACCCCACCTGAACTACATACTGTCCAAATCCTCTCCCTTTCATAACCTAGTATTATAACTTTTGAAAATGTAAATCAGATTTTGTTTCATCTTTCCTTAATACTTTCCAATGGATTCCCATTGTATTTTTTTTTTAATTTAAATCCTTTACTCTAGTTTACAAAGAACACTCTATGACCTTGCCTTTTTCTCTCTCTCTGCCATTATTTAACAATTTCCCTCTCTGGTCATCTACTCTTCAGATATATCGACCTTCTTTGTGTCCTTAAATCCAACATAACCCTAAATTTTCCCAGACGATCACCTGTCTATAGAGAATGATTTTAAGGTATCCAGAGCCTCTGTACCATGAGCCTTCTTTTATTTGTTGAAATTACACATTATTTACTTAACTGTGTATTTATTTATTTCCTACCACTAATGTAAGCTTCATAAAATTAAGGCTCTTGTAGCCCTGGCTAGTATGGCTCAGTTGGTTACAGCATCATCCTGCACACCAAAAAGTGGTGGGTTCAATTCATGGTCAGGACACGTACCCAGGTTGCAGGTTCAGTTATTGGTCATGGTGCATGTGAGAGGCAGCCAATCAATGTTTTTCTCTCACATTGATATTTTTCTCTCTCCCTCCCTCTCGCTAATTTTTTTTTTTTTTTTAAGTAAGAATCTTCCAACCTGGATTCATATCTCAAAGAAGAGAGCTTAGCATTCTATAAGAATTTGTTGAATGTATAAGCAAACATTATCCTCTTTATGGCAGAAAAACTAAAACTTTAAGAAGAGCTAGTGTGAAATATTTCTAGGGGAAAATAATGAGCATTCACTTTCCCTGAAATTTTGCATATCTTCTTTAATTGCTTCTAAATAACTTTGTCAATCAATTAATGCTTAGAAAATTGCTAATTAAGTGCTGTCTGGAAACAAACAACAAAACACAAAGCTTGATCCTAACATCATAAAGTTTTCAACCTAGATGAGGAGACAACTATACACATAAAAAGTTAAATACCAGACAGCAAATATTAAATGCTAAAATAATTCTACAAGTATAAATACAGTGAAATTGCATAAGATTCAAATGTATTTATTTACTTCACAGAATTATTACCAGGAATAGTTATTTTTGTTTTCTTCAATGTTGAAGTGTAATTACATTTTTTGAAGATTTTGATGCCCAACTGAATATGTAATCTGGTAACAATATTTGAGACATTCTAAAAAACTATTTCTGAAAATTCAAGAAAAATAAAAATGAAATATAAATGGTGCTCACTACAAAAAAATCTAATTAAATTGAAGTCATTTATAGGAGAATTTTCCCTCTGAGACAGAAGAAAAAAACTTGTGTTGTTTTGGACAGACATTATGGGACTTATTTAAAAGCCAATTTTATGTTTTATAGTTTTAAGTTTAAAATAAAGAGTTCACTGTGTATTTATAACTGCAGAGATTTCTACCACATGTGTGTATTTCCAAAAAAATAAATAAATAACTTTTTTCCTCTAGAGTAACTCTCTCCACGGTTGTAACTTATGAGGTGAGTCTAAATAACACAAGTCAAATATAGTGATACCATTTTTTTTTTTTTTTATCCTCACCCGAGGATATTTTTCCATTTTTTGTATAGATAGAGTGGGAGGGAGAGAGAGAGAGAAACATCGACGTGAAGGGACACATCGAGTGGCTGCCACCCACACGACCAACCAGGGCCGGGGACAAACTGCAACCGAAGTACGTGCCCTTAGCGGGAACCGAACCCGGGTCTCTCTGGACCGGGGCTCTAACCGCTGAGCCAAACCGGCCAGGGCACCATTTTTTTTTAATCATAGTGTGGATAAGTTTATCAGATGAGTTTATTTCTTGCTAGGAAGGTCTAAGGTAACATAAGTTCAAGTGCCTAGAGAAAAAGAAGAATGCTGTTATTGGGGAGAAGTTCACAGGAAAGGAACCTGCCAAGATGAACGCTACCAACGTTACACTGTTGAAAACAGCCAGCCTGGATATCCACCAACAACAAAGTTCTTTCATTGTTCTTGGAAGAAATGGCAGAAAGGGTCAAGTTTAAGTAGAGCCTATCAGCAAAAGACAACAGTCCTCAATTCTCCCTGAAAACAACTCAGCAAGATGCAGTCTTGAAGTTATCCTGCATGGCCGTATCACCATGGTAACCTCCAGCTCAGGCTAGATGATGTCTGCAGAGCAGTAAGAACATTGCTTCAAAGAGAAGAATGCATACAAAAATCCAATGCAAAAGAATAAAAGATTCATTTATAGGGTAGTGCAAGCATGTTGTAGGGATGCAACATTTGGACAATAAAACCTTTTTGAGTCTTTTATTATAGGAGACATGCAAAAATTTAACCCCAGCTACTGAAACTGGGAACACTTCTGATATGGCAAGAAGGAAATAACCACAAAATAAAATGTGAAAAATAAGGGGATACTTTTCCTGGCTACATAATTCAGAGAATTAGTTTTGCCACCTAAAATATCATTTCTCCTGCTCTAGAAATACATAATACCTTTTTAGAAGTCCTGCACATCTACTCCTAGGTATTATTGTGTAAGGCATGAGTGAAACATGTTTGCACATAAACAAATCTGCACCGCACTCACTGTTAACAATAATACATGTATCTATGTGAAAAATAAGCATAGACAAAAATAGTAACCATGTCCATGGTTAGGCATACATGCATATAAGTTCTGTGGTTTATCTCTTTGCTCCCCCACATACCCCTCCTCTGAAGTTTGTCAGTCTGTACCTTACTTCTATGTTTCTGGGTCTATTTTGTTCATCAGCTTATTTTGTTCATTATATTCCACCAATAAGTGAAATCATATGATATCTGTCTTTCTCTGCTTGGCTTGTTTCGCTTAAGATAATACTCTCCAGGACCCTCCATGTCATCTCAAAGGATAAGAGATCTTTCTTTCTTAGAGCTGCATAGTATTCCATTGTGTATACGTACCACAGCTTTTTTATCCATTCATCTACTGATGGACACTTGGGTCATTTCTAGATCTTAGAGATTGTAAATAGTGTTGCTATGAATATAGAGGTACATATATTTTTTTCTAATTGGTGTTTCAGGCTTCTTAGGATATATTCCTAGAAGTGGGATCACTGGGTCAAATGGCAGTTCATTTTTAATTTTTTGATGTAACACCATATTGTTTTCCATAGTGGCTGCACCAGTCTGCATTCCCACCAGCGGTGTACTAGAGTCCGCTTTTCTCTACACCCTCACTTTAATTCTTCCATCAACTCTGTAGCATAGGTGCTATTATGTTCCTTCTTTTATAGATGAATAACTAAAACACAATAGGTTACACAGCTAACAAATGAGTGATCCAGAATTCAAATTGGGACAGCTTGGCTCGAGTCTGTGTTCTTAACCACTATGATAAGACTATATTACTAACACAGAATTCCTTTCCTTAAGGTGCAGATTTTTCATATTTACTATTGTGTTAGTTATTGTTGCATAACAAATGGCTTAAAACAATAAGCATTTATTATTTCAAATTCTGAGAGTCAGAAATTCAGGAGTAGCTAGACTGAACTGTTCTGGCTCAGGTTTTCCTATGAGGTTTCAATTAAAATATTGGCAAGGCAGTCACCTGAAGGCTTGATGGGGGCTGAAAAATCTGCTTCACATAGGGTTCAATCTCATGGCTGTTGGCAGGAGGCCTCAGTTCCTTATCACTCGAATTTCTGCATCTTACAAAATGGCAGCAGAGTAATAGCTTCTCCCACAAGAGGGAGCAAAACAGTAACCAAAATGTCACATATTATCATTCTAGACATATTCTATAATCGCACAGAATGCTATGTGTTTATGAATGCCGTACACAAAGGCATGAATATCAGGAGCAGTGGATCATAGGGAACCAACAAGGGAAATGGGCAATCATAGCTGTAATTTGAATTTCTTTGATTAATGCAAACCAGGGCTGGGAGTAAGGCAAGGCAAGTGAGGCCGATAGGGTGCAAAAGGAGGAGACACTCATTCTCAGGTGCTGACCCTGTACTTGGGGAACCAGGGAGTGAGTACTTCTTTATGGTGTGCTCCCTAGGTGTCTGGCATGTTTTACCCGAGTACCAGTCTTGGTACAAAGGATAAACACTTGTCTGTGTTTTAATTTACTATTTTTCCTGTTATTTAGTACTGTTGGTTTGCACCCTCAGCAGCTTCCCAGGGGATATCTGAAACTGTCCCCCAACCACAGAGGATAAGGGGAGACAGAAGAAAGAGGCAGACTACTCCATATTGGTGTGTGGAAGGTTTAATAAGCAAGGAACTTACTACCAGGCTTGTCTTGGGGGTCCATGAGATCAGTAGATCTCCACACCTGCCTGCCAGGGTCTTAAGAAGCCTCAACAGAATTCAGTAATATGTACCAACCACACATATGGTCTCAACAACACATTGCTCTCTCAAGACTACATTCTTGAATATGACTCCTACTGTGGTAATGGTGGGCAGTGAAGAACCTTCAATTACCTGGGGTCCAGCTCTTGGGTCAATGGGTAATCGCATCTTTTTGATTACCTTCTCCAACAATTACAAGTTCAAAGTCATCATGCATTTAACTAATGGAGGTTTTATCTTATAACTTTATTTAAATTTTTTTAAATATAAAACTAACATTCATAATTTTTAGTAGTGCATTTTATCTTTAACAGGAGATGTTTCTCGTAGTCATCGTTCTGTAACCTGTCTTAGAGGACCAGAATGGAAAAGCTCTTTTAAAAGTGACCTTATCCAGAGTTCCATGAGCATGTTCCATAAACACTCTAATATTGTGATGTTAGAGTTAAATTTATGTCAATTTTTCTGCGGTAGTGAATCATGATCTTTACTCCCCACCCAAAAAACGCTAAAATTTCATCTTCATTGTAAATTACAGCAGCATTTCTCTTTTCAGTTGGGGTGTTTACTCTCATTTGTCCTATAAAACCCAGTCATCATTTTCTTTTTCTCAGCAGCAAATATTACACTTTAATAAATGCACAGCATTTTCTATTATATTAGCAAATACACAGAGCAATTTAACAATGGATTCAAAGACTGGTTCTTACACCCAAAAACATGTATCACAATTACTTACACAGGTTTTAAACATATTTAAGTCCTGGCCTCACTCTTGGAGAAGGTTGTGACAGGAGTCAGGACCTGGGTATTTTTCCAAAGCTCTCCAGGCAGCTCTGATGTTTCCTCCTGGTTGAGTCATTGATTTCAGGTTGACTGAGGCACTTTGGATTTTTTGAGCTATTGTTTGGGGGTGTAGGGAGCTTTTCTGCAGATTTATTAGCTGTAGTGAAGACCCTGACCTCTGGCTTTTAGGATGTCTGTCTCTGGTCTTTCTTCCCCATAGGAGAGTCTCTCTCCTTCTCCATCTCTTCTTTGTTTCTTGGCTCCTTCCTCGGCCTATACCTGGGGTCTTGGGCTCTGCTGCTTTCGGGGTCTCCAAAGCTGGGAAGACCTGTCCCTTCTTCTCACAAGGTGTGTTGGGACAAGGACTCTTTTTTGGAGACTTCTTTCCTGTGTTGTGTTTTTGTATCTCTACATTTTTTTTTTGGTGGGAGGTTCTCCTGTTGAAGCCAATAGTAGAATTTCTATTCTGGATTCGTGTTGCACTTTATATTGGGTTTCTAATCTGTGGGTCTCTTTCTTCTCAGGTTTAATGGTTTCTCTTCTGGGGTCCAGGGTCCTTCACTGGAAGACTACTAGTTTTAGGGGTCACCTCTTCTGTAGTTAGGGCTCATGTAGTCTTTCTAGCCTGTTTAAAAAGTCTTCTCTTTTCTTCTCCTTTTGTTTTTTATCATATTCTTTTCTGTTTTTGTGTTTTCTTTGTTTCTTTATTCTTCTGACTAGGAGTGCGTCCTCCTTTGGCTTCATCCTGACCATTGACAAATGAAGAAAAGACAGGAAGGGCAACTGATCTCTCAGTTTTCATGTACAAGAGTTTCAGCTCTCCCACTTCTAGGCAAGTTCTGCAAAAGCCTTCTCCTGACAGCAGCAATGTTTTCGATGATGTGCTGAACGATTCCAGTGCGACCGATGCATGTAGTGCTGCAAGAACCACTTTTAGAGATGTTTAAGACAGTTCTGCTTATCGATTCGTTGCTCTCTGGAGAGATGCTTGGCTTGAAGGTTTACAGATACCGGAGTTTTCTTTCTCTTACAGAAATGTCTCCTGAGGTGTGAGGGTAAGAACCGCTCGATCCTTGCATCAGTAAGGAAGAAATCGAAGCTACCCAGAAGGTAGAACTTGGCCTCATAGAATCTATACCTTTTTTTTTTTTTTTTAAGTTCAGAGGAGAAATAATATGAGAAATGGTTTTAATTACATGCTTATTCAAAAGCTTCTTATAAAAATGTTCCTTCTTTCCAGGAGTTACTTTGGGTTCATCCTTAGTAAATAAACAGATACCTACTAAATCTGATCAAATACCATGAGGCAAGGATAATCTGACCCTTGGTTCTTTAGTTGGAATTTTCCATAAAACCGTCGTTTAAAAAATAAAAAAAAAATCAGTCTTATTCAAAAGCAATCCATTCTTGTCTCTCCTACACCTGGAATGTGCCAACGGAGATTCCACTGCCTTTCTGATCTGCCCTTTATCCAGCTGTTTCAGTGCAGCCGAAGTCGCCGAGGTCGGGGTGAGGTCGGGCCGAGGTCGGGGTGAGGTCGGGCCGAGGTCGGAGTGAGGTGGGGCGAGGTCGGGGCGAGGTCGGGGCGAGGTCGGGGCGAGGTCGGGGCCGAGGTCGCATGTGGGGTCTAAGTCGAGTCGTCCTCTTCTGTCTCACACTGCGTGTGGAACCTAACTCAGTCATTATTTTTAAATGCACGAAAACTCTGCTGCGTATGATGTCTGAAATTTTGTCGCCTACATTTTCTTCTAGGATTTTTATGGATTCATGAGTCACATTTAAACACGAATGTGACCTTCATTATTAATTGTTTTCCGGCAGTAAGAATGAAAACAGTTTCATTTCTTGAATTAGTTCTATATCATTAAGCTTTATAGAAAAGAGATTTACGTAAATTTTTCAGTGCACTTAAAATTTGTATTTATGACGTAAATATAAAGAAAACACCAATGAAAATAATTTATCTCTGCTCTGACATATCAACTTATTTTTAAATCCATTTTCCCCTAGTCATGGGCCACTGGCACACACTAAATCTTGCTAGAGAGATACTTAATTATTTTTCATTTAAATTCTAAAACTTTCTCTGTATATTACGCACTATGCACCTCACCTCGACACACATCCTCATCTCATTTTACATCCTGTTTTTAAAGGCTTTTACTTTAGAAAACTTTAATCACATGCAAATGTAGAAAGAATGTTACAGTAAACCCTTTATACCCAACTTTGACAACTATCAATCGCCTAATCAATTCTAAATCAGAAACGATTTTGCAGAGACTTATTTCATCTCTTCAAACTGCACTAGATTATAAGATCAGATCTCTAATTTGCAACCTAAGTTTTTAAACCACATCACAGTTCCATGAGAGACTTATATTAGGTTCTTGGTACATCAGGAGGTAGCCTTGGAAGGATACTTTTCATGGACCAGAAGTGACAACAGAGACAGGAATGAACCAAACATCTTTGAGTTGCCCGGGAGGTAGACTGAACAAGAAATTCCAGACTCTTATATACTTTTAATTGGATGTAAAAGCAAATTAGAAAAGATTGAAAATTATCCAAATTGTTTAAAAATAACAGTGCCTCAAGAATAATCAATTAATAGTGATTTGTTTTTCTTTTTCAATTACTTCAATCATTGTTTTAAAAAAAAAAAGTAATTTTGAAAAATAATACATCTGGAGAAAATAATAAAAATCTAAAATGTGTTTTGTTATCTGAGAACTGGAGAAAGGAGCTATTGACCGCTGTGTTCATTAAGTTTCAGAGAAGAAAATCGAAATTAGCAAATCCTTAACAAGCCACTTTGGCAGGAAGCTAATTTTTGATTAAATAACATGATTATAGAGTGAGGGAGTTTAATTCATAGGGAGATATTGGATGACATCCAAATGTATTATTTATTACTAAGAATTAAAGAACTATTTACAATAGTATAAAATGATATTTTAAACAGCATAAAAATAGCAACTTAATCCCAGCCGGTGTGTCTCAGTGGTTGAATGTCGACCTATGCACCAAGAGGTCGCCGGTTTGATTCCCAGTCAGGGCACATGCCCAGGTTGTGGGCCAAATCCCCAGTAGGGGACATGCAGGAGGCGGCCAACTGATGTTCTCTCTCATCAATGTTTCTGTCTCTCTCTCCCTCTTCCTTCCTCTCTTTCTAAAAATCAATAAAGAAAAAAAATTAAAATAGCAACTTAAAAATTTGTAGCAACTAGTGATCTGTGATTGATACTTAAATATTAAATATCAGCATGGGGTTGGTAATGTAATTCATACTAATGTATTTTTAAACTTTTGTTTCACATGTGGCAAAAATTTTCCATTGCTGATTTGAATGTACACATAACATGAAGCCCACACTCCAGAGAGAGAAAATTGATAACAGTGAAAATTGGACAAGTTATTTAAAGATTGAGATGTTAACTTCAACTTTTTCTTTAAATGCTTATATCTTTGGGACTCAAAATCTTTTATGTAAAAAGTATTGGGCTAAACTAAGAAAAATAGATGATTAAACTAAAATTTTAAATAAGAGCCTAGCGGGTGTGGCACAGAGGTTGAGCATTGACCCATGCAACAAGAGGTCGCCCGTTTGATTCCTGGTCAGGGTACATGTCCAGGTTGTGAGCCAAATCCACAGTGAGGGGCATGCAGGAGGCGGCCAATTGATGTTCTCTCTCATCAATGTTCCTATCTCTGTCTCTCTTTCTCTCTCTCCCTTCCTCTCTAAATAAAAAATATTAAAATAAGATTATCTAATATACACAGTATGAAAAGATAGTTAAATTTATATGGTAGTTCAGTTTAAGCCTCTATTTCAAAATGGAGTGTATAGAAAAGCTCCATGGTGACAAAGGTATTACCACCCTGTCTTGAATTGATGACATTCAGAAGGGAGTGTGAAGGTGGGCAGTTATATGCTCTATGATAATGTTACTATATGACATCACCCAAACAAGCATTATTCCAAAGAATATAAATGAAAATATATACTCAACATAAGCATTCTAGCATATTTTATTAATTATTAAATCTATATTAACACTTCTTACTATACATTTTATTATAAATCCAATTAGTATTCTCCATGTGGAAACAATCACTACATAATGAGTCCAATTATTGAAATTTTGGGAAACAATTGTGACTAGCCTGCATTATTTGATATATTTGGGGACAAGGCCTGCTTCATTACAGATGCTGAGTAGGAAATAGATCAATGGTTCTCAAAGTACAGTCACTGGTTCAGCAATCTGGGAACATCTTTAATGTTGATATTTTTGGATCTTACCCCCGTACCTAATAAATCAGAAATTCTGGAAATAGAGCTAGGTTATCTATGCTTTACCAAGTTTCCCAGGTCATTCTGAGGCCCACCAAAGTTTGATAACCACTGCTCTAGATATTTTGTGTAAGAATAAATTAAATACAGGCTAGGTACTTACAGAATCATGGAGAAGGCTATAGGAGCAAGCGCTGAACTGGGCCTCCAGAAATAAAGGACAGAAGTGACCCACTAGGGAGCTACCACCTCAGAGTCTACTACCGGAACGACGGATTTCAAGGACATATGCTGCAACCACAGAGGGTGTCGGGATGCTGGAAATAAGAAGCCACCATACTGCTGCTGCACATGTGCCTCTCAGAACCAGAGCTGGAGAATGGAGTCTGGGAGCAGATTCAGAAGCACCTCCCGTCTCCACGACTTTATTTCTCACCGAATAATAAGCAAAGGGAATAGAAAGATGGCTTCTGCCTCCCAAATCTCACACAAGTGCACATGATTAATAAATCCCACTGTTTAACCAGAAACATAGCTACACCGGTAAAACTTAATGCTAGCATTGGCATCCAAAGGGCAACACAGTCAAATCACTACTTGGACATTATCCATAGTGTCCTGAAGTATGGAACTAGAATTATCATTTCCTATAATTACTATATTGAAGCATAATAAAAGAAATACTGAGAAAACAAAGGTTTAGGAGCAATTGAAATATTTTAAACAGATCACTATTAATTTGTCACATGTAATTATCATTCTTTAAGAATCTATACACTTGCATATTCATTAGCTAAACTGAGAAAGTATAACAATGCCCGGCTATACTTTAGGAAAACACACCTAAGCAATTTATATAAAGATGACAGATAGACAGCTGATAGATAGATAGATAGATAGATAGATAGATAGATAGATAGATGATAGATAGATGATAGATAGATAGATAGATGATAGATGATAGATAGATAGATAGATAGATAGATAGATAGATAGATAGATAGATGATAGATGATTGATAGATGATTGATAGATAGATAGATAGCAATAACTTAAATATGTATATTATAATGCTTTACACCTTATACACTATAATTGAGGTAGGTAGAGTATATGTTCATTTTCATATGAGTAAACTAAGTTTCAAAATTATAAAATATTACAGTTCATAGCTGAACAATAAGTAAAAGAATACATGCATGTTTTCTAATTCTTAAGCTAATGATTATTCTAACACACTTTAATGCTCTGCCTATACGTTCTCTGAGAATTTTTACAACAGCAACAGAGCAGGATAGAAGAAAGTGAGCACTGAGCCTAGACAGGAAAATGGGTGAGTGCAGAGCAAACAGGAACAAAGCAGTGGCCTAGAGAGAAGTTTTAAATGACAGATCAAATTCAAATGAAAATATTGCAGAGCTAATATAATTCCAAGTATATTTATGTATTAGTCAAGACAGGCTTGGCTGTGTGCTGAGATAACAACCTTAACACCTCAGTAATTTAAAACAATGAAGGTTTATTTCTTGCTCCATTGAGGGATGCTTGGGGACCCTAGTTTGGTGTATCTTCATTTAGGAATTCAAGCTGATGGAGTAGCCATAACTGTAACATTGCTCATCATCAAAGCAGAGGAAAAGCACATTCTAGAGAGTCTCTTACTGGTATTTAAATGACACACCACAACTGCTCACACCTCACTGACAAGAACAAATCACATGGTCTCACCCAACTACAGTGAAGCTATTACATGCTTGCAAGGTGAAAAGAAAGAATCATTTGCTGAATAGCATTAGTAATTACCACAGTTTTGTCAAAGCCAAATTAATAAAGGTTTATCAAGAACTCAAAATTGAAGGTCAAGGACAGACAATTGAGGTAGATGAAGCAATGTTAATATAAACTTGGATATAAATTTGGTATGTGTGAGTAACCATTTTTCCATCATAGTCATAGAGAAGCAGAAGAAGCCAGCCTACAAAGAAAGAAAAAGTAAGTCAGAAACTCAGAGAAAAGTGACAGTTTATAACTAGGAGTCCTGATGGTTTTCTTAATCTTGCCTCTGGCCATTTGAGAGCACAACTGCCCTTGTGTTTCATTGGGTAACTCAATGTCTACCACTCAATTTCCTAGTTTTTATAAATTCATTCCAGTTGGTTTCTGTTGTTTGCAATCAACAGAATTTTAATTAAGACAATTAATGTTACTCTAGCAAGTAAAATACAACATAAAGTCTAACACGATATAGTACTGAAATAGTTTCTCACATTAATGGGCCTTATTTTCTTTTCCCAGCACAAAACATACTGGTACAGAAAGTGATTTTTAATTTGGAATTCCTATTACAACATTAGAGAAAGGAATATAATGGTATTAAGTAATTTGAATATTTTTCTCAATGTTAACAAAATGAAATCCTACTCATCTAAATAAATACCAATGAAAATAAATTGTCAGTCTTTTAGTGTTTTGCCATCACAGAAACAAACAAAAACACTGTAACAGATTTTTTAAGAACTGAGAAACTGCCAACTGATCAAGCAATCCCATCTAATATTTAAAATATTAAAACAGAATTCACAGCAGCCAAAGAAAAAATTATTAGAATGTATAATGATATTGACATAGAAGATGGAAAGCATGTGAAGTGTTAAACTCAAACAAACAAAAAAATGTTCAAATTAAGAAAGAAGTGTAGTGCCCTTGCCGGTTTGGCTCAGCGGTTATAGTGTCAGCCTGCGGTCCAGAGAGACCTGGGTTCGGTTCCCACTAAGGGCACGTGCCTCCATTGCAGTTTGTCCCCGGCCCTGGTTGGTTCGTGCAGGAAGCAGCCACTTGATATGTCCCTTTCATGTCAATGTTTCTCTCCCTCCCACTCTATCTGAACAAAAAATGGAAAAATGTCCTCAAGTGAGGAAAGAGAGAAAGAGAGAGAGAGAGAGAGAGAGAGAGAGAGAAGAAAGAGAGAGAGAGAGAGAGAGAGAGAGAGAGAAGAAAGAGAGAGAGAGAAAGGAAGGAAGGAAGGAAGGAAGGAAGGAAGGAAGGAAGGAAGGAAGGAAGGAAGGAAGGAAGGAAGGAAGGAAGGAAGGAAGGAAGGAAGGAAGGAAGGAAGGAAGCCCGGCCAGTGTGGCACAGTTGTTGACCATCAACTCATGCACCAAGAGGTCACTGGTTTGATTCCTGATCAGGGCACATGCCCGGGTTGTGGGTCCAATTCTCAGTGGGGGGCATGCAAGAGGCAGCCAATCAACGTTCTCTCTCATAGATGTTTCTATCTCTCTCTCCCTCTCCTCTCCCTTCCTCTGCCTCTAAAAACCAATAAAGGAAAAATATTTTTTTTAAAAGAAAGAAATGTAAATTATGTCTACCAGAGGAAGTAGAATATAAAACAAAAGTTTCTAAAGTTCTTAACATGATTCTTCCAGGAACATTTCATATCAACTACTCACGTCCTTGAGCACAACTATAATACTTCCATACATTCACAAGTTGCAAAGTAAAAATTTTGGTAGATAATCTTTTTTTTTCCTTAACCTTATATGCAAGAAAATAATTTCATTCATATTGTGAAAAAAATTAGACAATCATGGATAGAGGCTGTCAGATAGTCCCAACTGTCAGTTTGGTTTAAACATTTCTGAAAAGATGAAGTAATTTGCCAAGATCTGCCAAATATATGTGAACTACTTTAGTGCATGCTTGAATAAACATGAAACAATATTTGGATATAGTGATTAATGATAAGATTTTTTTTACATATTTGTAAGATTCCATTCTAAAATGTTTCTCTTTGTAGAAGAGTCAATAATGCTTTTTAATATAAAACAAATACTGAAATATGTTTCTTAGAAAATGTAACAAATAACAATGTGATATTAATCACACATAGGGTAAGTTTAATGATCTGTGGTAAAACATATTACCTACCATAAAATTGTGATTTAATAATTATATCTTCCTACATAAGCCTACATATTTTCAGTAGCAAAATATACTTGCCTATACACAGTATTTTTAAATATTTTTTTCTATTTACATCGGATATAAAAGTTGTGATTTTCTTATCATCTATATCACTAGTCTCAAGTAGGTTCAAAAATACTGGCCAGCATAAACAATGACAGAGACCTAGTGGTGAGTGGTTCTCTGAAATGTGGTGGCATTGATTTATTTTTAAAATATTTGAGTGTCTACTGGGTACCAGACGTTTCTCTAAGTGCTTGGGGTTCAGCTGGGACACCCAGGCAAGCTATCTCAGTAAATGCTATTAATTAGTTAGAAAGATAAGTTAAAACAAACAAAAAATATATAACTGCTATGAAGAAATTTAACTCAGGTAAAATGACAGAAATATAATGCGCCAATATTGCTTGTTGGGAATCAAATTGGGTGTTCCAACAACCTCTCCTCATAACCTCAACATTATAATATTCAGTTACCTAGAAACACATTTAGCATGTGTACACAGTAACAACTGTTTTTCATACAAAACCACAGTTTAAAATGTATTTATTAACATTAGCCTGTATTTGTTCCCTCAAAATGGAGCATTTTTTTTATATCCATTTTACAAAATGGAGAAAATGAACCCTAGGGACCTTAGATGGCTGTCCCGGGCCTGTGTGACACAGCTGGGAATTGAACCGAGGTGCACTAAAGAAAATTTTATTGAAATTCTTTGATATGTCAGGTATTTGATGAATATTATAAAACCAAATATGGCATAGCCCTGACTTAAGAGTGTTTTATCTAGGATATGGTTCACTCTTCTTAATCCCTGGGTGGAAGTAATCATGCTTCTTCTAAAATTAGCCTAGGGGAAAAAAAAAAAAAAAAAAAAACCCTTGGAAAACACATGAGCCTGGAAATAAATCAGAGGCTTAGTTTCAGTCATGCTTCCTTCTGGTAAATGATTTACTCATTTCCAGAAGCCATCAGAGATTCCATACAAAAACAATTAGGTTATCTTACTCAAACTTTAACTTTCCCTTTTATAATTTACAAACATCTAAGGTGAGTGAAAACAAACAAACAAAAGAAAATGGGATGAGCTCCAAAGAGAACATTAGCAGAAAGGTCCTTGTTTTCCCCATGCAAGACTAACCTACATTTGAGGGCTAAGGTGTGGCTTCACAGCCCCAGTGGCCATCAACAGGGACAAACAGGGGAAGTGGCTCTTTTTTCCAGTTTAAATGTCATTTGATACAAGTAGCTTCTTGGGCTCTTTGATGTGTTAAAGGCTTTTGGTGGAATGGACTTACTGAGAGGCAGTCCAATAGATTTCCCTAGAGCTACACTAGATAGATTTTCAAAGTGACAAAAAGAGTTGTTAAGTTCCCAGAAGTATCATCTTTTGAATGAGATTCAAATGGGACTGTTTATGTTGGTGCTAAAAGGTCTAATACTGGCTAATACACACAGCAGGACAGAACAATTAGCAAATTTACAAAACTGCTTTCATTGATGCCTTCAATAATATAGGTAAGGTTTGCAATCAAGTCCTTTCTTGCTTCAATGAATTAATGTTCATTAATAAATCCAAAAGTATCTTTTCAAAAGTTAATTTGACTTTATTGTACTTTATATCTTGGGGAAATCTTTAAAATATCACTAGTCAAAACATTACAAATTGCATAAAATCACATTTAACCATTAGAATTAAAATATTAAAAGGGGAATAATTTACTAACTATTCATTTGAATTCTCTATCTTTACTGTCCTCCCAGAATTCTTAATGGTTATGGCCAATTACCCTGGGGAGTAAGCTTCCAGACAGTTTTTTCCACATAGGTCCTTGGTTGTTGGAAGAGGTCATCGAAAGGATGTAACCATCTGTCAACTCTCCAGCTGGACCCAGGCAAACAGAGGCTGTTTACTCCTTCCCTGCCTTTTGAATGTATATTCTGGACACTGTTTGCACAGTAAGAGCTATATTCAAGAACATAGCCTTTAGAAAACAATGTGTTATTGAGACCACATATATGGTACTTATGACTAAACCCAATTAATGCCTCTATGTAAACAGGTGGGTGTGAAGATCTACTCATCTTGTGCCTACCCAAGACAAGCCTGGTATGTAAGTTCCTTGCTTATTAAACCTGCCACCTACCAATATGGAGTGACCTACCTTTCTTTGGTCTCTCCTGGCCCTTTGTGTATGGGGGCCAGTTTCAGATTTCACCTGGGAAATTCTGGGAGTTGTAAACCCGAACCAACACCAGTCAATCAAGGTGCAAGTAAATAAAGACCAGAATAACAATGACGATTAATTTCATAATTCCCTTCAAGGCTCCCATCCAAACCTGGCAGTAGGGTTCCTGGTGTGGAGTCCTGCTCAGAGCAAGTGGCCCGGTATGTGCTATGAAGCTGATATTCTGTACACAGGGAACATTGGTTCTTCAGAAAGTTTAAGCACAAAGCCCATGTGCAAGCATCTGATCCTAAACTCAGGACTGATATTCTCCCAAATTTAAATTCACTGGTTACAGTGCTTGACACATAAAGAGGACACAATGAATGTCTGTTTAATTAAATCAATCAATTTATTTATTTATTTATTTATTTATTTATTTATTTATTTATTTATAAGAAAAAATGGCAGAATTCCAAAAAGTGAGCATAAAAGAGTGTCATATTTTAAAAGCAAGCAAAACAGCAAGAGTCAAGAAAAGATTATGATAACTTCTATTTAATTTGCCTTCAATAAATCAAAATGTTCAATATGCTAAAACTGATAAACTCATAAGACTACAAGGGAGTTTAAGGTTGCATTATTTCTGCTCTATTGTTCTCAGAAAGGTGAATTTCTAAACCTTCCAATGGAATAATTCTCTCATCTTTTCTAGAAAATCTATAGGGACAAATGACTTCACATTCTCCTGAGCATAGCGACCTAAAAATTTCATGAGGGTAAACCTAATGGTGTAAATATAAAAGAGATGACTAATCACTGTGTCATTTTGAAACTTGATTTTTTTTACTTTCTAATAAATCATTTATAAGGACTGTTTCTATTTAATTTTTATGTTTCTCAGGAGAATTGTAAATATAAAAATTAAAATCTAGTTTTTGTAGAAATTTTTGAAAACTCTGGAAATTATAAAAAGACAGCTAAAGTACCTGTATTTCTATCAACCAACATCACAGAATTAAAATTTTTTAATATTTTGGTAATTTTTCCTCTGGACACTTTGAATTCACAAATTTAAGTAAAATTAGGTTATTTACTCTGTGTGTGTGTTGCATCATCCTTTCTTAATTGGACATTACATAATAAACATTTCTCAAGACTTTAAACAATAACCAAACTAAGATTTTTAATAGCTTAGTATCTTAATAAAGATATGTTTTTGAACCTGTGAATGAGATCACATTTGGGAAAAGTTCTTTGAAGACACAGTAAAGGATTTTGAGATGAGATAAAATCCAGTAAAGGATTTTATTCTGGATCAAGGTAGGCCCTGAGTCTAATAATGTGTGTATAAGGGAATAGAAAGTAAAGACTGAGGAATAGTGATGCACCAAGTATTGCCAGGAGCCGCCACAAGTTAGGAAGCATGGAATGGATTCTCCCTGAGCCTTCAGAAGGAACCAATCTTGCCAACACCTTGACTGCAGACTCTTGGCCTCCAGAACTACAAGAGAATAAATTTCAATTGTTTTAAACCACCCACTTGGGGGTAATTTGTTTTACATTGGGTAACTAATACACATGTGAAAAGACTGTAATCTATTTAACAATTCCCAAACACAGAAGAATTTTCTTCTATTTTTTTTTGTTTTGCTTTCATAAATAATGCTAGAATGAACATCTTTCACATGCACTCACTCAATCAACACATTTTAAATACCTAATATATGCCAGATACTCTTCCATATAATTAGAGGAACAAGACATCAGGGAACAAGACAAAGGGAACAAGAGCTTTCAATGGACAACATACATAATAAACACGTTAAATTATAGAGTATGTGTGAGATGTCATGTGCTATGGAGTAAACAACAACAACAAAAAAGGAACAAAATAAGGGAGTTCAGGTTAAAATGGTGGGATTTTCCATTTAAATAGGTTAGCTAGGGAAGGTCTTATTGAGTAGCTGACGCCTGAGAGAAGATGGATGCAGTAAGGGAATTACCAACATATTTACCCAGAAAGGCCTTTCAGGAAAAAGGAAAAGTCAATGTAAAATGCCAGTGTCTAAATATGTCTTTAGGATAAATTCCTAGAAATAGAATTACCAAGTCAAAGTGCATGCACATTTTTAAACCTACTGATAAGTATATGCCTGAAAGATTGCATCCTATTGTACACCACTGGAAATGCATGAGATTAATGACTTCCCCAAATTTTAACACTGTATATCATTGTTTTTAATTGCCAATTTAAAAGGCAAAAACAAAAACAAAAAACCTTCATTGTTCAAATTTGCATTTTCTGGTGAAAATGTATTTTTTTGTGTATTTAGTAATCATTCGTAGTTTTTCTTTTAAGAAATGCTGTACTTTGAAATGTATGCTTTTAAAATATATGTTAAATTGAGAAAGTTTATTCTGTAATCTATAATATTTAACATACAGTACAAATGTTTTTTCCCCTTTGGAGCTTGCCTTTTAAGTTTGATTGCATTTATTTTTACATGCAGGAATACTTTTAAGCTCATGTATTAAAATATATCTATCTCTTTGAAGTAGTGCTCAATTATTTCTTATCTCCAGGAAAAGAAGGATAACCAAGAATATTTTTTCTTGTTGTTTTATAAATCTATTTTCAATTGAGTATATTTTATAAGAATACTTATAACTTTTCATAAAAGATGACTAGAAACTTGAAAGTAGTTGAATTTGCATTTCTTGCAAAATTTAAAGCTCAACAGCTCATCCTGAGCAAAATATTTAAAAAGTGAAAGCATGAAAAATTCAGCAATGATAGTTAAAATATATCACTCTGCATATTTATTTCAAAATTAATTTTGGCTGTACTATAAAGTGCATATATTTGAGAAATACTAGTTTTAAAATAGATGTTAAAATTATTCTAACACATTGTACTTTATAATATTTAATTTTATTTATAATTTATTGTCTTGTGCAAAATATATATAAAATGTATATATGTGTATGTGTGTGAGTGTTTGTGTGTGTGTGTGTGTGTGTGTGTGTATATATATATATATATATATATATATATATATATATATCCAGTAGATAATATATACTGACAACACACAGAACAAAATGTGGAACAAAAATGAAATGGATATATCAAACTCAAAGTAATTGAATTATCTTGATAGAGCATTAAATTTAACACAAGCTTCCTGGCTTAAAAAATATTGGATACAACAAAATCAGGTCTACCCTCTGCTATCACATAACAAGTGGCCCACAGGGCTTTTGTAACCTTTGTTTGATTGAATTACTGCTACTGAGAGGTTCAGTGAAGCATTTTCGACTTCATAGCAGTCTCCATCATTCTGATATTTATAAATATCAAACAGCAGCAGGCTGCAGAGAAAAACTTTCACCAGAATAATACAGCTTTTTCAGAATGTCCAATATAAATTAGCCCATTTCCACTAAATTGTCAACTACCTTTAGCTTTTTATGTTTCTGCTATTTTCTAATTTCTTACACTTTAAAGAAATGAGTACTTCAAAAATGTTTAACAGTCTTATTCTTTCAAAATGTCATCTGTTTATATGTATATACTAGCATTAGAAAACTGTACTCATGTAACAAAAAAGTGACAAAATAATAAACATTTACTAACTATTCTAGGGTCATTTTCTCTGAAATTTTCCTGTATTTGACTTTCAAAAATAAGTCAGAATCACATTTACTATACTCCATACATTATTTCAGTTTTGTTATCTACATTCTATACACAAATATATGTCAAAATTTTTCCTCATTAAAAAAGAAATTAAGATTTTTCTCTAAATTATGGGACTTGTGAAGGACCTATATATTTAGGCAATTTTTATTATGTAGTTATAAACTTTGATCAATAAATATATTTGATGGAATAAATTTTTTGAATTCTTAAATTTATTCTATAAATCAGTAAAAGGATATATTTTTATTTTATTTTATTTTAATTTTTTCAGTGTTTAGTAAGAGTTTTTTTAATGATTTTTAATTCCTCACTACTAAAACAGTGCCTTGTACTCCCTCTGCTGGCTTTAAAGAGTAGTTTAATTTAAAAGATTCACATATTCATATTAATAATAATCTAATATAGAAAAACAGAAGCACTTAGAAACACTTAAAATGTTGCATAATTACTTCAACTATAATAATAACAAGTAAAATAAGCATATTTATTTTTATTTAGAATTAAAAATTACAGTTCAATCTCATAAGAAATGAATATTGAAAGAATATTAACATAGAATCATAGTAATCAAAGCAGTTTTGAGGTAAACACAAGACAATACAAAAAGATCAGTGTAGAGAGTAAATCATCCAAAAGAGTGTATTAGAAATTTAATAAATTACAAATGTGACAATTTACTCAAATGTGGAATAAGGAATTTGATAACAATGCATACTGACATAATTACTCATGTTTCTGGAAGAAAATAAATATACACCACCTCATAGTCTACAAAATTCTAGATGCAATTTTTTAAGACTTTCAGTGTAAATTCTAAACCCATACATACACTAGAATAATACTTTGTAGAATTTCATATCTTAGACGAGAAAGGACTTTCTCAACTTCCTCAATAAAGACAGGAGATTTAGAAGTCATAGGAAAAAAGTAGTCATACTTTTTTAAAAATTATATTTTATTGATTTTCAAAGGCAGTGGAAGGAAGAAGGAGAGAGAGCAAATCAATGTGAGAGCAAAATATCAACTGGCTATCTCCCGCACACCCCCTACTAAGGATCTGGGCCTGTGCCCTGACCAGGAAGCAAACTGGCAATCTTTGGGTGCATGGGAAGATGCCCAACCAACTGAGCCACACAGGCCAAGACAAGGTAGTTATATTTAATTACACATATATTGTTGTAAGAGGACAACACCATAAACGAAGTCAAAGGCAAGTGATTGGAGCCAAATACGGCAGCAGATACTATAGGTAAAAGTATAAAGTTTCTAATGTACAAAATGTTTTTTATATTTTTGTAAGAAAAAGAAAAGGAACCTAATAGAAAGATAGGCAAAGTCTTAGTGCTAAGGAAGTTCACAGAAGAAAAAATCCAGGTAGTCAATAAGCACACAAAAAGCTGCTCATCCTAGCAGTCAAGGAAAATGAAAATGGAAATAAAATACACAGTGAAGAGTTACAAACCATTAATAGAATAGTTATCTTAAACCAAAAGCTAACTGGCAAAAATCAAAAATACAATGCAAGCTGATGCAATCTTGTAAAAAATATTTGGAAATACCTATAAATCACATATATACACACGCGCGCGCACACACACACACACACACACACACAAAACTTTTGATGAAGTAATCCCACTTGGGGAAATTTATCCAATGATATAAGTACCAATGTATCAACATCTAAGGCCATTTAACTATTTCCATTTAATGTAATATATTTGTAATGGCAAAAACCAGGGAACATTTGAAAATCAATCAAGATACCTAGGAATAAACTTAACCAAAAAAATAAAGGACCTATTCACAGAAAACTACAGGTCTTTGAAAAAAGAAAAGAGGAAGATATAAAAAAGTGGAAGCACATACCTTGTTCATGGATTGGAAGAATTAACATCATTAAAATGTCCATACTACCCAAAGCAATCTATAGATTCAATGCAATCCCCATCAACATACCAAAAACATACTTCACAGAACTAGAACAAATTCTTTAAAAGTTTATATGGAACCAAAAAAGACCTCGAATAGCCACAGCAATCCTGAAAAAGAAGAACAAAGTTAGAGGGATCACATTACCAGATTTCAGGTTATACTACAAAGCCACTGTAATCAAAACAGCCTGATACTGGCACAAGAACAAGCATATAGACTAGTGGAACAGAACAGAAAACCCAGAAATGGACCCAAGACAATATGCTCAATTAATATTTGACAAAGGTAGCAAGAGCATACAGGGGAGTAAAGACAGCCTCTTTAATAAATGGTGTTGGGAAAATTGGACAGCTACATGCAAAAAACAAAGCTAGAACACCAACTTACATCATACACAAGAATAAACTCAAAATGGATAAAAGACTTAAATGTGACTCATGAATCCATAAAAATCCTAGAAGAAACTGTAGGCAATAAAATTTCACACATCATACGCAGCAGAATTTTTACTGATACATCACCAAAGGCAACAGAAACAAACAAACAAAAAATGAACACATGGGACTACATCAAACTAAAAAGCTTCTGCACAGCAAAAGATACAATCATCAAAACGGAAAGGCAACCCACTGTATAGAAGAGCATAATTGCCGATGATGTATCAGATAAGGGGTTAATTTCCAATATATACAGTGCCCATACAACTCAACAAAAGGAAGACAAAGAGCCCAATTAAAAAATGGGCATAGGAACTAAGTAGACACCTCTCCAAACAGAAAATACAAATGGCTAAGAGACATATGAAGAAATGCTCAACATCACTAATCATCAGAGAGATGCAAATTAAAACAACACTGACGTATCACCTCACACCTGTCAGAATGGCCGCCATCAACAAATCATCAGACAACAAGGGTTGGCGAGGGTGTGGAGAAAAGGGGACTCTAGTACACTGCTGGTGAAAATGCAGACTGGTGCAGCCACTATGGAAAACAATATGGTGTTACCTCAAAAAATTAAAAATTGAACTTCCATTTGACCCAGTGATTCCACTTCTAGGAATATACCCTAAGAAGCCTGAAACACCAATCAGAAAGAATATATGTACACCCATGTTTATAGCAGCACTATTTACAATAGCTAAGATCTGGAAACAGCTCAAGTGTCCATCAGTAGACGAATGGATAAAAAAGCAGTGGTACATATACACAATGGAGTACTATGCAGCTGTAAGAAAGAAAGATCTCTTATCCTTTGAGATGACATGGAGTGACCTGGAAAGTATCATCCTAAGTGAAACAAGCCAAACAGAGAAAGACAAGTATCATATGACCTCACTTATTTGTGGAATATAATGAACATAACAGTCTGAGGAATGGGGTAGTCTCAGAGACATGCAAGTGGGGGACAGACTGACAATCCCCAAAAGAGGGGGGGGATGGGGGAGAGATAAACCACAGAACTTCTATGCATGTATGCATGAACAGTGGACATGGACAACAAAGCTGGGGACAGGGCGGGGAGGGAGGGGGAAGAGGGAATCAGTGGGAGGAAAAGGAGAAACATCTGTAACAAAAATTAATTAATTTTAAAAAAAGAAAATCAAAGATAAAATATACGAATATATTTTGGTATAATTCTATTATGCAATGATGTAAAGGAGTATCTTTTCTTTAAATATTTTTCCTTTACATCATTGCATAACTATAGATAACTATATATATTGATCAGAAAAATATATGCATTGATCATGATGAATCATTTAGATGAATTTAAGAAATGCAGCCAGGCTGGTGTGGCTCAGTGGTTGAGCATCGACCCATGCACCAAGAGGTCACTGGTTTGATTCCTGGTCAGGGCACATGCCAGGGTTGCTGGCTCAATCCCTAGTGAGGGACATGCAGGAGGCAGCCAATTGATGTTTCTCACTCATCTATGTTTCTATCTCTCCTTCTCCCTTCCTCAAATCTCTCTAAAAATTAATAAAAACATATTTTAAAAAAGAAGAAATGCAATAACAATAGGCATTTATATATGGTTTTTTATGTTTATGTGGTAGGAGAGGAACTAGGCCTTCCCAAGGGTTAGGAATATAGAGGAAAGAAAAATTTTAACTTTTGATGTATACATCTTTGAAATGTTATTAGTTAAAATAAATAACAATATGTCTATAATTGTATATTTTAATAACAAATAAATTTGAAACAAAAAGTATTCATGTCTCTCTTCCAGGACACAAAGTATATTCTGTACATATTTAAGTCATAGACTCTATGTTAATTCCTCTTTGTCCCCCCTCCCCAAAAGGTCAGAGAAGTCCTAACCACCCAGCAGTGTATGTCCATGAAATCTGGGTGGAGAGAGGTGACAAGAATCAGGGGAATTTCTGATTGGAATAGGGAACAATGGCTTTACTATCTATCTACATGTCTTTCTTTTTTCCCCCCATTTTCATTTCCCTTGTTTTCCTCTCCCATGGCCTTTCTTTCTGTAATATGTATTTTCCTTTCTTTTATCCTTTCTTACCTTTTTCCACTTCCTGAAGTCTTTCTCTTTTTGCTTCTTCCTTCTAACCCAATCTCTCTGAAACTTACACAGACCTTCTGCGATGTACACAAACCCTCTGCGATTTACACAGATCCTCTTCTTTTTCTTCTAATTCATTCAGAAATAACCAACTTTAGAACAGTCTACTTTCAATTTTATTTTCTTAAAAATAGGTTGCCATAACATATTTTTATTATTAAAATTATGTTTTCCAACTTAGAGTTCTTAATTCTTAGAAACTTTAATTTTTAGTGACAACTAAAATTAATACATTTCATAACTTTCAGAAACAGGTTTTTTCCATTGGCCCTTTGAGTTTTACTATCTGGGAGGAGAGTGAGATTTTTTTCTCCTCTTTGAACCATCAGTTTAGATTCTTTCTGAGCAGAATTCTTATGATGTAACATGAAAGCTTGCACATAGATTTTATCCCATTTACCAGACCTTTGGCAAAACAATTCTACTTAGTCATTGGTTTATACCTGTAAGTGACTATTCAAATAAAAAGCAACCTAGCCCTGGCCGGTTTGGCTCAGCGGTTGGAGCGTCGGCCTGCGGTACAGAAAGACCTGGGTTCGGTTCCCGCTAAGGGTACGTACCTCGGTTGCAGTTTGTCCCCGGCTCTGGTTGGTCGGGCGGGTGGCAGCCACTCGATGTGTCCCTTCACATCGATGTTTCTCTCTCTCTCTCTCTCTTCCTCTCTCTCCCTCCCGCTCTATCTGAACAAAAAATGGAAAAATGTCCTCGGGTGAGGATAAAAAAAAAAAAACCTAATGACTCTCTGATGGAACCAAGACCAAGCTGCCCATTTCAAAACAGAAACAAAAACAACATCTAAAGCAAAGACAAAATTCAAACAAATAAGTACTCTCACACTAAATCCTCTAAAAGGAGGGACTGGGATGTTCACCTTAGAATCTTAAAGATCAAACTAAGTCCCCAAAGAATAAGAAAGCAAGCAAGGAACCACTGTAGCCAGTTCCATTTCAGATGGGCAAGAGCTTTCAGAGAGTTCCTGTGGAAGAACAGGGATTAGAGTCATGGAGTCTTATCCTCTGCCAGAACAGTACCACAGATGACTTGTTGGTGAGTTCCAGATGGCTAAAAAGCCCAGATAGCAGTGATAAAGGACTTCCAGTGTATATACCAGTTTCGATTTATCCAATTAGACTTGAAGATCATCAACTTCCCAAAAAAAAAAAGAAAACATTTTTCTTTCACCAGCTAAGCATTTATGATGCCTTGAGAGGGAGAGCAAGTAGTCCCCAAAATAAAGAACTCTCAGCAGCTGCTGGGAAATTTCTGCCATCTCTGCCATAGGGTCAACCTGACACAAGTAGCTGGGTTCCCAGACTGGGCCCTCTGGATCTTACCAGGATCCATGTTGTTCCAGCAGAGTCACCAAAAACTGCAACTAAAACCCAGGTTTGGCTACTTGCCTCAAAGAAAGCCAAACTCATGATACAAGTGCTGGTGAAAAAGGAAAGAGGTTTATTCAAGTGTCAGCAACATGACAAGATGGGGGACTCTTATCCCTAAGTCTATCTCCCCACTTCAGTGCAGGCAGAGGTTTTTATAAGGAGGCAGAAGGAAAGCAGAACAAAGAAATAAATGGAAGCGGGAGTGAAAAGTTCTCTAGATGCAGGCCAGTAGAGTCTATTCTGATAATGACCTTGAGACTGGTCAAGCAATGGTCTGTGTGAATCCTCCTGGGTTTTGTTTGAAGATCAGCAAATCTCCTGGAGCTGGAATGCCTGAAAGTCTGAGTCTGTATCTACTGAAGTTAGTTCCTAGGATTCTTATGCAAACATACCATTTATCTATAAGCTACATATTAGTCAGAGTCAGCATTTACAGAAACAATGTCAAAAGAATGGTGAGGTGAATTATAATTTCCCACTGTTACACTAGCAGGTAATTCTCATATGTATTTCATGTTTCTGGGCATATTGCACGCAGAGAAATTAACTGCTCTTTTGTTTCAGACGATGTTTTTGTACGTGTGTTTGTATAGTGAACAGCCTTGAAAAAGCCAAGAACATGTTTGTTTCCTATCTAGTATAATAATGATGATGTCTCTGTCTGAAGCAAAGGTCAGCAGATTTGCTTACAGCCCATTATAGAAGATTCAGATTCCCTAAGCTTAGGGTTCCTCAAATGTGATTTAAAAAAAAAAAAAAAAAAAACAGCATGCATAGAAACTACCTGGCCCTCATTGATTACCCTGTGAGAACTAGGGTTCAGGCAACTAGTGCAAGTATAGAATACTCTGGCTAAGGCTATTGCTGTAAGTAATAAACTGGCCTTGGTGTCAGAGTCAGGAGTCTTGTGTCTTATTCTTATAGCTGATTCCACAATTATAGAAGGCTAACTTGTTAGCTTACAAGTCGGGTGAAATCTCAGAGCTGAGTTCTTGACAGAGGGTTCTAGTTTCACTTGGTATTGTCTGTTTTCTATTTTAGCCATTCTAGTAGCTGTGACTTTAATTTGAATTTCCTTAATGACTAATTGTACTGGGAATTTTTTATGTGCCTATTGTCATAGATATATCTTCTTTGGTGATGCGTCTATTTAAATTCTTGCCCCATTTTTAATCAGATTGTTATTGTTGAATTACAATGTGTATACATATATACATATATATTTTTGTTTGTTTTTGAACACAAGTTCTTTATCAGATATATAGTCTGAAAATACTTTCTCCAGGTCTGTAGCTTGTGTTTTCATTTTCTTAATGATGTCTTTCAATGAGAGCAATTTTTAATTATGATGAAGTAGAATTTATCAGTGTTTTCTTTTTTGGATCATACTTTTGTCATATCTCAGTAAACTCTTCCAAAGCCAAGATAACAAAGATTCTCCTGTTTTCCTCTAGAAGTTTTATTGTGTCAGCTTTTACATTTAGGTCCACAGGTTATTTCAAGTTTTACACAAGTCAAGGTTTTCTTTTCTCTCTTTCTTTCTTTCTTCCTTTCTTTCTTTCTTCCTTTCTTTCTTTCTTTCCTTCCTTCCTCCCTTCTTTCCTTCTTTCTTTCATTTTTATTTCTTTTTTCTCTTCTTTTCTTCTTTTTTTGGATTATTCTATTGGTCTAGCACTATTTATTAAAAAAATAATGCTTTCAACATTAAATGATCTTGTCATCTATTCAAAAAACATTGATCACTTTTGAGTTTACTTCTGAAGTCTACACTTTCCATTCATCTTTGTGTCTATTCTTATGCTGTTTGCATTATCAGTAAATAGGAACCTGGTTTTATGGTCTTACTATTGGTGATCTTTCCTCAGTCTAATATTTTGGTTGCTCTAATAGACTATTTCCATTTTTATCATCAACTTGTAATTTCTTCTTTCCTTTTTTGTTTTCTTGAAGGTTCTACTACTATACACTACATGCAAAAAAATTGAGTCAGTCTCAGAGACTCATTGATAGGACTATACCAGGTAACTCACGATTACAGGCTTTGGAGTTTAAGCAGACATTGCTCAGATGACTTTCAAGCAGTCCAGAGGACTGAATTATGGTTTCCAGGAATGATTTTATCCAGAAGCAGAGGATTTCAAGAAAGCAGATCCAAAATAAAAGAAATGAATTGTATAGAATAAAATAAATTAATGAGTCATATTTAACTGTGGTTATTTCTTTTGGCATACTGTTAGTATTAGTTCTAGAAATCTGCTTCTGATGTTTTATGAGGAAGCTTTCTCCTTTCTTATTAACCATCTGTCTCTAACCTAGCAACGATGAGAGGGTAATCAGTTTGTGAGTTTCAGTGTAGTCATTGAAATGCTTTTATATGCAGAAAAGATTTGTTCTTCTTTTTCTGAAAGTCTTATATTTGAGGTAATTGTTGGTGGGAATGGAGAAAACACAAAAGTTCTCAGTTTCTTTCATGCTGCTCAAATGTTCTTTTTTCATGATATAAACTTCAACTCCTTCCCATCAACACTTTCTTATAAGCGTAAGAGAACTAAGGGGCTTGAGAAGTGAGATGTATTAGAACTCTGAAAATCTTCACAACTGGTACTTGGACTTGGTTGTCACCCATATCTTCCCTCCGGCCAGAGGAAATGAGGAACTTCTTTAAGACTTCTCTTTAATCTTTCTGATCATCTATGCCAGATATTTTTAGTTTTCAATCACTCATTTCCCTCACCTACACTCTCTACAGCCATTAGACGTAGCCAGATGACACCAAACATTTTTTAATTACTGTTTTGACATAGCAAGTAATTTTTACAACCACTTGACATCCCAGTGCCATAGCCTACCCATGTATTTTATCCCATGCCACCATAAGCGATCATTTAAGGAATCATAATGTTGCTGCACATCATGGTTTACCCATGACCTATTTCTCCCCAGCACACCTTAAAAATTCATTTCCTGCCCTGGCCCGTTTGGCTCAGCGGTTAGAGCATCGGCCTGTGGTCCAGAGAGACCCGGGTTCGGTTCCCGCTAAGGGCACGTACTTCGGTTGCAGTTTGTCCCCGGCCCTGGTTGGTCGTGCGGGTGGCAGCCACTCGATGTGTCCCTTTCACATCGATGTTTCTCTCTCTCTATGTCTTCCTCTCTCTCCCACTCTATCTGTACAAAAAATGGAAAAATGTCCTCGGGTGAGAATAAAAAAAAAAAAATTCATTTCCTAAATTTGAAGTTCTGCTTCCTGGGTCTCTTTGGGTACCAATTATTGTACCAGTCAAGGTTCTGGCAAGAAACAGATAAAACAAACTGGAGAA
Source organism: Molossus molossus (assembly GCF_014108415.1). Classification (NCBI taxonomy): domain Eukaryota; kingdom Metazoa; phylum Chordata; class Mammalia; order Chiroptera; family Molossidae; genus Molossus; species Molossus molossus. Next base: position 52,439,038 of record NW_023425345.1, on the reverse strand, counting down.
GAGGTTCATAAAGAAACTATTTACACAGGTGCAGATAAGGTGTAGGAAAACCACACGGGATCATGAAGATTCCTGAATATGATAACATTTCTAAGTTTTTATTTCCACTCCCCTAGGACTTTATTTCACCATGTCAAACAAAATACAAATTTGGGAGTCATTCAAGATTATTTCTTTTCTGTTACATACCACTTTCAATTATTTCAATACCAGTCCTCCTAAATATACATCCAAAATATCTACTCTTTCTACAATATTGCCCCACCCTGTATGCCATCATAGTTCAATTCTTACCGAATCATAAGAATTTTATTGTAATGTAGATTTCATATACAATGGAAGCAAGAGAGGATGTTGGAGAAATAAAAAATTGTAGGTCATGAAGGACATTCTATGTCATAAGAAGAAGTTCATTTTCCTTTAACATATAGAAAATGAAATAAATTGGGATACTAGAGTCCTTTATATTTCTATATTATTTGTGATGTTGCAATTGAATGCTCAATTTGAGAAAATGCATTAATACAACATCAGCACATAGGATGTGAATTTCAATATGTAGCACATCCAATTATAACACTATAAAGAATTTGGAGAAAAGCAGCTATAAACATCCAGCTGTAGAGTTTAAACAGTCTCATGCTGTGACTTTATAAAAGGCAAATTACATGTTCTCATTTCAACTTGTAAACCACATGCATTATAGTAAAGACCAAGCTATATTATGACCTGTGAATTATAAATTTTAACACAATTCCGGGGACATATAGACTTCATTCTTTATTTTGATCAGTATTACTAAGAAATGTTAAACTACATCACATATGATGGATAGGGCTAACATATCTAAAGGTCTCCCTATCTCAACTATAGTACCATTTATTAGTTATAAAGTATAGGATGAAACATATCTATAATCCCCCCACTTATGATATATTGCCTAGATATTTTATGTTAAATATATTATAATAATATAACTATAATATAACATAATAATATAAAATTTTGATGAACTATAAAATGTGAGAGTAAAGCATACCCATCAGTCTCCTATCTGTGTTGTAGTAACATTTGTTAACATAAAGTGTGGATTGCTGTGTTACTTGCGAATTAAATGTAGGCTAAATTCATGGATCTTGTTTGTCATCTGAAGGTAACATTTTATAACTTATTTTTAAGAATAAAATATGGCCCTGGCCGGTATGGTTCAGTTGGTGGGGAGCTGTTCCATACACCAAGGAATTGCTGATACAATTCCCAGTCAGGGCATGTACTTGGGTTGCAAGCTCAGTCCCTTGTAGGGGTTCTGCAAGAGGCAGCCAACCAATGTTTCTCACATCGATGTTTCTCTCTCTCTTTCTCTCCCTCTCCAGTTCTCTCTAAAATCAATAAAAATCTATTTTTAAAAAAACAAAGTAATATCCAAATGAATTATGCACAATTCCCACCTGTAAAATTTTTTTAAATTTTTTTATTGATTTTTTTTTTTTATAGAGAGAGTAAGGGAAAGAGAGATAGAAACATCCATGTGAGAGAGAAACATCGATCAGCTGCCTCCTGCAAGCCCCCTATGGGGGCTTGAGCCCGAAACCCAGGTATGTGCCCTGACAGAATCAAACCAGGACCTCTCAGTCCATTGGATGACGTTCAAGCCACTGAGCCACTGAGCCACACCAGCTGGGCTCCCTAAATTTATTTATCCAATTTTCTTTATTTAATAGCATCCCTCTGTCTCATTTACTTTAATCCCAAAACAGAAGACCTTCTCTTTGAAGGACAATCTGTAGTATGGATAAAACAAACAACACTTTCATGATACTCAACATACCTCATCATGTTAAACACCTTTTAATTGCTAGGGGAAAAAAACAGATTTTGGAATTTTGAGCCTTTATAAAGCATTATAGAATAGAACATTCATAAAACAAAACTAGGCTACGTAGAAAGATCACTTTTCCTTTCTTTTCTAAACTCAATAAAGCATTGTTCTGGCCAGACAACCTTTAACAATTGTCTAACTTTGGTTCAAAGAGGACATATCTATTAGAAAGAAAGAACAAATTGCATGCGTTCCAAGAAAAGGGCTCATTAAATGTCAGGACAATAGCTGGACTTTCTGTTATCCGAAGTTATCAACACATTGTTAATAGTTCTTTATGTGCACAAAAGAAAAAAAAATCAGACAAAAAATACATAGTCCAGGTCCCCATTCTCCTTATAACCTCTGTCCATCAAACATACATTTTTTAATTCTCCAACTTGGATTTCCATTCTTTTTTTTTTTTTTTACTTATTTTTTTTTATTAATTAATTTTTGTTACAGATGTTTCTTCTTTTTCCCCCACTGATTCCCTCCTCCCTCTCCCTCCCCGCCCTGTCCCCAGTTTGTTGTCCATGTCCACTGTTCATGCATACATGCATATAAGTTCTGTGGTTTATCTCTCCCCCATCCCCCCCCTCTTCTGGGGATTGTCAGTCTGTACCCCACTTGCATGTCTCTGGGACTACCCCATTCCTCAGACTGTTATGTTCATTATATTCTACAAATAAGTGAGATCATATGAAACGTGTCTTTCTCTGTTTGGCTTGTTTCACTTAGGATGATACTTTCCAGGTCACTCCATGTAGTCTCAAAGGATAAGAGATCTTTCTTTCTTATAGCTGCATAGTACTCCATTGTGTATATGTACCACTGCTTTTTTATCCATTCATCTACTGATGGACACTTGGGCTGTTTCCAGATCTTAGCTATTGTAAATAGTGCTGCTATAAACATGGGGGTACATATATTCTTTCTGATTGGTGTTTCAGGCTTCTTAGGGTATATTCCTAGAAGTGGAATCACTGGGTCAAATGGAAGTTCAATTTTTAATTTTTTGAGGTAACACCATATTGTTTTCCATAGTGGCTGCACCAGTCTGCATTCCCACCAGCAGTGCACTAGAGTCCCCTTTTCTCCGCACCCTCACCAACACTTGTTGTTTGATGATTTGTTGATGGTGGCCATTCTGACAGGTGTGAGGTGATACCTCAGTGTTGTTTTAATTTGCATCTCTCTGATGATTAGTGATGTTGAGCATTTCTTCATATGTCTCTTAGCCATTTGTATTTTCTGTTTGGAGAGGTGTCTATTTCGTTCCTCTGCCCATTTTTGAATTGGGTTCTTTGTCTTCCTTTTGTGGAGTTGTATGAGCACTCTATATATATATATATTGAAAATTAACCCCTTATCTGATATATCATTGGCAATTATGGTCTCCCATACAGTGGGTTGCCTTTCCGTTTTGATGATTGTATCTTTCACTGTGCAGAAGCTTTTGAGTTTGATGTAGTCCCATGTGTTCATTTTCTCCTTTGTTTCTGTTGCCTTAGGTGATGTGTCAGTGAAAATTCTGCTGCGTGTGATGTCTGAAATTCCATTCTTTTTTAATGGTTTCTTTTTTTGAAGGCTCAAAATTACTTAAAATCCCAAAATGTAATTTCAAGACCTAATGTTAGTTGTTTTAAACAATAAAAATAATTTTCTGAAAATAATTTTTTTTTCTGGAAAATCTAAAAAAAATTAGAACCATCTAGAGAACTGAAAGTTCTCTAGAAACATACTACAATGTATCAGGATATTATTGACAAGCAATGTGCTAATTATTATGCTTCATGTTTTGGGGGGCCTAAAGCCAATTCCATGAAGTGATTTTTTTTTCTCTTTCTCATTTACCTTAACTACCATTTCAAATTAACTAGGAGAATAAAATATCTTTTCTTTTAAATATAGTTGGAATTATTGTAGTTTTATGATAAAATAGAAACTTGCATCTTTCAATAAACCTATGTTAAGATGTGATCAGAAAAATAATTATATTTTTTTCACTCTCAGAACTGAAAGATATACGATAATATTTTTCTACATTTTCTTTTTGCTAAAACTGATTGTGATATTTGAGAGTTTTCTAAAACTCAAAAAGAATACTTGGCAACATCCACCTGATACATGTTTATGGTAATAGTTAATATGCTAAAGCTTCCCAAATACTTAGTGTAACATAAAATGTGATGTGAAGTATAGATATAGATATAGATATAGATATAGATATAGATATAGATATAGATATAGATATAGCAAAGTATAGATATTTTGTATAAAACAGAAATTTGTAAGGAAAATTTGAATTGAAAACTGTTTAAAGATTTGTATACACAATTTTTATTATTATATATATATATTTTTTAGGATAGTTATAATCTAAAAGTCAGTAATTTCCAGTTAACTAAAACATTATGTCTCAACATTATAATAAAATAATATTCAACTATAAATTATTACAACACTGGTTTATGAGAGTAATGATGCTTGCAATATAGTAAGTGGAATATTAAACAGTATACTGAAAAGATGAAAACCAATGCATTAATAGTTCATAATTGTACATAATTTTTCTTTTTTAAAAATCTGCATTTTCATTTGGCTCTAATATATAGAAAAAATATAATATTCATATACAGATACATTTTTAAATGTACTGCTACTCAGCCTGTTCTTTAGTGGAATTAATATTATACAAAAATTTATTGGCCACCAGATAGCTGAGAGAAACATTTTGTGTATACATTTGATACTAGAAGATAAGAAAAAAGAAGTTTAACAATTCTTTAGTTAGCATTACTTTGGAAATATATTATGTTAGTTTGATAACTTTCAAATATATTTTTTCTCATTTTCATAATTGTAAAATGTTTTTCTGGCTTAAAAGAAACTTTCACCAAATAAATAAAGAATATCATTTATATTTGGGAAACAAAGTGTTTGAATCAAGTGGGGTACTAACTTTGAAAATGTTTATACAAAGAACAAATTTTGAGAAGTTTAACTTGGGTGAATACTATTCTATGTATGAAATGTGTAAAGCCTGTCTTCATATCAATTTATTTACCAAATATAATTAAGGGATTATGTTAAAAAGAATGACAATTTCCTCAGGTGAAAATGGCAGCAATAATAGTATTTATCAAAGGATTGATAAAGGGATTAAATAGGTAATGTATATAAAGGTACATTTATGGACAATATTAATGTTACTATTTTTATTATCATCGTCATATTATTATTCAACCATTCATAGAGTTGAGAAGAATCATAGGGTTTGTTGTGGATTAAATAATATTTATAAATATCTTAGCACATGTTATAATAATAAGTGCGATGTTATCTCTTAGTGCCATGTTATCATAAGAAGAAGAATATTAATTTATTTCTGACATATGTATAGCATCAGATTAATAGTATGTCAGTATCTACAGGTTTCTCTAACATATATCTCTTTCATGACCTCAAATTAATGGTCTGCTATTAACTGACCTCAAAATATTAACCTATAGTTCAGGTGGAAATATCTGGTAATTATGAGAGGAAAGATAATGTGTTTAACTGTTAGCAAAGTAGTTTCAAAAATTCAACATATCTGAGCATTTAGCTTATATGAATATAAAAATACATTTAAAAATCTACATTTGAAAGTGGACTTCAAGTAAAATTACATTTTTACTTATTAAGTGGTGTTAACATTAGCCTATTTAAAGAAGTCTGTGTGGTTAAATTTAAATGATGATAAAGTTTAATTCATGTATAATTAAAATCATATTTTTAAAGTAACAGAAGTGTTAAAACTTTTCAGGGATAAATAAATAAGAATGGACAATTTAAATATTGGCAGATGTTATCTGTAAGACATCTAGCAGCACTCTTGTCATTTAAGAATTTTTTATGGCCCCTTAACATTTTTAATTGTCTTTATTCATCGACATTAATAATTTCCTTTTTAAAATGGCACTTGTGTCTCCAGGTATCCATCTAACATTTCATATTCAAGATTTTGGAGTCAGTGGAAAGGGAGGACGGAATGGGAAAAACATTTAAAACCACATTAAATGTTTACATGGAAATTAATTACATTTCTACCTCTTCTAAGCTGTGTGACTTTGCAAAATGACTTACCATCTCTGTGCCCCAGTTTTTCTATCAGTAAAATGAGCCTGTGACATTATAGCCTGTAACAAATATAATCCTGTATAATTTTAATTTGGCAATGTACAAAATGTTATTAAAGATTAATGGTACAGAACATAATATAATTAATATCTAAAATACCACAGGCAAATAATTCCAATGACAGGTAATTGCAAGTCCTTTCTATTAAAAACATATGGGGTTTTTTATGCCTTTATTATTTTTGACTTTTAATTTTTTTTCTTACAACACAAATTTTGTCAATGAATTAACCAAATCTGTTCAAGATTAATTTACTGTGAAACTTTGGTTAACTGGCCATATTTCATTGCAAACAAGAAGATTAAATGTATAACAACTGAAAGAAAACAATGAGATATGTAATAGTAAAATAATAACAGCTAACACCTATGAGTACTTACTATGTGCCAGTTATCATTCTAAGAGTTTTGCATGAAAAAAAAAAGAATATATTTATCTACTTAAATTACCCTATGGTGTACATATTATTTCAAGTCTACGATCTTTTGCCTGCAATTTGAAAGCAAGTATCTTTGAAAAATTAGTGTCGTTTTTTTTCTCATAAAGACAGAAATCTGACCTGAAATGAGATGAGGCTATTTATATTCCTGAATTATCTTTTAGTTTAAATATTAAATTTTGCTGCAGCAACTGTAATATTTTAATAATACTTCTTGAAACTTTGCTGTGATTGTTATAGAAATATATAATGTTTACACTAAACTACTTATTTAAAATTCAAACCATTCTGAATTTGAAATATCTTGGGACCCAAAGGTTTTGGAAAATAAGTTGTAAACGTATATAATTATGCTGATTTTACTCATAGGTAAACTGGGGCACAGAGATGATAAGCCATTTTGCAAAGTCACACAGCTTAGAAGTAGTAGAAATGTGATTAATTTCCATGTAAACATTTAATATGATTTTAAATGTGTTTCCCATTTCTTCATCTTTTTCCACTGACTCCAAAATCTCAAATATATCTCTGGATACCTAGAGATAAGAGTGTCATTAAAAAAAAGACTAGACAAGCTTAATGTTCCCAATACTGCTAGCTAAAAAGTCATTTGTATTTTAGGGAGATCATAATGGTCAACTCAGACGAGTCAGTTGAGACTAGAACATTAATTGATTTGAATGTATATATGTCATGGTTCCTCCAAAAGGCTGCCAGATGCTGTGCCAGCAGGTACTGTCAAAAATGTAAACTGCTATCTAATAATCAGCCTGAAATGTGGATTACAGAACAAGCAAAGTTTTCAAAGTGCTTAAATACATCTGTCTTGATTGAAATTTTACAGATGGAATTTCTAGAGTTATCCATATAGCAGCTTGGGGTGAATGTTAAGAAATTGAGTTTGAACTAAACAAACTGCTGAACAAAATTAACCTAGAGAGCCCTGGCCGGTTTGGCTCAGTGGTTAGAGCGTCGGCCTGTAGTCCAAAGAGACACGGGTTAGGGTCCCGCTAAGGGCATGTACCTCAGTTGCAGTTTGTTCCCAGCCCTGGCTGGGTCGTGTGGGTGGCAACCATTCAATGTGTCCCTTTTACTTAGACGTTTCTCTCTCTCTCTCTTCCTCTCTCTCCCTCCCACTCTATCTGAACAAAAAATGGAAAAATGTCCTCGGGTAAGGATAAACAAATAAATAAACAAATAAATAAATAAATAAAATTAACCTAAAAACATAGAGGTGGGGTACAGACTGACAAGCCTCAGAGGAGGGGGGTTGGGGGGAGAGATAAACCACCGAACTTACATGCATGTATGCATGACCAATGAACATAGACAACAAAGCTGGGGATGGAGTTGAGGGGAGAAGGGGAGGAGGGTGTCAATGGGGGAAAAATGAGAAACATCTATAACAAAAACAAATTAATAAATAAATAAAAAGAAATTGAGTTTCTGTTTCCAGCTCAGAAACCAAATTGTTGTTGACCTTGAATAAATAATTAGGCAGTATTTTATTTCATATGTCTCATTTCTAAATTATATTTACAATTTTGTTTTCATGAAATAAATGTACGTGAGTACAGTTAATTGAGCCTTTTTAGGAAGGCTTAAGAGTAGTATTTATGTCTAATCCGGAAGCAGTTTGTCCCATTTTCACAGTAGCAGAAGCCAAACTTGGTCCAAGACAGAACATTGAAGCTAGTTTTCAAAATTTTTAACAGCTTCTTTCAAATGATAAAACAATAATAATTTTGTAATCATTACTCTAAACATAGATTCCATCCTTTGTCAAATTGTAAATGTATAAGTTAATAATTCAAGCATATTTGTCCCTATAACACGCTACATAAAGTGTCAATGTTTCCCAATTTCAGTAATTACTGGGACAGCAGAATACTGCAAACCGGATGAAAGGTGAAGGGGTTAGGCAAAAGGCATACATGAATAACTCATAGACAGAGACAACGGTGTGGTGATGGCCCGGGGGAAGGGGTTGGGCACAGGGTAGAGGCGGGCAAAGGGGGGGAAATGGGGACATCTGTAATAGTGTCAACAGCAAAAATGAAGGGGAAAAAAAACAAGCTCTTAAACTAGTTCAATTAAGAGCAAAGAACAATTCTCCCCTTTCACATTAGATCAGTGGCCTCTGATTTCTAGAACAGTACATATTCCACAATTGCTAAAACGTCTAAGTACCCCAAAGACTTGCTGTCATGACTCATGCAATGGCTCACTTATTAGGCCACTAATGTGAAAACATTTCTATCAAATCAAAAAATGTGGATAAGACTTTAGAGTTGATGATAGAATTTACCCTGTAAAGAATATATAAATTGTCCAGAATTATACATTGCGGTAATTCATATTGAAAAATAGATCTCAAAAAAATATTAAAGGACTAGGAATGGATTACTGTATACTGTAAGCCCTCTTCTCTGATTTTTTATTGACTTATTAAGTAAATACTCCAAAAATAGCTCAGCTGGTGTAGTTTACTGGATTGAGCTCATCCCATGAACTGAGAGGTCCCAGTTCAATTCCTGGTCAGGGCACATGATCAGGTTTCAGGCTTGATCCCCAGTAGGAGGTGTGCAGGAAGCAGCCAACCAATGTTTTCCTCTCACATTGATGTTTCTATCTTTCCCTCCCTTCATCTCTCTCTAAAAATAATTAATTAATTAATTAAAATACTCCAAAAATATAGTTGCTTAGAAATGGGGGTAAGAATGTAACAAACAAGTTTAGCTATAATTTGTCAATTTTTACTCAAGAAAACAGTGTTTGTGAATGCTTACAATGGAAGATGATGCGTTGATACTACACCAATTTATATAATCTGAACAACTATTTTCAATATGCCAGCATATGCTAATGTTCTAAATGAATTCAGATTTTAATCTATATTTAAGAGCACAAAATGGAACTTTCAAAATTTACTGCCATGGTAAGTTGCTCTAGCAGACTTTCCAGAAGTTTTTTCCTAAGGATGGGAGCAGGGAATGGATGATACTGCAGATCCACTTTACTTTCTTCACTGCTGTGAACAGATAGTTTAAGGGCTACTCAGCTGTAATCCCAAGAAACTCGTCATTTTTCAACCCAAGCCAGCTCCTTCTATTAGTTTCTCTATTTCCATTGTATTAATATTATATATAATACTATATAATAAAATAACGTATGATAATAAAATTATACACATATACAATGACAGACTGAATATAGGAGGCTCTCCTAAAATAAGTTTAGAGGAGAAGTAGATTTCTATAATCACAAAATTGTGAACCATCTCTGGTTCCATATTAGGAAAACAAGGTCTCTCAGTGATGTGCACTACGTGACTCTATCTGGGTGAAGTTAGCACCGGGCTGGTTGGAGTGTCTGTATAGTGGTCATTTTAGGATTATACCACCTAAAGACCTCAGCTTTGTGTGTGATTTCACCATTTTCAGATTATGGAATTCAGCTGCCTCTGCTTTGTAGAGATCAGTTAGTCCCTTCTTATGGTTATGGCTCTATCCCAGAGGAGAAGTTTGACCGTAGGAATTTGTCTACTCTAGCAAAGAATCATCATTTGAGTGTCATCGTATATCAGAGGTTCAGTGATAGAGCTAGCTCACTGAGATAAAAATTTTCTTAAACCTATACAACTGTACGACATTATTATAAACAGCTGCAAATAGAAATTGAAGCAACAAATCCTTCCAGTGATGAACTTTTTTTGATGGATGGAATATTGCCTTGTCATCTGCAATGGATCTTGTACAAGGTTGACGTAAGTTAGGCTAAATTACTATGCCTAATCAGTTAGCAGGTAATATCCAATAAGCTCATGTTCCACAACCCAATATAAGGAGGAAAGAGTTACTAAAAAACAACCCTTATGAAACTTGCACTAATAACTCTTTGTGTTATTTCCCCCTATAATTTTTACATGTTTTTATCGCTAGAACATTATTGAAAGTGCCATGTGTTTGTGATGACCATTTTCTATGGGTTTTTTAGCCCCTAAAATTGAGTTATAACAAAGGCTGTCCCCACATGACCTATGTGATTGTTGATCAGGTAAACTGGGCCACTACAGAGAATCACAGGAAGGGGTTCACAAACCTCATGTGGATTATTGTCATTGAGGACCAGGGCAATCACAGATGTCTGTGCACAACAACAGGCATTACAAGGAATTGGCAGCATGGAGATATTCTCTGTATAAAAAGAGAAGTTTCCATATACCCAACCATTTTTGCATTTAATGCTATTGCAAATACAAAGGCTAATTGTAACCATGTATTTCGAATATACTGTGAACTGAATATGATTAAACTAAACTATGGTATGTTGCCAGTAAACAATAATCTCATGATATATAGGTTAAATCATGATATATAGGTTAAATCACCAAAGAATACCAGAACAGTAATTACAAAAAATACTTTAAAAAGAAAATCTGCTCTACCTTATTTTGTCAATCTTATGCAAGGGCTGTATATCTACTGTAATCTCCTAGGTCTGGAGTTCTTAGGAAGAGTAACTGCTTCTTGAAATTGTCTAGAGACCTTTTTGATTAAGCCTCAGTTTAAGGTCTTATGTGAAAGGAAATCCTCTGATTTGGGTTGGTAGTTTGTTTACACTATGACACATAGCTCATAAAGAAATAGAAACGGTGTGCCAGTAATGTTATAAAGTAATTCCATGTTGACATGTGTTATGGGTTGAATTTTATCCCCTAAAATATATCTACTGGAGTGCTAATAATACCCAGGGCCTCAGAATGTGACTTATTTGGAGAGAGGGTCTTTACTGCCATAATCAAGTTAAAATGAGGTAATTAAGGTGATTGCTAATAAAATATAACTGGTTGTCTTATAAAAGGGAAATAAAATTTCCCTTTTAGACACAGAAACACTCACACAGGGAGTGTTTATACAAGCCTATAAAGATTAGAGTTATGCTTTCACAAACCAAGAACTACCAGAGCTAGAAGAGAGACCTGGAACAGGTCTTTCCCTAGTGCCTTCACAGGAAGCATGGTGCTTCCTTGACTTTAGACTTCTGGCCTCCACCCCTGGGATCGCCAATTCTGTTTTTCAGAATGTTGATCAGAGTGCTATGAGTCAACCATAGCCAGCTTAAATCCAGACAATTATCCATCTGAAGGTTTGGTAGGGAGAGACATCAACATAGAATCATCTTCTATAACTGGGACGGTAAAAGCTGCTCATTTAGGATGTAGCATACAAGGGAGTTGCTGTTGGCTTTTGGTCTACCTATGTGCTCCTACTTTAATAACCATGGTTCCCTTGTGAGTTTTAAATAGCTTCCATTAAGTCACTGATATCTTTCCCACTACTAGTCAAAATATCTGAAGTCACAAAACCTTTAGGTTTCAAAACTTCAAAATCATGAACAATTCTGAAGAACATCTATCATCTTTTTGTCTTTTGTCTTTTTGCTACAGTACAAGCTTCAATCAGAGCTATGAATTCTGGGGAGATCAAATATTGTGTAATGGGGCTGCTTTAATGGCTGAGTTTTCAGTATACACAATAAAAGAGTTTTCAGTATACACAATAAAAGAAAATGCCTTTGTAATATTAAAAATAAAATCCATCTAGGATTTCAAAATGGCAGGGAAATGAATGAAAGCTACACAGACCATCTCCCAGGACCAAACTGGAATTACAACTAAAATTAAGACAAATTGATGGGAAAACAACAACAACAACAACAACAACAGAAAAGCAGCTGGAGAGGACCCACATGACCAGGGACGAAAGAGGACACTAAATCGAGCCTGGTAGGAACTGTGAAGACATGGGAGGGTGGGCTAGGAGCCCTCGAACAGCAGCTGTTTTAGCTGTGAGCAGCTCCCTCAAGGTAAAATCCAAGCCGGCTTCACAGCGCAGAGGGCCAGAATAGAGCACTAAATTGGCTACAGCCATTCATCCTGGGCTCCGGCAAAGGGAGGGGAGACTGGATTAGAATTGCGAGGAGAGACTTGGAAGCTTGGAGAGCTGGGAGGGCACAGGGAGTTTTGTGCTCAATCATTCCCGCCCAGAACAATAGCCATCTTACTCAAAGAGCCCCTTCCCAAAGCCCCAGGGAGAAGCAACAGCCCTTCCCTCAGGAATTTAACACCACTGGGCCAGGCAAGAGAAATGCAAATTGAGGCTGAATATCAGCTAGAAATGGCCAGCAAGCATCTGCCCCACCTGCTGGAAATCCTTTTACCCTGAACTCCTGAGGGATGTTTTCATTTAGCTGAGGGCTACAAATCAAGGCTCAAGTAACTGAGACTAATAGCCTCCAGGCAAAAAGCTAGAGGATAACTGAACCTTTCCCTGGCTTGCAAATCAAACTAGGAAAGTAAGACTTGACAGTGGTGTTTAACGTGAGTCCTCCCACACTTTGTCTCTATGTAGAGAAAGAAGGCCACTATGTAATATTAAAAGGATCTATCCAACAGAAAGATATAACCTTGGTAAACATATATGCACACAATAGAGGAGAACCAAAATATATTTAGAAACTTCTGGAGGACTTCAAAGGAAAAATCGACAGCAATACAATCATATCAGGGAACTGATGCACTAAATGATGCACTAGATCAAATGGATTTAATATCTACAGAGAATTATACCACAAAACTTCAGAATTCATATTTTCTCAAGTATACATGGGACACTCTCAAAGATAAACCACATGTTAGGACACAAACTAAGTCTCTACAAATTCAAGAAGATTGAAATCATATCAAGCATCTTCTCAGATCACAATAGCATGAAATAGAAAACAATTATGCAAAAACATTCAAACACATGGAGGCTAAATAGCATATTATTAAACAATGAATGGGCTAGCAAGGAGGTCAAGGAAGAAATTAAAAACTTCCTAGAAACCAGTGAAAATGAACACACAACAATACAAAATCTATGGCTGCCATCAACAAATCATTAAACAAGTGCTGGCGAGTGTGTGGAGAAAAGGGGACTCTAATACACTGCTGGTGGGAATGCAGACTGGTGCAGCCACTATGGAAAACAATATGATGTTTCTTCGGAAAATTAAAAATGAACCCTGGCCGATTTTGCTCAGCGGTTAGAGCATCGGCCTACGGTCCAGAGAGACCCGGGTTCAGTTCCCGCTAAGGGCACGTGCCTCCATTGCAGTTTGTCCCTGGCCCTAGTTGGGTCATGCGGGTGGCAACCATTCGATGTGTCCCTTTCACGTTGATGTTTCTCTCTCTCTTTCTCCTTCCTACTCTATCTGAACAAAATATCAAAAATAAATAAATAAATAAATAAAACTGCCATTTGACCCAGTAATTCCACTTCTAGGAATATATCCTAAGCAGCATTAAACACCATTCAGAAAGAACATATGTACCCCTATGCTCATAGCAGTACTATTACAATTGCTATGATCTGGAAACAGCCCAAGTGTCCATCAATAGATAAGTGGATAAAAAAGCTGTGGTACATGTACATAATGGAACACTATGCAGCTGTAAGAAAGAAAGGTATCTTATCCTTTGAGATGACGTGGAGGGGCCTGGAGAGTATTATTTTAAGTGAAATAAGCCAATCAGAGAAAGACAAATATCACATGATCTCACTTATTTGTGGACTACAACGAACAAAATAAGCTGATGAACTATATAGACTCAGAGATGTAGAAAGGAGTATGGTTCAGACTGACAAAGCCAGAGGAGGGGGTTGGGAGGGAGGGATGAGATAAACCAAAGAACTTATACCCATGTATGTGTAACCAATGGACATAGACAAAAATGCTGGGGTGGGGAGTCAGGAGCAGAATGTCTAGGGGTCTAGAGGGAAAAAAAGAGAACCATCTGTAACAAAAATAAATTAATAAAACTAAAATAAATAAATAAATAAGTAAAATCCGTCTATAAACCATATTAAATAAAAATTGACTAAAAGTGTCTCTCAGATTAGATCTGGGCACACTTTCCTAAGTTATTACCCCATGTTTCCAATTCATCTTGAAGAGGGAATCAAGTTGCAAGAGGAAGGTTTGAACTGTTAAGTGATATGTAAAAGAGATAATAAAAGAATTCCATAAATGGGAAGTTGCTGATGGAGAAATCTTGAGCATTGCCGAAAAGCATACAAGGATTGCGATATAGGTACAAATCATAGTGAGAAGCAGACACCATATTGGCAGAAGCTGCAGCCAGTTTGGCAGCCACCTCTTGCAAGTATATAAAATATGCCTCAGTTACCAAACCAGGAGATATGCCAATAGAAGCAATTAACAGGCTCCAGTGAATTAATGCTCGTAATGTATCATCTTGTCTTTCATAAACAAAAGAGAGAAGGGTTGACATAGGTACCCAAAGTGGGAGATTGTTGAAGAGAAGCATTTAGAAGAGAAAGCTACTTTCACGTTTGCATTCCATGGAAGAGGCTCCCTAAATAGACTACTCTTTAAAAAGATATCTAGCCCGGCTAGTGTGGCTCAGTGGTTGAGCATCAGCCCATGCACCAAGAGGTCACCAATTCAATTCCCAGTCAGGGCACATACCCAGGTGTGGGCCAAATCCCCAGTAGGGGGCATGCAGGAGGCAGCCAATCAATGTTTCCATTTCTCTCTACCTCTCCCTTCCTCTCTCTCTAAAATCGATAAAGAAAATATATATATATGTATATACTATGTTTTTCCCTATACATACATACCTATGATAAAATTTATTAATGTATTGTTGCCTTAATAAACTCATGAGAATATTGAGCTTTTAAAAACTTAGATAAGCCTCAGAGGAGGGGGACTGGGGGGAGAAGAGATAAACCACAGAACTTACATGCATGTATGCATGACCAATGAACATAGACAACAAAGCTGGGGATGGGACGGGGGAAGGGGAGGAAGGTGTCAATGGGGGGAAAATGAGAAGCATCTGTAACAAAAATAAATTAATTTTTTTTAAAAGTAAAAAAAAAAAAAAAAAAAAAACCTTAGGTATTTATTGCTTGCAATAACCAGTTAACCCTAAAAATATTTTCATTGTCTTTTAGTTTAAGGGCCTTGGTAAAATGAAATCATTTCTATTCTGGTGAAGAAAAAACATCCGTGTGCTGGCTGACAGTGACCCAAATTATTTGCAGTTTCTTAACAAAATAATAACTTTCCTCTAGATGGCTTGTAACACTTTTCATCTGATCTTGGGGGAAAAAAGATAAAATATGCCCACTTTTATCGGGGTGGATACATGCCAAGACACCCCAGTGGATGCCTGAAATAGTGAATAGTACTGAACCTTAAATATGTGTGTTTCCTGTACATACATACCAATTACAAAGTTTAATTTATAAATTAATCACAGTAAGAAATTAATAGTAATAACTAATAAAGTAGAACAATTATACAGATATACTGTAATAAAAGTGAATGTGGTCTCTCTCAAAACATTTTATCATAGTATACTCACCCTTCTTCTTGTGGTGACATGAGGTGATAAAATGCCAAACCTATTCCTGGGTCTGTGCAGCCTCCCCTGTTTGCAGCAAATAGCTTGGTGTCACTAGCTTCCGGGGATCCCTTGCTGAAGTCTTCATATAGGCCAATGCTTCCTGGTGGATCATGTTGTAGTCAATCGAAATATGTTTTCTGTTCCTGTCTTCCACCCACAAATGTAATGCCTCTTCATCTTAACTAAACGTGTACCATGCACTGTGGCCATAACTTTTGCAGTCTGAAATGCAACAGCAAAACTAGCACACATTTATTTGTCCTTCTTCACAAATTCACAGACAGAAGATTCACTCTTACCATAGATTCTAGCAACCTCAACATACTGTTTCTTTCCTTTTCTTAAGTTGAAAACTTGTACCTTCACTTAAAGAACACACTTTATGGCTTCTCTTGGGCATATGCGAATAGCCACCATCACTACTCTTGCATGTTGGGGCCATTATTAAGTAAAATGAAGGTTACTTGAACACCAACACTGCCATATCAGGACAGTCAATTTGATAACTGAGGAAGCTACTAGGAGACAAATGAGCTGGAGCAGATGCAGGGTGGAGATGCTGGACAAGGGGATGATTCAAGTCCCTGGTGGTGGGACTGAGCAGGACTCATGAGATTTCATCAGATTTCATTGTGCTACTCAGAATAGCGTGCACTTTAAAACATCTTATTTATTTCTGGAATTTTCCAGTTAATGTTTTTTGTGTGGTTTTTTTTTTTGGACTGCGGTTGACTACAGGTAACAAACTATGGAAAGCAAAACTGCAGATAAGGGGAAACTATGGTATATAGTCTCTTGGTGAACTATTTATACAATATAGTAATAAAGGGGCAAAGCAATACATTATCTATGTATTGTATGAGGTTATACTGCAAAGAAAAATCAAGTCATTTTTTAGATGGAAATATGAGGTGTATTTTGTAAATCCTTGAAGTATTAAGTAAAACGAAGGTTACTTGAACACCAACACTGCTATATCAGACAGTCAATTTGATAACTGAGGAAGCTACTAGGAGACAAATGGGCTGGAGCAGACGCAGGGTGGAGATGCTGGACAAGGGGATGAATCTAACATATGCTGTTAGATTTCCCACAAAAATATCAAACAAATATTAACTACTTTTATCCATGCGTCTACAAAGGAAAACTTCATATAAATTGACCACTGTGAAACATTTACTTTTTTCGTGGTAATGGACAGAACAAATTTGTGTTTAGAACAACCAGGAATCTAGGGATCACAACTATATTGCTCACCTTAAGATCTTGAACAAATAGGGGTACACTTTTCTGATAAACTTCTGAACTTGCTATGTGGAAGTATTCCAAGGAATGATATGCAGTCATCTTTACTCCAATAAAGACTCTATAATGGGTTTTATTCCTAAGATTCTTCAGGTTAGAGGAGATATTGGGATAACCTTGGTGGGGATTTACAAGGCTTCATTTGAATCTCAGTAGGTCAGTTCCAAACATTCTACTCATGTCATTAGAATCTTGAACCCGATGAGAAGGAATCTGGTCTCATAGTGCATCAGCAGAGGACAGTACTTGCAAGGGAACTCTTATAATTTGGGTTGTTCTGATGTGGTGCCTTCTGGGAAACATTTAATTTCATAATGTTATTACAGAGCAAGTCTCAAGTTAGCTGGAGTAAAGGCACACAATTGAAATTGGTAAAAGTTACAAGACTAATAAGATCATATGCCTTTTGGAGACAACCTTCCCAATTATTTTACTAGTGCTCCAGGGAACAGGTGGAGATAAAGTGGTAAGATTTATCTGCACACACATGCCCTACAAATAGACACAATTTGACTTCATGGGCTCCTTTCTCAGTTTTAGCTGGTAGTTATTTTTTCAGTACCCAATCTCTTTACAGATGTTACAGTTCCTAAAAAGTTAAATATATGCTCCCATATGATGGAACCATTCCATTCCTAAGTATTTACCCAAGACAATTAAAAGCATATCCCATACAAAGAGCTATACACAAATGTCCATAGTAGCTTTATTTGTAAGAGCCCAAAACTGGAAACCTAAATGTCAATCAACAGGTGAATGGATAAACAAATGAGGGTATAGCCACATAATGGAATACTCTGCAATAAAAAGGAACAAACTATTCATAAATGCAACAATGTGGATGAATCTCAAAATAATTATGCTGACTGAAAGAAGCCAGAGCCCCCCGCCCCCGAAAAAAGTGCATGGTATATTATTCCAATTATATTAAATTTTTGAAAACATAAATTATCTATGGTAACAGAAGGCAGATTGGTAGCTGCCTGGGACCAGTTGGGTGAACCACTGGGAAGTTTGATTACAAAGGCCGTGGAAACTTTTGGAGGTGATGGTGATAAATTTGTGATTATAGCGACGTTTCATCATTGTATACATTGCCCAAACTCACCAAATTATACATTTTAAATATGTTCAATTTGTTATACCTCAATAAATACAGTTGTAAAACTCAGAGTCACTAGGCCCATGAGGTGTGCATCTGATGCAGGGCTCTCTATCAGCTCCATGGATGATTCAGTCAGGTGTTCTCAATGGGAATTGCCCAAATACAGAGAGCTCAATGTTAAGGTATCAACAAAATGTTACCCTGGACGGTTTGGTTCTGTGGTTAGAGCATCGGCCCACAGACTGGAGAGTCCTGGGTTCAGTTCTCGCTAAGGGCACATACCTCAGTTGCAGTTTGTACCCGGCCCCAGTTGGGGTCATGTGGGTGGAAATCACTCGATGTGAGACTCTCACATCGATGTTTCTCTCTCTCTCTTCCTCTTCCTCTCTCTCCTGCTCTATCTGAAGATAAATCAAAAATGTCCTCAGGTGAGGAAAAAAAAAAAAGATAAAAAAAAGTTGATGTCCCACATTTTAGTATAAATATTTTCCCTTATCAAACTCCTAAGGGAAAAAATAAACTCTCTAGCCCTGGCCAGTTTGGCTCAGCGGTTAGAGCGTCGGCCTGAGGTCCGGAGAGACCCGGGTTCGGTTCCCGCTAAGGGCACGTACTTCGGTTGCAGTTTGTCCCCGGCCCTGGTTGGTCGTGTGGGTGGCAGCCACTCGACGTGTCCCTTCACATCGATGTTTCTCTCTCTCTCCCTTCCTCTCCCTCCCTCCCACTCTATCTGTACAAAAAATGGAAAAATATATCCTCGGGTGAGGATAAAAAATAATAATAATAAATAAATAAATAAATAAACTCTCTAATCTAAGTTACCTTTCAAGTTAATATTCAAAGGCCAAAAAATCAAAACCCAGAATAATTCTCTTGTCCAACAAAATGAAAGTCCTTCCCAGTTTATTTTGTTCCTCACAGCCAGAAATGTTCTTAGTGGCCTAGAGGGATTTTTAAAGCAGCTGCAGCCTGTGTGTCTTTCTTGGGAATAGATGTGACTCACTCAGCTTTTCTAAAGAAAAATGAACTCCACATCAAGTCTGTGGAGTGTCTCAATTTTTAAAAGGTCCAAAGAAATAGAACACCCAAGATCACCATAATACTTGCCTAGCGTCCATAAAATTTAAAGAGCAGTTATCCTGGACAAAATTATATTCCCAGAACCCAGTAGTTGTTATTTCCAAAGACAATACATAGCAGAACTCGATAGTAGAAACTGATGTATTTTGTAGGAAGGATAGCTGGGGATGGCTTTCTCCTCACCAGAATGCCAATCAGTAAATCCCAGGATCCACAACCTGCACACTAAAACTAAATTGGAAGAAATTTATCAAGAAGGTAAATTTATCACCATGAATTTAGCATGGTACACTATCTTCTCAGAAGGGCATTTGAGACACTCATGCCATCTTGCAAAGTACAGATTTGCAGTGGTGCAGTCCCAATCACCACATCTCTAGTATATTCAAAATCTCTTTGTAATCCAAATTTGCTGTTTTACATTTCATTTTAGACTGGCATGAGAAATTTAAACCTAATCTTCTTTAGAAATCTGTATTGCATACAAGTCTTCTGCCTTGAAGTTTATTTTTTAGTTTTTGTTTTTGTTTTTCTTTATTGATTTTAGAGAGAGGAAGGAAGAAGGAAAGAGAAATAGAAACATCGACCGAAGAGAACATCGATTGGCCACCTCCTGCATGCCCCACACTGGGAATAGGACCTACAACCCGGGCACGTGCCCTGACTAGGAATTGAACTGGTGACCTCTTGGTGTATGGGTGGATGCTCAAGCACTGAGCCACAACGGCTGGGTCTTCTGCCTTGAAGTTTAAAGCAGCACATACTGTGTCACTAATGTTTAGCATCTCTATAGTATTTTTTTTTTCTAACATTAAATCTTTTCCTCAAACTATCCGGTGTTTCTGCAGCCTCTGATTAGGCCCGTGAGGCTTATACATAAATTAAAATGTGGGTCAAGGTCAAGCCCACACCCTGAAGCTGCCTGCACACGCCAATGCCTTTGTCAATGCCAGGGTAGCTCACTGTCTCACGCTGGCTGGCACTGGCTGCGGCCATCCAGGAAGCCAGAGTATATGTGAGCTCTGCTGTCACATTCTGTGACTTGGCTGAAGCCTGTATCTCCACTGCTCCCACGCCCCAACTCTGCTTCTTTTTGGAGGCCTGCACACTTCTGCTTAAGGTCCAATATTTCACCGTCTCCAGAAATAACCAATTTTCTGTGGACAGAGCTACCTTACACAAAATCCCATGTGCCTTAAGGCTTAAAGCTTTTTGCCAAAACAGCAGCAATTAAAAACTACAGAAGTAGTAAAAATCAAATTAACGGCCCAGTGTAAGCCTCAACAAACTGCCAACATCCAAACACCCTGCATAGACATTAAAGTCTGAAGTCTGAAACAAATTCTGGCCACCCAATGCTTCTCCACTTATATGCTGTGTTACCTCAAATTTCATTCCTGTTTTATTTCTCAGTGTACTGACTTATTCAGCACAAATAGGGAGTTTCAGATGTTTCATTCTGCAAAACACAAGGTCTCTGCCCTGCTCTGCCTCCATCTCCCTCCCTCCCTATCCATCAGTACAGAATGTTCTTTACAATTTTCAGTATAATAGGAACCAACAGTACATGCACTGTACAGGCAGGCCAGGTTCTCCTCCCAAACTTGATCATTTTTAAGGTACTACCTCCCTGGAGAGAAAAAGTGGAAAGAGTAGACACCATGTTAGGCTAAGGATGCCCTCTCCATATGGAAGGAAACATCAGGAATGGAAAGGAGTGATTCCCCAATCAGTGATAATTTACATGCAACTTATTACTACTCTTTCAACTTTTAAATACACCACCATCTTTTTACCTTTGTAATTTCCTTCATCCTGTCTTCACCTCTAATTCTCTTCTCATCCTTGAAGGCTTTTCTCACATGTTATTTTATCCATGAAACTTTCCCTGGTATCTTCAACCAGATCAAACCTCTCGTTTTGCCTAGCCCAGCAGAGGTGGTTCAGTGCACTGAGCATCGTCCCATGGACTGAGAGGTCCTGGATAGATTCCTGGTCAGAGCACATGCCTGGGTTGTAGGCTCAATCCCCACAGAGGGCATGCAGGAGGCAGCTGATCGATGTTTCTCTCTCTCTCACTTCCTCTCTCTCAAAAATATCATTAAAAACATATTGAAGCCCTGGCCGGTTTGGCTCAACGGTTAAAGCGTCGGCCTGCGGTTCTGAGGGACCCGGGTTCGGTTCCCGCTAAGGGCATGTACCTCGGTTGCAGTTTGTCCCCGGCTCTGGTCAGTCGTGCGGGTGACAGCCACTTAATGTGTCCCTTTCACGTCGATGTTTCTCTCTCTCTCTCTGGTCCTCTCTCCCTCCCACTCTACCTGAACAAAAAAAAAAAAAAAAAAAAGGAAAAATGTCCTCGGGTGAGGATTAAATAAATAAATAAATAAATGAACATATTGAAAAAGCCCAGCCGGTGTGGCTCACTGGATGAGCATTGATCTATGCACCAAGAGTTGCTGGTTCGATTCCCAGTCAGGGCATATGCCCAGGTTGTGGGCCAAATACACGCGGGGGGGGGGGGGGGGGAGCGCGCATGCAGGAGGCGCGACCAAGCAATGTTCTCTTTAATCAAGGTTTCTCTCTCACTCCTTTCCTCTCTCTCTAAAATCAATTTAAAAAATATTTTAAAAAAAGAAACCTCTCTTCTGAGGCCTTAGTCTGAGAATCAACCACAACAGAATGTCTTAATAGTTGTCAAAACATGTATTACTGAGCCCATCAATGCTATGCAAATATTGAGGTAGGGCCCTCAAATGTGCACTGAGAACTCTCCAGGTGATTCTCTGGTGCACTCAAGTCTGAACCTTTCATTTTGTACCTCATCACCACTGATTATTTTTTGTCCGTGATATTATTTGGTATTTACTGCCCTGTAAGATTCTTGAAAGGAATCTTTAAAAAAATAACAACTCCTTAACCTGGACCTTCCATGTATAGCAACTGCTCAACTACAAAGTTGTTAAAATAAACTTAACTAATTTTTATTCTCTCAAAAGGACTAGATCTCGTTTTGTCCCTCCCTTAAAAAGTGTCTACAAGTAAAATAAAACACAGGTGAAATCATTATAAAGGAATCAATTGAAACATTTTACTCTGCTTCAAAATGTACTGTCTTAACCGATGTAGCCAAATGTAGGTTTTCTGAGATCTTTTAAATGCAATATTACGTACGTATAGCAAATTTCTAAGCAGTTTTTCACTGCAGTAAAGGATTGCCTTTCTTTAAGAAGTTGCTTCCCTGGCAATTCCTATTTCACTTTTAATGCAGTGATCAGTAGAATGCAAGAGTTCCTGAAACCTTAATGCAGTTTCAAAAACTTTATTATTCAATGCTTCACAAATATCATTTGTTTAAAAAGATGATAATCAAGCCTTTCTCATTTTGCAGAAATTGCAAGCAAGTGGGAAGAGCAGTATTTCAGTACTTTATCTCAGCTTACAAGTTTACCAACAGAGACAATACCAATAATGTTCCAGTGACAATGTCTTACACAATAACAGGATCAGGAATGTTTAATTCTTGCCACGCTACTGCCGAGTTTCCAAGATCTTACACTAACAAGCTATGTACTTTTGGAATGTTTTTATAAATATCAAACTTGTTAAGTTTTCACCCCAAACTCTGCTTTATGAAGACCCCACAGTTAAATGTGGGGGACAGAAGGTAGTTTCAATCATGCCCTCGGGTTTCTGGAAAATCCATTCCCCTGTAACATGTGCTTAATTTAAAAAGTCCAAGAAGAGTCTTTGCCTCAATTATAAAAATAAATTTTAAAACTGTAAAGTTGATTACTAAATTTAAAATTTTCATTGAAATGCTCCATTGAAAGCTCTGCTCCCTTATTTTCAAAACATTTTATTCCATCTGAATTTTATGTGGTACAAAAGTAATGAATGCTTGAACCTGTCATCCAAATAGAAGGTTTTCAGTTTTTCAGGCCACCCTTCCTTCAGAGGCAAATAATAAGAAACAAATCATATTCTACACAGCATATACAGAAAATTTCCCTTTATAAGAACAAAAGTATTTGGGCATGATATATTTAGTATAGCTTAGCAATCCAGTTTATATTAATAAATTTAGTGAATTATTAGGAAGTATAATACATACACAGAATTCAATAGACAACAGGTATTTTAACCCTTGATTGTGAACAAAATGTCTGATTTAATTGTTTTCTTGTATTTTTTTAAGAAGATACTCCATCTGTAAATTTAAGTTTGGTTGGCCCTTTTTAGTCTTTTTGCTCAATATTTTAAATACTTCCATTTTCTTCTTTTTGTAGAGTCTTTGAGCTTCTTCTCTTTCTTGCTTTCTCCTCTCAAATTCCTGAAATTAACATATGTAATTTTTATTAGTAACAAACAATAGAAATAGTTCAGAAATTGTGTTGAAATGGGTATCAATCACCATCCTAACACTTTAGGTTTGTGTCTTTGATTTTCAAAATGTTGTTACCCATTACTTAAATAGTGTACTCTTTGCCTCTGCACTATAACACACGCTATAAAACAAAGTTATTAAAGTGTTAATTATTTGCATGCAAATAAAATCAGAGTACAGGAGAGAGAAGACATATTTATGAAATGATTTCATCATTTAACTAGCCCCATTGAAGAATTAAAAGGTACTTTAGAGTTTATCTGGTCCATATAACACTAATATCTTCATTACCAGAATATCTGGTATTCTTTTTAATTTGTTACTTGACAGATTTAATTCTAGAAAAAATTTGGCTATATGCCATGTATGTACAAAACACTGTTTGAGGCATTGTGATTTTTAACCATTTAAGAATTATCATGCTCATTTCATTTGCTAAGAGAGAGACTCGTTCGTTTGAGTCTAAAGACAAATAATTCAATTATATAGTGTATACATCTGAGAAGCACTTCTTGAAATGCACTATATTTTTACTAAATCCAATATAAAAATTAAACAGAAGTTCTTAATGTAATATGTGCGGTTTTTCAATTTCCCCTGAAACAAATATAGTCCCCAAATGACACAGCCTTAAATTTGTATGGTGACTTATATTACTGAGTACTTTCACATACATCATAGTACATTTTATTCTTTAAACTTTAATACTAGTTTTTATCTTCATCTTATAGAGATGATGATGCTCAGTGATATGGAAAGTGATTTGCCCAAGATCCCCAAATAACTGGTACTGTACAGCCAACTCATATCCAGATCTTATCAATCCAAAGTCTGAGCAATTCTCCATTACACTGCACCACTGTCACTTAAATTTATGTTCTCATATGGTATGGTAGCTTATTTACTTTTAAAAGCACACAAAGATCTAGAGCTTATTTTTTTTTTGTTTTTTAATTTTTTTTTCTTTATTGATTTTAGAGAGAGAGGAAAGGAGAGGGAGAGATAGAAACATCGATGAAAGAGAATATGGATCAGCCGCCTCCTGCATGCCCCGCACCAGGGATTTGGCCCACAATCTGGGCATGTACCCTGACCTGGAATCAAACTGGAGACCTCCTGGTGCATGGGTCGACGCTCAACCACTGAGCCAAACCTGCCAGGCTGAAACTTATTTGTGAATTTAGGTATATGGAGTGTAGTTTATCTCTATAGAGTTTCACTAAACAAAGTTTTAAAAAGTGTAAGTAGTCTTACTGATAATTATAGGTTATTTAATTAATATTTTTAATTTTGATTTCTCACAGGCAAGGATGCTGGCTATTAACATCTGAAATCTAAGAGACTGTCAATTTTCATAATTACAAAGTCCTAGCATTTATCTATGTAATTTTAGGACATTAAATGTTTTACAGTATAATGGTCTTACTGTACTATAATACTATTTCCAAAGGTGGCAGATATCAGATGCTTGGTTAGGAAAAAGCAGAAAGTAACAAGCTATAAAATCAAGGTCCACTATTTCCATGGAGTAATGTTTCTGCTTCATCCTAGTCTGCCACCCGTTTAAAAACCATAAAAAGTTCAGATGTGAAACTTCCAGAAATTCCCAGATTTCATTCCACAAATTCTAAAGCTAAAACACAAAAAAACTATATGTCAGTGCCATCTTTGGAGTATGTTTGAGTGCTATCCTTTTTACAGTGAAAGATTAATAAAGGTTCAATACAAAAACTAAGAGTAGTTAATCACAGATTAAACAAAATAATTATTTTGCTGAAACTGTAAATAATTTTGTTTCTGAATGTGAGTGGTAACTTTTTGCTAAGTTAATTTAGTAGGCTTTTAAAAAAAATTTTATTAGAGAGAGGAACGGAGGGAGGAGAGAGGGAGAAAGAGGGAGAAACATCAATTTGTTGTTCCACTTATTTATGCATTCATTGTTTGTTTGTTGCATGTGCCCTGACCAGGGATCGAACCTGCAACCTTGGTATATCAGGACGATGCTCTAGCCAACTGAGCTACCTGGCCAGGGCTCTACCAGGCTTTTTCATTGGCAAGACAAACTCTTTATAGTAAATAAATATTTTAGTCACCTCCCCTCTGGCTTTTACTTGCTTCAATGTAAAATTATGAAAGTTATCTATATTTTTTTATTCTCACCTGAGGATATTTTCCATTGCTTTTTAAATACAGTGGGAAGGGGCGGGGGCAGGGGCAGGGGCAAGGGCAAGGGATCAATGTGAGAGAGACACATCGATTGGTTGCCTCTTGCCCAACCGCAACAGGGTCTGGGGATCAAACCTGCAACCGAGATACGTGCCCTCGACTGGGAATTGAACACGAGACTCTTCAGTCTTTAGGTCGATGCTCTAACCACTGAACCAAACCAGCCAGGGCTTTCTTCTGTTTTCTCAGGTCTGTGATTCTCAAATTGTATTATACACATTGAGGTACTTGTTAAAAGTGCAAGTTCCTGGACCAAACGCTTAGTAAACATTATCCCAGAAGTTCATATCGTTAACCTATGAGCAGTAATCTTCAAAACCCTATTCTTGACCACCTCTCAAGGATAATATAAACAATCAAGGAATTTGAATATGTTAAAATTCTCCAATTCTGATCATACTATTCATTTATTCAACAAATATTTACAGA
Source organism: Molossus molossus (assembly GCF_014108415.1). NCBI lineage: Eukaryota > Metazoa > Chordata > Mammalia > Chiroptera > Molossidae > Molossus > Molossus molossus. The sequence continues at coordinate 52,412,549 of NW_023425345.1, read as the reverse complement.
GGGCATACTATGTGCCACGGACTAAGTACAGCTTATATATACTTTCAGCACAAATACAAAAAATAAGTCTGAATATTTTTAAAGTTCTTACTTGTTTCTTAGCAGCACGCTTAGCTTGTACCTGTTCATATTCTTCTTGTGCTTTTTGATTTGATGTTTTCTTTTTATTTTTCTTTGGAATAGTAATGAAGCTTTATAAGATAAATAAAAATAAGCCACAAAGATTAAAATCAGTATCACCAAAATTATTTCAAGTATGTCAAATACAGTACTTGTATAGTAAAATCTCACTAGTGCAAATTAATAAAAAGGGAAAGAGATAAGAGGAAAGATGATATTAATCCAATTAATAAAACGTACAAATTACATTGTTAAATTTATTGGTAGAATTTTCAAGATAGATTACAAGGGGGTAAGTAGAGGCTCTTGGAGAAATTTCAACCAGGAAAAATACAGAAAGATTTGAAAGATCCTAGAATGTTAAAAAAAAAAAAAAAAAATTTTAAGGCAAAAACGAAAAACAGGGTGTACATAACTTTAATTCCAAAGCTCTTTGACCACTTCATCTCTACTCCACTTCACCTAGTTGGTCACAGATGACCACACCTCCGCTTAGAACCATTCTATCTTGAAGCACTCCTCTCCTCTCTGAAGGTGTCCCACACTGCCAGATAATTCAACCACTTAGGCCCAGAGTGCACTCATTTCCTCAGGCTAGCCAATTCATTAATACTCTTCCTTTGTCCTGTCTCTCAACTTTTCACTATACCAACTCCATAAACACAGTAAAAATATTTTAGTAGCTACCTTCTTAAAGTAAACTAATGCATACATTATCCATTTCCAAACTCTAGATCCTTTTCTAACTACCAATCTCGCATTCCCCATCCTTCCATAGTCAAGTATCTAGAAAGAATAAGTATCTAGAAAGACTAAGACATTCACTTCTTAACTCTGCAATCTGATTTCTGCTCTTACACTGTAATCAAATTATCCATGCCAAAACAGCTATGACCTTCTAGCCAAATGTGATGATCAAATCAATGGGCACTTTTCAGTTTCATTAAATAGACATTCGCTACTTTTGAAAAGTCCAGTCCCATAGTTTTGGTGACATTCTTTTCTCCTGATCCTTTCTAACTGCTCCTTCTCAGTGTGCCATGCTAGAGCCTCTTTCTCTTTCTAACCCCAGGTTTTCCCCCAAGTATTTCTCTCTTTGGTCTCCATGTTCTTCTTAGTCACATCCATAACCATGACTTTGGATGCTACATGTAAGGGTAAAAACTTCGTCAGGGTTATCTATTGAAAATGTTCTCTCCAAGGCCACTAATGATTGTCTAGACCACAAATCCAAAGATCTGTTCTGTCTTGTTTTTCTTGGACTTCACAACATTTGAGAGTTGATCAATCCCTACTCAGCACAATTTTCCTGTACTGACAGCATCACTGTATTCCCCTTTCTCCAAGTAAGGCAGTTCTATTTAACTTCTTCAGTGACAACTTTTCCCTGCTTTCCCTTCAAAATAAGGAATCTTTAAAAATATTATCTTTACCTAAGAATCTTGTGTCACAATTAAACCCTCTCTCACTTCAATTATCACCAGAAATTCATTTCTACATCTCTAATGCTAGTTTTTTGTCTGATCTTTACACTCATTTTCAATAATATGATGGTCAAACCTAATGAAAAGCTGATATTTAGTGTCTGTCTTTATCCCTGACTACACTTTTTTCCTGAGTCCTAGTTTCTATAAATTTAGCACAAATAGCTCCTCCAATTTTAAAGGACAGAATTTTAGTAAAGTAAAATGTTATGGTCCCAAGTAATGCCTGGTTACTCTGAAAATTTAGATTTCTTAGCATGTTTTTTAACTTGAGATATGTGCAGAGAATGTTTTATTAGCACTTATAAAACCAAAGTATTATGGAGCTATGCCATTTCTTTTTTAATTGATACTAAGTCAATATCCTCTGGGAAAAAAAGTCTGGATTAATAACAGCAGCAGCAGCAGTAGTAGCTAATACTCAAGTAGCACCTCCCATGCCATAATCTTTTTAAAGTACCATATAACGAATGAACTCTTTTAGTCTTCACAATGTCATGATAGGTCAGGGACACCAGAGTCTGTGAATAATTCATTCTGGAGAGGTACAACGTGGCAACTCTGAATTAAATAGTTATTATTATCATTTCCATCTCAGAGAAGAGGACACTGGGCACCAAATGTTAAGTCCGGCTCAAGTCTATCCATGCTGTTAACCTGCAAACTATACCTCTCAAACATTAGTGTTTTTAAAAAGATATATTAATAACAGGCATTAACCACAGTCCAAATGTACTTGAGAGGCTGAAATCTAAAACCCAGATACTTTAACTCCCATTCCATTACATCTTCAATTAAGCTAACCTAGCCTAATTCAATCATTTAAGATACACACACAAAAAATAGCCTTCATGAAAAATTATCACCTAATTACACTGTGACTTCTAAAATGCCTCAAATAACAATTCCAATTTCCACATAAACTGTCCTACAATTTCCTTCTTAAAGTAGTACTTACATTTAAAACAAAGGATTTCAAAAGAAGACAATACATACTTTACCCTTTCTTCTTTACATTGTTCTTCTGGCTGAGGCTGGTCAATACTATAATGTTCTTCAGACAAAGCCTGGTCAATGTTACATTGTTCTGCTGGCAAAGCCTGATTAACTTGTTCTTCTGACAAAGGCTGGTCAACTTTTCTAAGTTGCTTCCTGAGTCTTTCCTCTTCAGCTAAATAGAGATGTTTCAGATGTTCAGGGTATCGATCTCTGAATTGGGATTCCTGTGAAGTTCGAGCCTTCTCATTCCGCCATAGCAGTTTCTTGTAATTTTGCTGAATCTTCAATTTTCTTCGAAATGCAAAGCCTTGTCCTACATTGAAGAATATCAATCATTGCCCTGACCGGTTTGGCTCAGCGGTTAGAGCGCCGGCCTGCGGTCCTGAGAGACCCGGGTTCGGTTCCCGCTAAGGGCATGTGACTCGGTTGCGGTTTGTCCCCGGCTCTGGTCAGTCGTGCGGGTGGCAACCACTCGATGTGTTCCTTTCACATCGATGTTTCTCTCTCTCTCTCTCTCTGTTCCTCTCTCTCCCTCCTGCTCTACCTGAACAAAAAATGGAAAAATGTCCTCGGGTGAGGATAAAAAAAAAAAAAAAAAAAGAATAGCAATCATTAATTACTTTCTCAGAAAATAAGTGGCATGAAGAACATAGCTGTTGCCCTGGCCAGTAAGGCTTGCGGGTTTATTCCTGGTCAGGACATATACCCAGGTTTCTGGTTATGTGGCAGAGGCAGCCAATTGATGTTTCTCTCACACAGGTGTCTGTCTGTCCCTCTCTCAAAAAAATCAATAAAAACATATTTTTTAAAATGTAGTTGTTAATTTTAAATGAAAGACATTTCCATCATCACAGTCAGATGCTAGAATTACTTTGTTTTGCTTTGAAAGATTATTTCAAGAAAACAAATTTAAACTAATGGAGTGAATAGTATGTTGATTCTCTGCAAAAAGACCAGGGAAGCCCTGGCTGGTTTGGTTCAGCGGTTAGAGCGTCGGCCTGCGGTCCTGAGAGACCCGGGTTCGGTTCCCGCTAAGGGCACGTATCTCGGTTGCAGTTTGTCCCCGGCCCTGGTCGGTTGTGCGGGTGGCAGCCACTCGATGTGTCCCTTTCACGTCGATGTTTCTCTCTCTCTCTGTTCCTCTCTCTCCCTCCCACTCTACCTGAACAAAGAATGGAAAAATGTCCTCGGGTGAGGATAAAAAAAAAAAAAAAAAAGACCAGGGAAACATTAGTCATGCAGACACTTCAAATAAGAATCTCAAATAAGGTAAAATGACTAGAGTATTGCACAGTTACGGTTTATTGTATTCACAAATCAAAATAAATTCCTTAATTAGTCTAAAAGACTTAATCTAGTTCTTCAATAAATAAGAAAAAAAACACCTCACAACTATTATTCTACCTTAGAGAAAGTACTACACAACTTATTTTTAAAATTAATCTAACAGGAAAGAGAGATGGTGTACGACTTTCTGAACAGCTACCTGCTTATTTAAGATTTACACATTCCAAAGGAGATCTGAGTAACTTACAGACAGACAAAATTACAAACACAGACCAAAGGAAAGGCAGATCAGTGAGAAAAGATTGGAGGGTTTTGGGTTATTTGTAATGAGCAAGAGTATTGGGGCAGATTTCTGGCCCTACACTTCTCTCTGACCTCTTCTGTAATGCATACTGTAATGCATATAAATAATACACACATAAATGGACTCGTAGATGCTCTCTGCTTGTGGTTTCATGGAGAAATGAAGAGGAAGAGTTCTGATCAAGAACGAGGATAAGTCAGGGAAGATGCTTAAAAATACAAAGTCAGCAACACTTCCTCCTCTTCCTATCCAGAACTGAGACATGCACAGCCTCAGCTGGCATAGGAATTGTGGTAGGCAGTTACACAGACATGAGCAGAGCAAAGAGGATGGGCCAGGCACAGAAGGTCAGGAAGGTGGAAAGCCCTGGTTGCCTGGCAAAGAACACCTGTAGTTTGGGACCTAGTCCCTAGGGTGACCTTTTCTCCCTTATCATGTAGTTTGGCCCTCTTAAGCGTTTCTCCCTGGAGATAACAGGTAGGCCTGTTATATTTCGGCTCCAGGCCCAGAAACGCAGCAAAACCAGATAAACAATGCCAAGATTTATCTCAAAACTAGCTTCACTGAATAATGACCACCTGCCCTGGCCCCCACCAATCAGTGGGGACCCAGACCTTGAAAAGACACACCTGGAAAACTACTAAATATCTATTAAGATGTTCTAGAGCCTCCCTCAAAATCTTCACCCTTAAAACCGTCAGGGCAGAGGACCCTGAAGACTCTCTCCCTCCCAGGAGCACCCTGGAGCCTCCCCCACCCTACCCCCAAGCCCCTCATCTTTACCTTCCTCACTTCTAAACTCCAAGGACCCTTCCGGTGCCCCTATATCTTGTTTCCTAAGCCCATTTCCTCTACAAATGACTTCTTCTACCTCTGTGATTTTCCAAACAAATGTTCTCTTACAGTTTGAACCTTGGCTCTGAATTCTTTCCTAGCCAGAACTCAAGTACTGAGGTTGCTGAACCCAGGTCGGGTCTGACCCCACTGATCTAACACCTTGTGCGGTCTCAGCGTCCCCAATAGAATGACTTCCTCTGCTCCCAAGCAGGGCCTGATCAAGTTCCTAAATCCTGCCTCCCTGCTTCGGTGGGTGGCGTTTTCTAAGACTTCACAGGCCAGAAGGCAGGGCTGCCTTCTTACATACCCTCGCGGACGCTCCCCACGAAGGCCTGCGAATGGTGAGGTCGCCACGTCCTCTGTTTCACACTCTTATTCTTGAATCCGACCGGAGAAATTCCTTCGCCACGAGTCTCAACACTCTCAGTCCGCCACATTGCTGCTGGCCTCCTGGGCGCCATGGCACACTAACCTCGTCGCCAGAAAACAGCAACGGACGCGGTCAAAATACGTCATCAGTCCGAAGCAATCAATCGCCCAACTCCAGTGTGGATCAGAGCTCTACTTATCTGGCCTGTGCTACTTTCAGCCTCAAGACCACGTTTGCGCCACCTACAGCCCGGGAGGGTGAGCGTCATGGCGGCGTTGGGCCCGCTCCCGGTGACCCAGGATCTGTCCACGTTGCGAGCTAAGTTGCAGGGGCTGCTGCGGTTCCTGAGAGAAGCCCTGTCCATTTCCAATGCACATACAGTAGACTTCTACACGGAGTCCGTGTGGGACCAACTGGTCGACTTGCCTCCGGAGACGGTGCTGGGATGCTGAAGAGGCCGTCGGCGGAGGCCGAGGAGGCGCGCCCCCTGGTGGAAGCCGACGGAGGGTCGGATGAATGGCGGTGGGAGGGACGGAGAGGCGGAGAGCAGGCCCCGCCCGGGAAGCGTGCCCTCTAGTGGGAACCGGGCGGAATCCGGTGAGCCGAGGGCGGCCCTGGAAGCTTGCCTTCGGGGCTCCGAGGCGGGGATCAGGCTGGTGGAGGGGTGGTGCGAGGACTCTGTTCCGCCGTCTCACTTCGGCCCTGGGTGCTTGTGTATTTCCACAATTCAAAGAGAACTGGAAACAGGCAGGGGTGTTCATTCATTTAGTAATTCAGCGATAATTTTCGACGGGAAGCACAAGGGGAACAGTGTTCTCACAACGCCTGTAGATTCTTTGTGGAAACACGGCAGAAGGTGAACCAACACTTAATACATCAAGATCATTTCAAATGATGATAATGGCCAAGAAGGAAATAAAAACAGGCAGATGTGATAGCAGTTGTACGAGAGGAGGCTGCTTTAACTCAGGTGGGCGGGAGCATGAGAAGGTGCCCGCCTACAGTGAGCCGGGAAGGGATTTCAGGCCCTGGGAACCGCAGAGGCCCTGCTGGCAGGTGCAGGTGGTGCCTGGAACCAGGTGCGCAGCCGCGCCAGGTATGAGCAGGGAGGTGAGCAGGGTCGGAACCCCGCAGGGCTCTCTAGCCTTGACAGGACTTTGGATCTTAAGTGTGAGGGGAAACTTTGGGGCCATTTAGTAAATATAGTGACCTAACTTACATTTGAAAAGATAACTCTGGCAGTTATTTGAAGAACAGACTAGCAGGGCAAAAGCTGAGAGGCCAGTTATATGACTATTTCAGTAGTACAAGAAAGAGATAATTATATCGTGGACGAGGTTGATAGCAGTGAAGAAGTGGAATATTGACTAGTTCCTTTGAAAATTGTTTATAAAGTATCTACTATGTGCCATGAGTTTTTGTAGGATGTGGGGTTTCTTGCCCTCAAGAAACTTAGATTAAACCAAGACTAGTATATTTTGGCAGCAGAATGATGAGACATGTTTAACAAGCTCCTGGGTTTTCTCCTACTTTGTTCCCAACCTTGCCCTAGCTCGTGAACCTTATTCATTAAGCATTCTCTGAACGCAAAGCGCCTCTGGAGGAACCCCCTATAATAGGACTTGGTAAATATTGGTTTCTTTCAAGTCACAGTTGTTGAAAAGGTTAGGCACGTCTTCAGTTTGCTCTCCTTATATCCACTACTTATAATGTGGCGACTTAAACTCCAAAAGGGTAGAGACCATGTCTTTCCTATAAATAGATGTATTCCCAGGAACTAGTAAAGTACCTGGCAGGCATTAAATGCTCAATGCATATTTGATACATGAATACATTAATGAATGACTCATGGTAGCTTCCTCCCAAAAGAAAAGAAACTATCTTTAAATGTAAAGCCCAAGACTTTCCTGTGGGTTTAACTTTGTCTTCATGCAATAGAAGAATTAGATTCCTTATGTATTCTGATGACAATAATAGGATTAATTGATATTTACTATTTTTTCTGCAATGGACTGTTTTCTTGCATATTTTCTCTTGTAATCTTTACATCACCTTTGCGGGATGGGTTCTGTTCCTCCTGAGTTATGAAATTGCAAGTTGATTTGGTAAAGATACAGCTCTTCATGGAGTTTCAAACTGCTGACTCCAGAGTCTGAGTGAGCTCTTTGCCACCATGATAAAAGTCTGAAATATTTAGCGATGAATTCCAAAGGCCATTATTATCAAAACCAATACTTTTTATGACACTAATACATCTCTTATTTTTTGTTTTGATTTGTTTCTATTGTTTCCCCTTCAATGATGTAAGAATTGTTTTTTCACTGTTGTTTACCTAGTACCTAGAACAATGCCTGGTCAGAGTAGATGGTTAGTAAATATTCGGCAAGTAAGTAAATGAATGAATGACACCACTTATTTAAGCTAGGGATACAATTCTAACATCTTTTGGGAAAACCTTGTATCTATCCAACAAAAAGGAATCTAGGCTGATTGTTCACCTTTGAAATGTCTTTAACCCTGCAAATTTTTTAATACAAAATATTCCTTTTTGCCCAGCCGACATGTCTCAGTGGTTGACCATCAGCCCATGCACCAAGAGGTCACCAGTGTGATTCCCATTGAGGGCACATGCCCAGGTTTGGGCCACATCCCCAGTGGGGGGCATGCAGGAGACGGCCAATCGATGTTTTCTCTCATCAATGTTTCTATCGCTCTCTCCCTTCCTCTCTCTCTAGAATCAATAAAGAAAAAAACATTTAATAAATAAATAAAATATTCAGTTTTACAGATGGTCAGTTGCCTATAGTGTTAAAAAAGAGTGATTTTTTAAAAATAATTTATACTTATAAGGAATTAATTTTTGTTTATGTAGAGATTATTTGAAATGGGTATTTTCTCCATTCCTATATGCAGTCTGTTTGTGTCGAAGAAGAGCAGTAGAATCCTTTGACCAGATTTGTACTTTATTTAAGAATTGTTAGCTGCTATTTACAGGCTAATTTAGCAGTTAAATTTACAGACTTTTGAGTCTGATAGGGTTTAAACTCCAGTTCTACCACTTACAAGCCATGTGACCTTGGAGAAGTTCATAATTAAGTAGAAAAGGAAAGAGTAGGTAAGGGCAAGTGCAGAAGGAAAATATGTTTGCCATTTTAAATGGGTTTCAGCAAGACCTCATGGAGGTGACTCTGGAAAAAATCTAAATATGGGAAAAAATGAGTCATGAAGCTCTCTGGAGGAAAGGCATACCAGATAATGAGAACAGGGAGCGCAAAGGCCCTGAGATGGGAGCATGCGTGGTCTGTTTAAGGACAAGCAAGGAGACTGGAACAGATTTCCACTAGGGACTCAAGGAGTGTGGTTTTCTGCGGAGCTACAAATAAACACAATTCCCAGTGTAGCAACGAGTTTCTGCGCAGTGTATGGAAGTAAACAGATGTTTGGCACAATCATTTGGTGTTTTATGAGACCAGGTTGTTTCTGAAAATCCTCAATGTAGCCATTTAAGTAGATTTCTCTTGCCAGGCGATCTTCTGTCCCAGTCAGAGTCCTGAAAGTTTTTTCTCTTCTGTTCAACTAAAATGACCTAGCTAAAAAAAAAAAAAAAAAAAAAATCTTGATTCTTCAAAATGAAAAGGAAAGATGTTAAAAATAACTATATTTCAAGGGCATACATTATGAGTGTTACAAATTGAATTGTGTCCCTCCAGAATTTATATATTGAAGCTCTAATCCCCATTGTGATTGTATTTGGAGATGGGGCCTTAAAGGAGGTGATTAATGTTTAATGAGGTCATTCTGGTGGAGCCCTTGTCCAATAGGAAGAGGATGAGACACCAGGAGAGCGCACACCCAGAAAAACTGTGAGGATATAGCGAGAAGGCAGCCAGCCATCTGTAAGCCAAGGAGAGAGGCTTCACCAGAAATCTACTCTGGCAGCACCTTGATCTTGGACTTTCAGGTTTCAGAATTGTGAGAAAGAAAATACATGTGTTGTTTAATCTACCTAGTCTGTGGTATGTTGGTGTGACAGCCTGAGCAGATGAGTACAATGGGCTTTGCAGACAGACTATCTGGATTGAATTCCTGTCTCCCCAACTTCTTAGCTTTGTTAACTTGGGCTTGAATTGTTTGTGCCTCAGTTCCTCACCTGTAAAATGAAGATAATTGTAGTACTTACTTGATGGAGTACTGTGAAAGTTAAGTGAGTTAATACATAGAAAGGGTTAAGAAGATGCCTAACAAATAGCAGCCCTGAATCCATTCATGTATTTGACTAATGTTTATTGAGCACCATCTACCTACCAGTCCCTGTTCTGGGCCCTACAGTTATGGTATCGAATACAACAAAGTCCCTCCCCACACAGAGCTGATGTTTAGTAAGAGTAGATACATAGTAAACTCTGAATATAATATCAAGTAGCATTAAATACCATGAAGAAAAGCATGACAGGCAAAGGGACATGAAAATGATGGTGTGGTGGAGAGAAATGTCATTTTAGGTATAGTGATTATGATCAGAAAGTCTGACCTATCAAGACAAAATTTGAACAGAGACTTGAATAAAGTGAGAGAGCCAGTTATGCAACTGTCTGAGGGAAGAGTATGTCAGGCCAAGTGAAGAGCAGGTGCCCAGGCTGGAGGACGCCCACTGGGTTGGAAGCAGAGCTGTGAGGTTAGACTGATAAGAGATGAGGTTTGAGAGGTGGCCTGGGGCAACTTCATGTAAGGCCTGTGGCCACACTGAGGGCTTGGCTTATACTCTGAGTGAACTGGAAAGCTCTTTAAGGATTTTGTGTGGTGGTGTGATATGTGATTTATGTTTCAAAGGGATGACTCTGACTTGTGTGTGAAGAAGAGGCTATTGGAAGGTAAGGCAGGAAGCAGGAAGACAAGATAGAGGCTATTAAAACAGTCCAGGGAGGCTTCAGGGAATGGGAGCTCAAAGAAGTCAGGCAGTTTCTCTTGCAGATATCAATGATAAACACTGGCCAGGTTCCTTTTGGTGAGCATCTGTATTGTTAATTTACTGTATTTCAACTGAACAATACCAAAAGTGTATGCCCACGATAGATTTTTATTTTGTGGAGCTTTCTCTTAAATTATTTTTATTGCCCAGCCAGTGTGGCTCAGTGGTTGAACATCAACCCATGCACCAAGAGGTCGCCGGTTCACTTCCCAGTCAGAGTACACGCCCAGGTTTTGGGCTTCATCCCCAGTGGGGGGCATGCAGGAAGCGGCCAATCGATGTTCTCCCTCATCAGTGTTTCTATCTCTGTCTTCCTCTCCCTTCCTCTCTTTCTAAAAATCAATAAAGGAAAACATTTTTAGGAAAAAAAATTGTTTTTATTGCATTTAGTAGATTAAATTTCTTTTTGGCCATCCTAATGTAGCTTTTGTTGGTTGGGTGATGGTGGTGACTATGGTGCATTGGAATTGTGCTCACCTGTAATCTGGAACACATGGAGCCAGAAAGCATGTTGGAAACAGAAAGTGAGAACAGAGAAAGAATTAGTGTCATCTGTTTTGCACTGTTGTGTTTAACTTTTATTCATTCACTTTCCTTATGTATTTTATCCTCAACTCTGTTTTCCCTGTTTTAGGTGTTCTGGGTCTTTTTAGGAGACTTCAAGTGTGGAAATAAAATCACACCACAACATAATAGCAGCGAGTTACCAGCCCTACTCCTGGGTTGCTACTGTAATTATAAGTAAGAGTGAGCAAAAATGCAAACACACCTGCAGAAGCCCAGGATAACTGGTCACCATACTTCGTTTGTTTGCTATATAGAAAGTGTGTTCATATTTTTTTATATGAGATCATTTAGAGTTTGAGTTTATATTCTACTTTTTTTTCTTTTTCTTGACATATCTTTATTGTTGAAAGTATTACAGATGTCCCTCCTCCCCCCACTATTGGCATTCTTCCCCACTTTACCACATTGATGTCTGTGTCCACTGGTTATGCCTATATGCATGTAAGTTCTTTGACTTTTCTCTTCCCACCCCTGCCCCCTTCCTCATATTCTAGTTTTTAATGGTAAACCCCCCATTTCTGCTCTCCACCCCACCACATCCCTCTACCTTTCGATTATTAAAAAGTTCAGTAAAACAAAGTTCATGGAGAGTACTCCCATCTATGGCATTTTCCCCCTTATTCTACTTAAATTATGCTTTTGTTTAGCCAATCAGAATACATTTGAATGCCTTCTACTTGTTTAGATAGCCTTTATGTTATTGTTTGTTCAAATTATGTCAAATCATTCACCTTTCACTGGAAACTTATAGTAACCCATCTTCATGGTTTATCATAATTTAGATTCCTTCCCTGATTTACAAAGAAAAAAAAAAAAAGAAAACAACTTGCCTACATTGCTTCATGACTAGTAGGGTTTATGTTTCTTTATTTTTTCACCTCATCACCTCAGTGAGCTGCTCCGTTAATGATGTTAACATCTTTCCAGTTACTCAGGCTCATACTCTCCCAACTCTTCTTCCTCCATTTCTCGTGGATCTACTGCTTCCTGTTTCCACAGCAAATGGGTTGGCCCCCTCCTTTTTTAATCTTGCAACAGATTTTCACAATACCTCTGAGCTCTAATTCTTGCCTTCAGATGCTGCTTTTCAGTTGCTTTTTCATTCAATCTGATCTCCAGTTATCTTTCAAAATCAAAGTTCGGGTCTTGTCATTCCTCTGCTCAAAAGCCAGCCTAGGTCTCCATTTCCTACAAAATGAAGTTCTTCACCTCTGGCCTTACCTGCTCTCGCCTCTCAACTCGGAACCTCCGCTGTTAGGGAAAGCAATTAGAGACAACATAGAAAGAATATGTGTTTGTGATTAGCATACATAGCTGTTGTTGTTCTTTTTAATTTTTTCTCAGTAAGAGATCAATGGGCTAAATTGTTTCTTCTTAATCAAGTTTATTTTTCATTTACCAAATCAGTTTCTAAATTGCTGGGCTTTTGGTATGATTTTTCATTTTCCTTCAAATTAAACTGTGAAAAGGGTCTGTTAGAGTTAAAATACTGTGGTTAGATTTTCCTATTTTTATATTTAATTATATTTTTATAAGTAACAGTTAAAGTGAAAAATGCTTTTGAAACAGTTACACATGCTTTTTACATTCAATCTGATGTTAATATTGGCATAGTAACGTCATGCATGTCAGTTCTTTGTTAATTATATCTTATTCTTTCTAAGAGCATAGTTTACATGTTAAAATAACATATTTTTTCATTTTGTATGCAATCGTAAATTACACTAAAGTAGCATTGACATAAAGTTTCTTAGCACATAACTGGGTGATATAAATGGATTTATTCTAAAAAGCAATGGTATATATTCTGTTTACTTTCTTATATAAATGATAGGATTATAGACATAGTAAAACATTCATAAAACTTAACACATCCCATCTATAATTTTCATAGTTCAGCAAGCCAGACTCTAACTTTGCATTGAAGTCTCCTAAGCACATATAAAGGATTGAAGCCTGGAGTCAACAGGAGCCAGAGCCTTAAGCTGTATTATTAAATTTGCATGGAATAGAAGTAAATTACCATTCTAGAACACATGTCTAATTTAACTCAGCCGACACTTATGCTAGAGGAGTTTTATCGATAAGGGGGAAAGTCAGCGATGCAGCTATTACAGTGGCCCTGGTGGGAGACAGAAGCACAGTGATGGTGTGGGGGTCCCCACATGGAAGATACTTTTCTGTTAGGGTTGATGGGTGGCTGGATGTGTGCCCTGAGGGCACAAGGAGCATGTACAGTACTGTAGACATTCCACTTCGCACTGGGTAAGGGATGACCCTAGTACACCAGGTAGGAAATAGAAGGGAAAGGTTTGGCGACGAGGACGGTCAGTTGAGTTTTGAACTTTTTGAACTGCAGATATCTGTAGGACACTTATGTAGAAATGAACACAGAACATTTTTATGCCCTTGTGAAGATCGTTATTAGGAGGGCACTATTGATTTCTTCTTCAAATTCTGGACATGGGACTGTCTAGGCTGTGTTATGGTAGCAGTGGTGACCTTTGTCCTAATCCCTGCAACACAGTTAAAGCCCAGAATTAATACATCATTGCATTTTATATTGCATCAGATTCTAAATATTCTGAATCACTCATTTCTTCACGTTGCAATTCTACACATTAGGGCTAAGATGAGGTTTTATGCCGCTCTCACAGGCCCGACCATGGTCCTCCCAGTGGCCTCAATGATCACTGCCACCGCAGAACCTGAGTGAGTTCCTCCCAGTGGAGCTGGTGATGCTGCAATAGCAGGTGTATTGAGGAATTGTCTAAGAGTCAATAAAAGAAAGCATGCCATAAAGCAGAACAGGTACGTCCAGCAGATGGAGATGTTGGCAAAATAATCAAGCCACATAATATGCAGGTGCAGTGGCACCAAATTTAAAAACAAAGCTGTCCCTGTGTGAAAGCATCTAAGTAACTACATATAAGTTCAGTGGTGCTGTGGATTCTGTTTTGCTAGTTTCCTAACCCAAACTTATTATACAAGTACCTAGGGAAGCACTGGAGGACTATGTACGCTGTTACCTTCCAGAAATGGAAGTCAAGACAAGACCATTGACACACCTCTCTCTCTCTATAGAAGTTACAGGCTGGATGACTTGAGAACAAAGAATGTACAGAAGTTACATATACTTCCATAATTCAAAGATATTTTTTTCACCAAGTTCTAGATTTTCTGAATAAACTGGTGTCAAAGGAATGGGCTGAATAAGAATACTATCCTTTTTATAAAGGTAAACATTATTGAAAAGATAATATATTTGTAATTTAGATCTCCAACATTCTGCAGTTACTGGACACTATAATTAAAAGCAAATTAACAACATTTAATTAAGCTTGAATTGGAATTTTTTCAAGTATTTTGAGTAGGATAGTTAAGTCGATTTGAACCCTTACTTTTCCAACAGAAGCATCACATTTCTTTCTGTTGGCAACACTGTCCAATAACTGACTGCTATAATAGTCCCTCTGCACTTTGAGATGTAATACTCTTATTCTATCACACTCTAAGAAATTGCTGCCCTGGAACTTAGGGATGTTGACACTGCCCTTAAACTTGAGAGGCTCACTTAATAGTTGACTGAGTTTTCCACTCAGTATCATGCCTAGATATTTTGATGTGGATTTTATTACTTTTGGCTACATTAGTAAATTCAGTTTGTAAAATGTCCAAAGAACTTTATATCATATACAAAATATATCTTAAATAAATCACTATAGTAATTTGACAGATTAAATTTCTATTTAGTTGATTCAGACATGGAAGTTATATATCTCTGCCAATTTTATTCTTACTAATTAACTTTATAGTAAATGTTACTACCAGCAACTTAGTAGATAATAGCTTTAAAAAGATGCTATCTTAAACACACAGTTTTTATTTAGAATTCTGCAAGTTTTCATTAGTTTACTTGCTTTTAATTTTTGCTAAGGAGCATCATTATTCTTTGTGTTTAAGTGGATTTTTATAATTTTATAAGTAACTATAGAGGATCAGCTATAATAGAATAGACTTCATAACATGTAGTATAGTTTTTCTGGTAGAACTAAAGTTGTTTCCCGGATTGCATGTGTTTTTGTAGAGTGAAGATTTTTAACACCTCATTTAACCACTGGATGTGTGACATTTTTGAATTATTAAAAATAATTTTCAGTGAATGGACTTCATTGGACTACCCCGTTCGAAGAGTTTCTTTGAAGCACTATAGACAAATTGGAATGCCTTTTTTTTTTAATCCTCACCTGAGGATATGTTTCTATTCATCTTCAGTTAGAGTGCGAGGGAGAGAGAGAGAAACATCGACTTGAGAGGGACACATTGACTGGCTGCCTCCTGCACTACCCCAGCCAGGGCTGAGGACAAACCACAACTGAGGTACGTGCCCTTAACCTGAATCGAACCCACAACTCTGGTCCATGGGCCAACACTCAACCGCTGAGCCAAACCAGCCAGGGCAGAATGCCTTTTTTTAACCTTTGTTAATAACTTAATATGTATTTTAAAAGGCCGTAGGAAAATTATACTGAATAAATAAAACACATATTCACCAGTGTGCTTACACATATTCTTTAGAATAAGCAAGATTATGTTGCAATAATAAGCCTAAAATCTCAGTGACTATAAACTACAATGTCACTGCAGTTTACTTTTCTTATATGCTGCATGTCAATTGCAGTTTGACAGCAGTGACGTTGTAGTCACTCGGGGACTCGGGTTGAGGCAGGTTTCACCTTGACACATGCTTCAGCTATTAGTTCTGGGGAAAGGGTGTGCTGTGAATTTGCTGATACGCTTAAAACTTCTGTCCGAAAATGACATAGTTCATCTGGGCGAGGTGTGGCCACCCCTGAGTTCAGCAAGCTGCACGATCCTCACACAGAATGGCACTGGGTGTTGCAGATGGTACAATTCACCAGAATTGCTCACTTCTACGAGTGAGCATTTGGAAACTGTCGATAACCTTTAGAGAATGTCTGGTTTAAATTGACCATGGGAAGAAAATGAATGTTTTCACCTGATCATCTCATTAGTTTTAGAACTCATATTGGGGTCCGTGTACTGAACACATACACACAGCCCCCACACACAATTCTACAATGGTCAGATGATTTAGGAACCATTTTACAGAAACGTTTATACCACTGGGGATGTTGGCATTGTTCCATACTCACTGCGGACAGGGAATAACAGTGTTGCGGGGCCTGACCTGCTTTAAATTCACATTTGTAGGTCAGCCAAGACTATTCATAAATTTCATGACCACATTACAGTTTAGTAGGATTTTAAACTTCTTTTTTTTTTTTCCCTCATGGAACAAGAAAAGGCCAAATTTTAATTGGAGTTTTATTAATAAGTACTGTGTTAGGAGAAAAATGAATGCTACAAATAGCTAACAATTTAAATAACAAATATAATTGAACCATTAGACTTATTGGCAGAATTCACACTAAAGTGAAAATACTGTAATTTATTGTAAAGATCCAGTGCTTTTCATTTATTTTTAAATCTCAAGTAATTAGGTATTATTTAATTACTGCTAACATTTCCTGATTTTTTTTTTTTTTTTTTTTTGGTAGGTATTACTGATTTTCCCGAAATATTTTGTGGAACTTCCCAGAAGTTAGTTAGTGTGGAAGCCTTTGCTCTAGCTGCAAAATATTATTCTGTACAAAACTTGGGAATATGTACTCCTTTTGAAGATTGCTTGTAGCCCTTTGAGGAACTCAAACACAGCAAATTGGTAAGTGTGTTTGTGCGTGAGTATGAATGATTTTTTTTTTTAATCCTCACTTGGATATTTTTTCATTTATCTCCAGATAGAGTGGGAGGGAGGGGGGGAGGAAGGTGGAGAGAGAGAGAAAGAGAGAGAGAAAGAGAGAAACATTGATGTGAGAGAGACACATCAGTTGGTTGCCTTCTGCATGACCCTGACCAGGGCCAAGGACAGAACCGAAACCGAGGTACGTGCTCTTGACTGGAATCGAACCTGAGACACTTGAGTCTGAGAACCAATGCTCTAACCACTGAGCCAAACCGGCCAGTGTTGTGTGTATGTCTTTAGGCACTTAGAAGCAGTATATGGTTCATATATGTGTATCTTTACAACATGTTCTTAATTTAGTGTTATACCTTATGTCATGAACCCACTTAGAATGGCTTATGCCAAATGGGTTTTCTCGTGTACCATGTTAAACAGAACAACTTCATTAGGGGTCTCCACATTTTTTTCTACTAGGTAGTTCAGTTATCGGTCTTATTCATTATAGTTAATTGTTTTATGTATGTATCGGGGAACATTTTAATAATATTCTGTGGGTCTTATTTATTTTATTAATTCAAATTTAATTTATAGGAGCTAAACGAATAGAGATCTATTATACAGATACTACAATAGAATCTCTGTATTATTTTTACATTTACTTACAGAAAACCTATATCAACTGATGGTTCTTATTAACTTTTGTTTCTTTAATAGCACTATTTAAATTTTGTTTTTTATTTTTACTCATGTGAAAATATGAAGCCAGATGAGTTTATGAATTTGAAAAAAATCCCATGAAGTTCAGGCAGTGTCAGAGCTGATCAGTAGTATTGCTGAATACTGTGCAATAAAGCAGGTGAGAATATTTTTCTATATTTTCAGGTGGTGTGATTATTGCTTCTTTTTTTTTTTTTTTTTTTGTATCATTGAAGTTCCCTTTTCTATTATCACTAGCCTTTAAAATATCAAAGCCCTGGCTGGTTTGGCTCAGCGGTTAGAGCATCGGCCTGTGGTCCAGAGAGACCCAGGTTCGGTTCCCGCTAAGGGCACATATCTCGGTTGCAGTTTGTCCCCGGCCCTGGTTGGTCGTGTGGGTGGCAGCTACTCAATGTGTCCCTTTCACATCGTTGTTTCTCTCTCTCTCTCTGTTCCTCTCTCTCCCTCCCACTCTGCCTGAACAAAGAATGGAAAAATGTCCTCGGATGAGGATAAATAAATAAAATGTCATTAAATAGCTGATGTGAGATATGTCAGAGCCTTTAAAAATACGCTCTCATTTCCCAAATACACTCTAATTATAACAAATCTCTACTAAAAATAAGATATCACTATTAATGTTTTACCACAAATTTCACTCTTCAGAGTGGATAGAAGTTAAAAATAATTGCCTTTGACAGGTTGTAACTCTAACTTGATGCAGCATTACGATGATGACATTTTTCAAAATTGTTTGGCACTAGGTGTTCTCAGGACCCGGGCAAACTGCGATATGGGGACCTGCCTCATTCTTGTAACACAAAGAAACTATGTTTTAGATCTTGGATTCTTTCGCACTGTCAGAATTTCAATGCATTCCTGTTGTGAAAAATCGCTTTTGTGTAATGTAGTGATGTTTGAAAACAGATGTTAAAATAAAATCAAACATTGCCTGGAACTATAAAAATAGCAAGTTATTTTTTTCTCTGGCTTATAAAAATAGTAAGTTATTTTTCTTATCCCTATGAGAACATCTATGGGGGTAATGGAGGATTTTTCTTCCTTTGATTTTTATTATATGTTACAGTCTTTTCCATGGATTATTCCAGACTTGCAGAGTCTGAGGATAATTAGGAAATTATCATAGTGTGGGCTAGGTGTGCAGAGCCACTTGTGACAACATAGATCTCTAGGGCACAGGCTGAAGGCAAGAGCTAAGGCGATAGTTTTTAACCTTTTCTCCAGTACATCATACCTAAGCAATAAACTTTCAGGACTAGTAACAGGCTCACCATGGCAGTGATGCTCAGCTGGACCAGAAGGTACAAGTACACAGTAAAACTTTGACTATTGCTATACAGATCACATGGATGAATATTAGAAACATAAAATTGAATGGGGAAAAAATAAGCAATTTACAAAAGACTACATATTTTGTGGTACCATTTTTTTAAGCTCCAAAGCAAAATAATGTTACGTTCTTAATGCAAAAAAATTATAAGAAGAAAACTATTAAGGAAGCAATGGAATCATAATAATTTGACAATAGTTATTACTATAATAAAAAAATTTTTTTTATCCTCACCCGAGGACATTTTTCCATTTTTTGTTCAGGTAGAGTGGGAGGGAGAGAGAGGAACAGAGAGAGAGAGAAACATCGATGTGAAAGGGACACATCGAGTGGCTGCCACCCGCACGACCGACCAGGGCCGGGGACAAACTGCAACCGAGGTACGTGCCCTTAGTGGGAACTGAACCCGGGTCTCTCAGGACCGCAGGCCGACGCTCTAACCGCTGAGCCAAACCGGCCAGGGCGAGAATAGTTATTACTATAATAATTTGAGAATAGTAGGGGAAGCAGGGAGATGGGTTATGGACAGAAAACATAATTAATGCAGTAGAAATACTAATGTTTTAGTTTTTGGATGGCTGGTCGGTTCATGGGTATAGCAGGTGCTGTTGGACACCTAACCCAGTACTCTTGAGCATTACTATTACCATTTCTGTGCCAGCCTGCTTTCTACCTGGCAATATCTGCATTGTTTTCCCTGTGGGTTTTCCCTGGCTGCTGAAACAAGGCTTTGCCTGCATACAAGTTCTGGGAATTAATTCCTCTCTGTGACAAGCCTTGAACCAATAATTGCTACAAGTTGATATACAAATACATCAGCTCCCTGGCATTTCAGGTGGATGGTTCTGAGCTATGTCTTCTACCCTAGCTCTCAGAGTTTCCTAGCGCAATGAAACCCAAGTTGCCCTAAAGTGGTATCTTGATTAATAATGCACCTTTTATTGGGCTGCCTTCCTTCCTTTTTTTCTCTTTTCTACTTCTCTACCCTTTTTTCGCCTCCCAAACAAATCACTTATATTTAAATCTCTGTTGTAGACTCTGCTCTGTTGTAACACAAAAACTAAGATGAGAGGTATTTATTGGGCTTCATAGCTTTACATTTCAACTATATTTTTTTATTTATGTAAAATATTATATAATAATAAATAACTTTAAATTAATAAAGCAGATTTACTGTATATCTAAAGAGCAGAGAAATTTTGAAATAGCTTAATGTATCATATTAGACCAGCTTTAAGGGAACTTTTTCAAAGCAAAAGAGATTGTTCTGAGTGAATGAAATCACCTAAAATGAAGACTTTTACAAGGTCTTTCTCTTAAATCACTTAATAGCAATATTTGATTTCCACAGTAGTTCAGTTTAAAATGTATTATATATGTACTACTTTTAGTTTTAAAATGCAGATTAAATAAATGCAGATTTCATGATGATAGATGGAAATCCAGAATCTGAAAGACTTGCCTTCACTAGTGACCCTGGAGAGCTATTATTAACTGTGGTGGAGAATATTTTGGGAGGGCAAGTTTTACAGAGAATATAAAGAATTTAGTTTGGAACATGTTAAATTTGAGATGCTTATTAGATACTTAAGTGGAGATGTTAGGTAGATTGTTGGATATATGAATATGAAATTCATGGGAGAATTCCCTATTGGAGTTATATTTGTATTTAAAATTTGAAATTTGAAAGTAATTAACCTAGAATGGTTGTTAGATCTCTAGGTCAGTCAACAAACTAGAACTCTTCTATGTGAATTATAGTACCATACTATTGAGAAATGTAAGTGCTGTGTATAACAATGTTTCTGTGAGAAAATGTCCTAAGCAGAATTAGACAAGGAAGGTCGGTCACACCAGGCATTGGACTGGAGACTCCTCTGTCTTCTAACCTATAAGATGATCCAGGATGGAGAATACAATTGTGAGTTTTCCATTCTATTGCTAATACTGCATATCTTACTAAAAGTCATTTTGGAAAGGGATAAAAGTCAACTTCGGTCAGTAAGTTGTAAATGTAAATTGGCTGGCAAATTTTCTAGGAAAAGTTGCTCATTACTGAAAAGGTTTTTAGATATTATATTGTGAAGACATTATTCTGAGGGTTTCTACAGCCATCTTGCAACCAAAGGAATTACAAATAAGATGGCCCAAAAGTTTATTTTGTTCCTTAGATCCCACATATAAATGAAATAATATGGTATTTGTCTTTCTCTGGCTTATATCTCTTAGTATAATACCCTCTAGGTTCATTTATGCTGTCACAAATGGTAAGATTTTATTCTTTTTTTTATGGCCAAGTAATATTTCATTGTGTAAATGTGCCACAGTTTTGTTTTTCTTTAATATTTTTTTTAAATAATTTTAGAGAGAGAAGAAGGGAGAGGGAGAGAGAGGTAGAAACATTGATGAGAGAGAACATCGATTGGCCTCCTCCTGCATGCTTCCCATTGGGGATCATGCCCACAACCTGGGAATGTTCCCTGACCGGGAATTGAACCGGCAACTTCTTGGTGCATGGGTCGATGCTCAGCCAGTGAGCCACACCGACCACATGCCATAGCTTTTTTTATCTACTTGTCTATAGGTACTTGGGTTGCTTCCATATCTTGGCTATTGTAAACAATGCTTCAATGAACATAGAGGTGCATATATTCTACGGTTGTATGCCATTGAACCTCTGAATGGTTCAACTGTTCTACTGATAGATTTCCTAAGTGAAGTGAATTTTCATCATTGTTCAAAACTTGATGTTCTGTTACTTGCAGACAGAATTTTCCTGATTTAAAGTGGAATTGTCATAAACATATCTGTAAACAAACTCATTCCTCTTGGTACAAAAACATCTAAATTGGTGGGAACAAATATGCTGGTGTTTACGTCAACCCAGTAGTTGCTAGCATTAAGTTTGTCATTGACATCACTAAGTGTGTTTTATAGAAGCAAAGGAAGGGTTGGCTTTCTCTTGAGATTCAGATATGAGGGAATTCATTAATAGTTTCTACTGTATACTCCTTATATTCATGAGTATAGGTACAGTAACTTAAATTAGATTGTATTTCCTTAAAATCAAGATATAGTATGTTTCTGTGTTTCCCACAATACCTAGCCCGGAGATTAACATAAAAAGAGGGTATAGGGAATTATTTTGTAACCTAGTACATTTAGGGTACATTATTTATTAGAATTTTACCTATGAACTACTCAAATTATAAGACCCTTGAAATTTTTGAGGATTTAATTAATGATATGCACTACTTCAAATGAAGGAATGTTTTCTTGAATGGCTCATACTTATGACAGGGTTTAATTGATTTTAGGAATTAAAGATAGATATAATATTAAATAATTTCTTATGATAGTATTTCTATAATTGTTCATTTATTTCTCGTGAAGAGGCATGGCAATACATAATTGTTCATTTATTTCTCATGAAGAGGCATGGCAATACAATAATCTTGGTAATTTTTTATTTCTCTTATCATGCTTAGTTTTATTGACGTATTCTCTAATTCTAGGTGTTCAGTTTGATACATTTGGTAATTGTATGCAGTTGTGTAACAACCACCATAAAAAATACTTCTGTTACAATAAAAATTTCCTCTTGCCCTTTTGCAAGTTATTTTACCTCCATTCTCAGGAAACTGCTCATTTGCTTATAGTTTTGACTATTGTAGAATGTCCTATAAATGATGTTTTATGTTTGACTTCCTTCCTTTACATCATAGCTTTGAGTGTCATCATTGTTGTTGTGGGTATTTACTCCTTGTTCGTCTCTCTTGCTGGGCAGTATGCTGTGGTATGATTATTACCACGATTTGGTTTTCCATTTCCCAGTCTGACCATTTGAGTGGTCACCATTATTTGGCTACCGTTACTATTCACTTACAAGACTTTATGTGGACATCTTTTTATTTCTCTTGGATAATTACCCCAGAATGAACTTTGTAGATTATATTGTAAGTGTATGTTACAACTTTAAGGTAAACTGCCAGTGTTTTTCCAAAGTGCCTGTACCATTTTACATTTGTGCATATCTCATTATGATTTTTGTTTGCATTTCCCTGATGGCTAGTGATGTTGGGCATCTTTTAATATTGGCCATCTATAGAACATTTTGTGAAGTGTGTGTTCAAATAATTTGCCCATTTTATTTTTGTTTTAAATCTGTCTTTATTGTTTAAAGTATTACAGATGTCCCTATTTTTATTTATTTGTAAAATTTTTTTTATCCTCACCCAAGGACATTTTTGCATTTATCTTCAGATAGAGCAGGAGGGACAGAGGAAGAAAGAGAGAGAGAGAAACATTGATGTGAGAGAGACACATTGGTTGCCACCCACACAACCCCAACCAGGGCTAGGAACAAACTACAACTGAGGTATGTGCCCTTAGCGGGAACTGAACCCGGGACTCTCTGGTCCATGGGCCAACACTCTAACCGCTGAGCCAAATCGTCCAGGGCCAGATGTCCTCCTTTTAATTTGCCCTTTTGCACTTATTTGTCTTATTAGTGGATTATAAGAGTTCTTTATATATTCTGGACATGAAGCATGTGTCAAGTAAATGATTTGCAAATACAGTATTCAGTAGTTCTTTTACTTTTTAACTATGTATTTTGAATAGCAAAAGTTTTAACTTTTAATGGTCTATATTTTTTCAATTATTTTTTTGTAGTTCATGCTTTATTATCCTACATAAGAAATCGTTGCCTCTTTCAATGTCACAAAGATTTTTTATTCAGAATTTAATAGTTTTTACTATTACATTTAGATCTGTGATCCACCTTTAATTACTTTTGCATTTGGCATGTGACAAGCAGAGTTTGTTTTTCCACACAGACATCCAATTATACTAGCACTGTTGAAAGACTGTTTTCTTCATTGAATTACCTTAGCAGTTTTTTTCAAAAATCCATTGTCTCTATAACTGTGGGTTTATTTCTGAACTCTAGTTTTTCACTGATTTATGTGTCTGTTTTTATACTGGCACTATACTCTTTTGATTACTGTAGTTTTATATTGATTCCCAAATTGTATAAATCCTCCAACCTTATTCTTTGTCCAAAGTGTTATGCTTATTTTAGGAACTTTGCCTTTTTGTATAAATTATAATATCTGCTTGTCATGTCTTTTTAAAAATCTGCTGAAATTTTTATTATGATTGCATTGGATCAATATGTCAATTTGGGAGAGTTGCCATCTTAAAATTGAGTCTAATGTTTTGTGAATATGGTATATCTTTAGATCTTTTAAATTTTTTCTCTGCAGTGTTTTATAGTTTTCAGTGTATAGAGCTCTTACACAACCTTTGTTATGTTTATTCCTACATTTTCTATTCTATTCTTGTTTTAATTCGGTTGGTTTTACATTTTATTTTCTAATTGTTCTTTGCTACTGTATTGTATATGTTCTGATGGTTCATTATTCATTTCTAATGATCCTGTGTTCTGACATATTGGTAAATTTACTTCTTGTGTTTGCTTTTTTTTTTTTTGCCTCAGGATTTTCTGAGAAATGATCATGTTATCTATGAAGAAAGAGTTTTAGTCATATTTATGACATTTACTTCTTTTCCTTGACTTATTACACTGTGTAGAACATCTTTTAAAAAGTTAAATAAAAATTATGAGTGTGATTGGTTTTTAATAGGAATCAAATATTAAAAAACCATAACAGATTGTATAAACTATACAACCATGTATTTACTTGCTTTTTAAAACTACATCAAGAATGCTTTTTATTACTATCTGACTAAAATCCTTCAGTTTATTCTGTTTTTCTTTAGGTAATTGACCTGGGTTTTGGAAAAGGCTACCTAAGCTCCTGTTTGTCCTTGAAGTATGGCTTAAAAGTTTATGGAATAGATTCCTCAAATGCCAGTACTCATGGAGCTCAGGAGAGAAACAGGAAGTTGAAGAAACATTGGAAAGTCTATCATACTTGGTCAAAATTAGATGTCAATGAACTGGCATTAAAAATGGCAAAAGAAAAGAAAATGCAAGATCACATTAAAAACAAAGCAAGCATTGAGGGAGTACGTAACAACAATCCTACAAATCAAGAAATGATGTCTACATCAAATGTTTTGCCAGATTTTTGAGCTCTGTAATTTCTAACATCAGAAAACAAATGAAAACCCTACATGTTTATTCATAGCAAGAAGAAAATTTGTGTTTTAAAAATGCCTTTTTCCTTATAGACCTTTTGCCTATTAATGCTGTAGAACCTGCTTCATCAACTCAAATACCTGAGAGAAAAATGTCTGAAGCAAATAAAGAAGAAAAACATCAGGATCAAGTGAATCAAAATATACTCACCTGTAACATCTTTTATCACTGCTGATTCTGAACTACATGATAGTATTAAAGGTCTGGAGGTGATTTCACGTTTGAATTCCTTAATTTTATTTATAAAACTGCTCCAAGATACATAATTACATTTTAATGGTAGCTTAGCTAACTTACATATCTTATTTGGTTACATTAATCTAAAGGACTAAGAAAATAAAGTCATGTGTAGACTTTTATTGTGGGAGACTTTTTGCATGGCATCAATTTTGTTAAAATCTGCTCTGCCATCGCCTGCCCCAAGGCAGGATATCTCTGCATTCTGCTTTTCTTTATCTCTGCATTTTGCATTTCTTTAAGTAACCATTTACTCATCAAGCCAGTCTTTACTGACCTTTTGTTCCTTTTGTAGTATTTCCTGGAATTGCTTCAGGCAAGCTTGGTGCTTGGCAAAAGGTGCTTCTTGCCCTATATATTGTGTGAATTACCCCTGAATAAACGAGACTTGATCAGAATCCTGTCTTGTCTCCATTTCTTGTGTCTCTTGTCCCTCCTCATCCTCACTCCCCCTCTAGAGTCCTCGTTGCTTGACCTGCGGGACGGGTCATTTTATGATTCTCACAACTATCAATATCTGATAAGAGTACAAAAACTGGCCATTACAGTTTGCCAAAATAGAGTGCCCTCTGCTCATTTCAAGTCTCCTAAATAAACAGAAGTACTAGCACAAAAGCTAGTAAGCTAAGTTCTCACTTTGCATTTTAGGGATAGTTAAATTTCTAAACCAAGAAAACTCATACATTTTAATTTATATTTGAGGTAAAGAGATATCTAGGGCAATATTATATTTAATGTTAACCCTGGTAACCAGATATACAATTTTTTGAGCAAATGTGGCTTCTGAGTATTTTTAAAGAATTTTAACTTCTAAACTATATGTCAAATTATGTAACTGAAAGAAAATATATCTTAAACAAAGGCAATCTTGTATATTAAAACAATATTGTAGAGGAGCTTTTAGAAATTATTTGGCCTAACTCGTCTTAAAAAACAAGATAGCGTTTGAAGTTGTAATATTCTACTCATTAAAATTTTCAGAAATTCTTGTTTTTAATTAAATGTATTGGGGTGACATTGGTTAATAAGATTATGTATGTTTCAAGTGTGCAATTCTATGATACATCATCTATATATTGCATTATGTGTGTACCACCCAAAGTCAAATCTTCTTTTGTCACCATATATTTAACCCCCTTTATACTTTACTACCTTTCTACCCCACTTCCCTCTGGTAACCACTATACTGTTGTCTGTGTCTACGAGTTTTTGTTTGTTTTTCTTGTTTGTTCATTTGTTGCTTTCAGTTTTATATCCCACATGAGTGAAATCATAGGGTTCTTGACTTTTTCTGTCTGACTTATTTTGCTTAGCCTGATACTCTCAAGGTTCATTCATGTTGTCACAATGGCAGTATCTCATCTTTTCATACAGCTGAGTCGTATTCCATTGTATATATGTACAACATCTTTTTTATCTAATCATCTATCAAAGGACACTTTGGTGGTATCCATGTCTTTGCACCGTGAATAGTGCAGCAATGAACATAGGGGTGAATATATCTTTACAAATAAATGTTAAGTTGTTCAGGTAGCTACCCAAAAGAGGGGCTACTGGATTATATGGTAACTCTATTTTTAATTTTTAGAGGAGCCTTCTTGCTGTATTCCTTAGTGGCTGTACCAGTTTACATTCCCACCACCAGTGAATGAGGGTTCCTTTTTCTCCACAACCTCTCCAACATGTGTTTTACTTGTGTTGTTGATAATAGCTATTCTAACAGGTATGAGGTGCTATCTGACTGTAGTTTTGATTTGTGTTTTTCTAATGGCTAATGAGTTGAGCATCTTTTTATATATCTGTTGGTCATCTTTATGTCTTCTCGGGAGAAGTGTATGTTCAGGTCCTCTGCCCATTTTCAAGTTGTATGGACATGATTTTATTTCTTTTGGATAATTACCCGGGAGTTGGATTTGTAGGTCATAGAGAGTAAGTGTATGTTTTTACTTTATGGTAAACTGCCAATGTTTTCAAAGTGCTTGTACTATTATTAACCTCATTTTACAGATGAGGATTTTAAGGCACTGAAGAATTAAAACAAACTTGATATATTGATCAAGATTCCATGAGTACATGCACCTATATTCACTCAGTATGTGTATACATTAAACTTAGACTTTAAAACAGTTCGTAGGAGATTGTTTACATAAATTGATGTTATAAAATGTAGAACAAAAATGTTTATAATGTATTTAAAATTGCTGTAGTTGATGTAAGGAATAAACTAAGTAAACATTTTGGTTTTGAAATAGAAATGTTAATTTGGCACTTCTTATTTTTTGTTACAATTTTTTTTTAAGTTTTGAAGGGTAATTTGTGAATAAGTGAATTTAAAAATTGATTAGTAAGATATAAATGTGTCTCAAATCACAAGTTTGTCCCAGTAATGCATGCTACATTTGATTAGTCCAGTCTTTACTTTGGCTAGTTGTCAAGCAAGTATTAGTTGTAAAATAGAAAAGAGAAAATTCAAATGGGCAAGTAACCAAAACACAGAAAAATCATCTCAAAAGTATGTCAGTTGTAATAAGTGATCACAGTCATTATATCCATAAAGGGAATGATTTTTTGTTATGAAATTTAAAAATATATATATTTTCTAGGTAGAACGTTAAAAAGCCCCACATATTCTAATGCACATTTAAAATCTTCACTTGAAATGTCTTTTCAGCCCTCCTTTTAATTGCCAAAATTTATTTTTCTTTTCATTTTGAAAGGATTACTTGATGGTAGGTCTACATACTTGCGGTGACCTTGCTCCAAATACTCTGCGAATATTTACCTCCAATTCTGAGATCAGAGGTGTTTGCAGTGTGCGTTGTTGCTACCACCTCATATAGGAAGAATTTGAAGACCCACATAAAGGTACAAAGTTATCATATTTCATTATTTCATTTATTTCAGCATAATGTCTGTTTTCTAACTCTACCTTTTTTGTTAACATTATTGTCATTTTGAATTAACATTTAAAGTAATATCTGATATTCTTGCAATTTTAATATCAGTATCAATTGAAATCAGATGCACTATCACCTTATGCATTTTATTATAGTTTCATTGGTCATTAAACAGTCTTAGTGCATGCTGAAAACTGCAAACATTTGAAAATTTTATGTGGTATATCATATAGAGAATGTCTGTTTAAAAACACTTGTAAGATACACATTTACTAAAAGAGTAAAACTAAGTTATTTTGTCATGAATATAGAGTTGCAAGGTTTGCTTTTGTTTTCCAAACACTTGTTTTTTTGTGAGGAATATTGATAGTTCTCAAAAAAATTTCTTCCTGTATTTTGAGGAGGCAACATACTATGATTTTTAAAATTACAAAACTGTGCAATGGCATTAAAATAATGGTATTCAAACGGTGCTACCTGGACTAAGATGGTGTCTGGAGAGCTATGTACATAGCAGGATGTAAAGCACCCCATACACCTTCATCCCCAGCAGCTCTTTTCATATGCTATGTCTCTGAATAAGATATGGTTTCAAAATTGCTGGTTCAGAGTAGATGGTTATTTAGTCTATTAATATTAGCAGTTCTCTTTTCTATTAGTTTAATGAAGTCTCAATCAACATCCAGTGTGCCTTACTAGAAATTTCTATGTGGGGATGGGGGGTTGGTGGATGGACGATTTGTAACCTTGTGATACGCATTCTCAAAATCTGGCCAGCCTAGGATCAAAGTGTGTGTGTGTGGACAGACAGGTTTGACTATAGGCAGGAATGCCTTGGATGCATATGAATGCTTCGTTTGCATGTAAATAAGATAAGGTTTGCATGACAAAGAGTTGGAAGACCACTCAGCGAGGATAATGGGCTGTAGGCTCAGGAGTGGCTGTGTTTGTTACCTTTTAGCTTTAAAGGCAGTTCTCAGCCTGTGTGTGGCAACCCCTTTGGGGGTCTAAAGACCCTTTCACAGGGGTCACCTAAGACCGTGGGAAAACATATATTTCTTATGGCAATTCATAACAGTAGCAAAATTACAGTTATGAAGTAGCAACAAAAATAATTTTATGGTTGGGCGTCACCACAACATGAGGAACTGTATTAAAGGGTCACGGCATTAGGAAGGTTGAGAACCACTGCTTTAAAGTCTCTTTCCACCATAAAAGGTGAGAGACAAAGCTAGGCTGAATGGTTTGCAGGGACACCATCTCAAGGAAATATTTACATAAATCCACTTTGTAACCTGGGAGAACCAATCTGCAAATAAATGGGACTGTGTCCAAAGATCTGGATCATTTGCTCCCTTGCAAAGCTCCCTCTCACTACAACCAGCGTGTGCTTGTAATTCATTGCATTGCACCAATCCCAGCAGGCAGAGAGATAGCAAGTGATGACCCCAACGTGATTCCAGTATGCAGTGGCATGATTCGACGCGACCAGCAACGTAACGGTATGCGAAAGGGAATTAGCAATCTGGATCAAAAGTAAACTACACTTGAGTTTTCTCAAGTCTGCAGCACCAGGCCTGACACAGCTGCCCGCATATCTAGTGTCGTGAGGGGTTTCCAGTAAGACAGTATGGGGTCAATATTTACAGCATTGTAGCAACTAACTAAGGAAATCAGTCCCAACAGTGGGGCAGCTCCAACCTCCCCTTCAGAGGAAACTCCAAAGCCAACCGCCCCCACATGGTTGACAAAGGAGGAAAGTTCTCCTCCCCCTCCTCCACCTTTTGTGGAGGATTTCTCAGCCTCACCACTCCCAGCAGTGGAGGGCTGTCTTAAAGAGGCCAGGAAAGTCGGCGAATTTGGGGCTTTCCCAGCTATAATATGGCTAGGTCAACAACCTGTGCATGAATGTTTGCCCTATCAGATTTTTAAAGAATTCAGGCAAAGCATAAAGGAAAATGGTTTGCAAAGTTCCTTTACTATAGGAATGTTGGAGGGAATAGCTGGTAGTTATCTGATGACTCCCTGGGATAGGACAGCACTAGTAAAAACTGTTGACGCCGGCCCAATTTGCCATGTGGAAGTTAGAATATCAGGAGAGAGCCACACAACAGGCTTTGGAAAATCTTGGAACAGAGATTCCTATTGGACCAGACATGTTACTAGGACAAGGAAACTATTTAGATCCCCAAGTACAGGCAAGGCAAGATGCTAGATTGTTTTATCGGGCCTCAGATTTAGCTACTAAAGCTTGGTGAAGGATTCCAGAGTCTAGAGAAGAGACAGGCTCTTTTGCTACCATTAGGCAAGAAGCACAGGAATCTTATGTGTCTTTCATCTATCCGTTGCAAGTGGCCATAAGTAAACAGGTACATAATGCAGAAGCAGCTGATACATTGTTATTACAATTGGCCTATGAGAATGCTAATGTAGATTGTCAGGCTGTGCTCACTCCTTTGAAGGGAAAAACCTCAAGTACAGTGATACCTCGGTTCTCGAACGCCTCGGTTTTCGACCAAATGGAGATTCGAGAAACTTTTGTCTCGGAATCCGAACAAATATTTGGAACTCGAACTTCCGAGATGAGCCGAGTTGAGCCGAATGGCGTTCATTCGGCCCAGCGCGCCTTGCTTGCGTCATCAGTGTGCGTGCAGAGAGAGAGTCACGCTTTGTGGAGTCACGCTTTCCTATTGGTTTCATTGCTTCGGTTCTCGAACAATTCGGTTCTCGACCGTCCTCCTGGAACGAATTATGTATGGGGTAATATATAAAAGCAGGTCAAAATGTAGGGACAGAAATGTATCAGTCCAGAGCTTTAGTAGCTGCTCTTGAGTCATTGGAGAATTCAATAAA
The DNA here is from genome assembly GCF_014108415.1 of Molossus molossus. Taxonomy (NCBI): domain Eukaryota; kingdom Metazoa; phylum Chordata; class Mammalia; order Chiroptera; family Molossidae; genus Molossus; species Molossus molossus. The sequence goes on along the minus strand of NW_023425345.1, from coordinate 52,381,645 downwards.
AACAACAAGGGTCCAAATTATGTTTTAGTTGTGGCAAGCCAGGACATTTTTAAAAGGACCGTAAAAAAGGAAAGGCCGGAACTAGTGGCCTTCCTACTAAGCCTTGTCCTCGATGTGGCAAAGGGCTGCACTGAGCCAATCACTGTAAGTCTAAATTTGACAAAAGTGGAAATCCTTTGTCGTGAAATGAGAAGAAGGGTGAGAGACCTGGCGTCCAGACAGCTCCCTGGATCCCTCAGCCTCTGACTTTTCTCAGTCAATCAAATGGAAGGTCGGAGACCTCTGAGCCTCCGCTGCAGGAAGTGCTGGCCTGGATCTTCCCATCACCACCACAGAATTAACCCTTAAGGGGTCTGATGATGTTTGTTTAGTTTCTACAGGAGTGCATGGCCCCTTGCCAGAGGGGAAAGTAGGTTTAGTGATTGGAAGATCTAGTTTAACAATGAAAGGAATACAAGTGATGCCAGGGGTAATTGACTCAGATTTTGAAGGAGAAATTAAAGTAATGCTAAGGCTGTGTGGGCTTTCATGTATTAACATGGGAACTGAACAGCTCAACTCCTTTTGTTACCCTACTGGCTTTCTGGAGCTACCTCCACAGTAAGAGGAAATGCAGGGTTTGGGAGCACTGGTCAGTGTGATGTTTTCTGGTCTGCGGCTATTAACACCAGAAAGCCCTTGCTCTCCATTAATATACAAGGGCAACTATTTTCAGGATTAATGGATACAGAGGCAGACATTTCTATTATAACAACAAGGGAATGGCCTAAAGCCCTAGTACCCCTGCTGGTAACAAGCGTGGGAGGAATTCAAGCTCCTCAACAAAGTATTTGCTCCCTTTCCTGTATAGGTCCAGATGGACAAAAAGGGTGGATTCAACCTATGTCATGGAGTCTCCCCTAAATTTGTGGGGAAGGGATCTTCTCTCTCAATGGGGAATGGTTATTCAAACCCAGCCTTTTGGCTAGGGGTCACTGGTAAAATTCCCCTCCTTTCATTGGCCTGGAAAAAACAGAGCCAGTATGGATTGATCAGGCCCTTAAAGGGGGAAAAATTGTTACATGCAAACAGATTAGTGAAAGAGCAATTAGAAGCAGGTCATTTAGAATGTTCAGTCAGTCCCTGGAACACTCCCATTTTTGTAATTCCTAAAAAAGGTGGTAAATGGAGATTACTACATGATTTGAGAGCAATCAATGCTATTATAAAACCCATGGGAGCGTTACAACCTGGGCTCCCCAATCCTACAATAATTTCTGAAAATTGGCATGTAATTGTTATAGATCTTAAGGATTGTTTTTTTCACTATCCCTTTGGTCCTTACAGGTAGAGAGAAATTCTCTTTTTCTGTTCCCTCCATTAACAATAGTAAGCCAATGCAACAGTTTCAGTGGAAGATACTACCCCAAGGAATGATAAATAGTCCAACAATTTGTTAATACTTTGTCAATCATGCTATTGAGCCAGTAAGGAAACTATTTCCTGCCATTTATCTTTACCATTATATGGATGATATTTTATTAGGTACCTCTACCCCAAAAGAATTAAATCAGGCCTATGTAATGCTTCAGGAGACTTTAAAAGAGGCAGGATTACAAATTACTCCTGACAAGGTATAGCAGTTAGAACCTTGGCAATACTTAGGGTGGATATTAGGGGCAAGAACTATTCACCCCAGAAAATTACCGTTCCAGTCAAAGTGACAACTTAAAAGAAATTACAGAAATTACTGGTAGCCATCAATTGGCTTCGACCTATGCTTGGTATCACTGTTCCACAGTTAACTCTTTTAACTCTTTTATTTAATACTCTCAAAGGTGATCCAGCACTAAATTCACCTAGAACTCTATCTACAGAGGCGCAACAGGAACTTAAAGTAATAACTACTCAAATACAAACCAGACAAGCTCATCATCAGTCATTAAAAGACCCTATTAGACTATTTGTTTATCCAACTGCACCACACCTACAGCATTAATAGGACAATTAACACCTGAAATAAAATATCTTGAATGGATCTTTCTTCCAGCTACCCTGTCTAAAACTATAACTCCATTTGTGGAACAGTTAGCAAATCTAATAGCCAAGGTAGTGTAAGGAACGGGGGCGCCGCCGAATAAAACAGAGAAGAGACTGGAGAGCCAATCCGCCGAATAAACAGGGATCAGGCTTTATTGGGTGCACTCCGGGCGGGTTCACAGACTCCGGGGGTCGAGTCCTAGAAGCCGCGCTCAATGTAAGGGCTTGTGTCTTTTATATCTGCCTGTTGTAGCTGGAATTCGTCCCTTAGGGTTTGGCCCTGCAGGGGCTATGCATGGAGCCTCTGGAATGTGAATCGATAAGAGCAAGATGGGAGTTAATCTACAAGCTCGAGGCAGGCCGTTCAGGGTGGGAGGCAAGGCTGAGCAAGAGAGACAATGGTCGAGCACTTTGCCTGGCGCCAGTCCCCAGGCTATTGGACAGGTAGAAAAAGAACACAAGAACTAACAGGGTATGACCCTCATATTCTACATTTGCCTCTTACTCAGGAACAATTTACCACTTTGATTTCTCAGGCAATAGACTTTCAGATAACTCTAGCAGATTTGATTGGAGAAATTAATTACTCTCTTCTAGCAAATAAATTCTTGCAAAATATTCCTCAGTTACACCTTAACTGGGTGCAAAAAATCAGTAATACCCCATTACCTGGGGCTGGAACTATGTTCATTGATGGATCAGGTAAATCTCACAAAGCAGGAGTAGCCTGGTAAAAAAAATGAGGAATGGAAAAATATCAGCAGCCTTGAGCCTGGGTCAACTCAGCGTGCTGAGTTACCGGCTGCAATATTAGCTCTTCGACAATTTACAGAAAAGCCCTTAAATATAGTTAGTGATTCACAGTATGTAGTTAAAGGGTTACAAAGAAGAGAACGAGCCTTTATTAAGCCTTTAACTGACAACATCTTTTAACCTTATTTTTGTCTCTTTAAGCTTTAATAGACCAACGGAATCATCCTATTTTTATAATCCATATTCGATCTCATTCAACGCTCCCCGGACCTTTAACACAAGGAAATCAACAGACAGATGCCATCATAGCAACAATTCTTACATTTCAGCAAATGCAGTGTTCACATGCCTTTTTTTCACCAAAATGCTCAAACACTCGTTTGAAAACCTTTCATTTGACCCTCTCGCAAGTTCAAGATATTATTAAGACTTGCCCAGATTGCCAACTTTCCAGAGGGTCTCCAATATCAGCAGGAGTCAATCCTCAGGGTTTAACCCCTAATGCCTGGCTTATGGCAAACAGATGTAACACATATTCCATCATTTGGTCAATTTCAGTGGGCACTTGTCACTAAGGGTACCCATTCCAATTTTCTACATGCAACCACTGCTTCAAGGGCAAAAGCCAAAGATGTTAAGGGTCCCTGGCTGTCCAGGTTGGCACATATGGGCTTGCCACTGGAAATTAAAACAGATAATAGGCCAGCTTAAACATCTCAAAGCATTAAATTATTTCTCCAACAGTGGAGTATTAGCCATAAAACTGGCATCCCCTATAACCCCACAGGACAAGCTATTGTTGAACGTGCTCATGCTACTTTAAAATTATTAATTACAAAACAAAAAGGGGGGAGTATGGGTGAAGCCCCTGTAAATCAGCTTTCTCTGGCAATCTATACCTTAAATTTTTTAAATCAAGATTGGCTTGACACGACAGCTGCAGAGTGACATTTTCAACAGAAATCTTCTGCCACAGGGCCCAAGCCTTTAGTCTGGTACAGAGATCCACAGCAAGGGCCTGAATGGAAAAGCCCTGCAGAGTTACTGGCTTAGGGGCAGAAGTATGCTTGTGTTTTGTCTCCTACAGGTCCCAAGTGGCTGGCGGCTTGGTGGATAAAACCTTACCATGAATAGGAAGGACCTGCCCTTCAACCTGACTCCTCAGATGGCACAGCTGACCTTGTACACTGATCTACTTCGAGGACTCTGGTGAATGGTGTCCTCTATGCAGAAGACCGAAAAACGAGTGATGACACTCTTGACCACCGCAGCAATAGCGATCTCACAATTTCAAGAAAACAAAAAGGGGGGAGATGTGGGGATGGGGGTTGGTGGATGGACGATTTGTAACCTTGTGATATGCATTCTTGCAACCTGGCCAGCCTAGGATCAAAGTGTGTGTGTGGACAGACAGGTTTGACTGATAGGCAGGAAGACTGCCTTGGGTGCATATGGATGCTTCATTTGCATGTGAATAAGGTAAGGTTTGCCTGACAGAGTTGAAAGACCACTCAGTGAAGATAATGGGCCTTAGGCCCAGGCATGGCTGGGTTTGTTATTTTTTAGCTTTAAAGTCTTTCTGCGGTAAAAGGCAAAAGACAAGGCTTGGCTGTATGGTTTGCAGAGACGCCATCTCAAGGAAATAATTTACATAAATTCACTTGTAATCTTGGGGAACCAATCTGCAAATAAATGGGACTTCGTCCAAAGATCTGAAGCATTTGCTCCCTTGCAAAGCTCCCTCTCACTCCAACCAGCGTGTGCTTGTAGTTCATTGCGTTGCACCAATCCCAACAGGCCAAGAGACAGCATTTCTAAGCCAGGAAGTTGTGTGCATATGTATGGTGGTATTTGTTCTTTTCTTCTCTTTAAAATCCTGGTGGAAAGGAAATTTTTATTTTTTATTTAGTTGTGTGTAAGAGGTGAAAATTCTGATTATATAATTCTGCTGAAATTTGACTGCCTGAAACAGAGGTCATCCACAGGCCTGGCGAAGGTTTTTATAAAAAAGAGTTAATTGAATTTTATTTTTTATGTCATAGTTTTATAAAGTATCTTTTATAAAAGATGTGCAGAAGAAAAAAATCAAATATAAAGATATGTAGATTGAGAGAAGAAAAGAAAACAAAAATCTGCTCTGCCATCTCCTGCCCCAAGGCAGGATATCTCTGCATCTCTGCATACAATGTTTCTGCATTCCTTTAAGTAACCATTTACTCAGCCAGTTATGCTCTGTTTATCTTTTGTTCCACACGTGATATTTACCTGAAATTGCTTCAGGGTGGTCACCACAAACATCGCTTGGCAACAAATGTTCTTGTTTTTCTGCTTCTTGCCCTATATATACTGTGGATCTCCCCAGAATAAATGAGACTTGATCAGAGCCCTGTCTTGTCTCCATTTCTCGTGTCTCTTGTCCCTCCTCATCCTCACTCCCCCTCTAGAGTCCTCGTTGCTCGACCTGCGGGATGGGTCAATTCAGAGTACAAAAATTATCAAGTTAAAAATTTGTAGAAAATAGTGAACCTAAAAAAGGAAAAAATGTATTTTTAATAAATTATATACCCAAATATTTACACTATATTACCCTGTTTTAAAAATATATATGTTTTTATTGATTTTTGAGAGTGAGGAAGGGAGAGAGAGATTAAAACATTGATGTGAGAGAAACATGGATTGGCTGCCTCCTGCACGCTCCCTATTGGGGATCAATCCCGAAACCTGGGCATGTGCCTTGACCAGGAATCGAACCGGTGACTTCTTCGTGCATGGGATGATGTTCAACCAACTGAGCCACATGGGCTGGGCTACTTTAGTCTTTTTGTGCCTTATTTCTAAAAGAAAGAACTCTTTAATATAACCACAGTTTTACAGCTTTTAAAATATTAAATGTGTAATGTTTTCCTGGACCAACAATAGCATAAGATTTTATGTAAGGAAGGTGTAGTTTTTAGTTCAAGAATTTCCTCTTCTTTCTCGCCAATGTGGCTCAGTGGATTGACTGTTGTCCCATGGACTGAGAGGTCCTGGTTTGATTCCCAGTCAGGGCACATGCCTGGGTTGTGGGCTCAATCCCCAGTAGTGGATGTGCAGGAGGCAGCTGATCAGTGTATCTCACATCAATGTTTCTATCTCTGTTCTCTCTCTCTAAAAAATCAATAAAAACATATTTTTTATTTATTTATTTTTTTTATCCTCACCAGAGGACATTTTTCCATTTTTTGTTCAGGTAGAGTGGGAGGGAGAGAGAGGAACAGAGAGAGAGAGAGAAACATCGACGTGAAAGGAATACATCGAGTGGCTGCCACCCGCACAACCAACCAGGGCCGGGGACAAACTGCAACCGAGGTACGCGCCCTTAGCGGGAACCGAACCCGGGGTCTCTCAGGACCGCAGGCCGACGCTCTAACTGCTGAGCCAAACAGGCCAGGGCAATAAAAATATATTTTTTAAAAAATTAAAAATAAATAAAAAAGAATTTCCTCTTCTGTAGGTACAATGAAATGGATTTTCTTTAATAATCAACCCTGTTGGGAGTAGGTGTAGACCATTGGCATCTTTCAGTTCAGAGGTGTTGTCCTGCAGTGTAAGATATTTAACTTCACCTGTCTGCTTCCTTCTTCCCTATTTATTGTCATGCTCCCAAAGATGCCTTCCCCTTCCAAAGGCCTCTCTCTCCTCTTTAGGCAGTACCTTCTTATGACTCTCGTCTCTGGTCCTTTTGGACCCTTGCAGCCATTGCACTGGATCATCCGGTCTCGGACCTAATTTAAGTATTTTCCACCATGGGGCAAATAATCTCTTTTGAACAAGTGACTAGGAATAGGAAAAAAAAAAAAAAAATCACTGTTGCTGCATTTCATACTAATAGAATATAATAATGCACTGTGCTTGGCACTTTATGTCTAATAAAGGGAGATGGGAAAGGTTCCTAAAAAGTCAATAATTTGGGAAAGAAGAAATTCAAATAGATGGAAAGCAAAGTTCAGTTCAGTTGAACAAACATTTATTGAATGTCAACTCTGTCCCACACTGTGCTAAGCAGGGTGATATAAAAATGTATGCTTTCTCATCTTCACCGTCAAGGAATGTAAAAATAGCCCTTAATCCCAGGAATCAGATAATTTCTGTTAGTAATTTAACATTTATTTTCGAAAATTGTTTAGAATAGAAAAGTCAAATAATACAAAAATATTTTTTAATGAAAATAAAAAGTTTCCAGACCCATGTTTTTAGTTTCTTGTGTATCTTATCTTTCCAGAAAAGAAAATGCATACATACATCCATACTATATTCTTATATAGAGTGTTGGAAGATCAGTAAAAGTTAATTAGACAAAGAAGTGGGAAGGGTGTTACAGACTAAATAAACAAAGGCAGGGGGTGACAGGTGTTCAGCATCGTTTCCTACTCTTTGCCTTCCATAGTCAGTTTCTCTGAGTCTTCTGGGAAAAGTAGTTGAACAAAATAATTCCAAATTTTTTCACTCAGAACGGAAGCCTCTCAGTTAACAGATTTTCAGGTATTGGTTTTGATCTGGCCTGGGTAGAGACAGTTTCACCTTCTCTAGAGTAGAAGTTGCCTTTGTTCACTGAGGTGACAGAACATCTTTGGTCCCAGGGTTCAGATAAGAAGTGTTGCAAAGGTGTGTTACAATAGTGACTGGCAGCTACAAACTCATTTTTTATTCTTGTAGGCAGAATCAATTCATGGAAAGGCCTTCCTGTCAAAAACAACCAGTGAGAAACATTGAGATTATCAGGCAAACAATACTAGCCTTAAATGGCAAAAGTTATTAGTAATATCTTAATGTTACTTGCTTTCGTCATTCATACCTGAAATGAACAAAGAGTTGGAAGTTTTGCTTGCCAGGAAAGCAAAGCATACGCAGAGGAAGCAGGACTGCTGATATGGTGAACTGGGTGGAGAATATGAAACATGAGTACCTTCTAATTATTTGGAGGTCGAGAAAAGAGAAAGCCAAAAGATAGGAGAAAAAATGTAGAAAAATAAGTCATAGGAATAACAAAAGCAACCTTGGTTTGTGCTGCAGTTTTGCCTTGCTTTAGATTGCCACTTTTTTTTTTTTTTTCATCTCAAAAACCAGATAGGAAAGTAGGAAAGGTAACATACCCACTTCTCTCTTTCCCACATGTCTATCTCCTTTTCTTTTTGCCTTAACTTGGCTATGGTAAAAGAGAGGAAATATGAGCCATCTCTTGCAATTTTTGTAAGTAGTGTTTCTCAACCCTGGTTGCCCAGCAGAATAAGATATATTACCTCCAGTATGTAGGACCTTCTGAAGTATAATCTTTGGAATGTAAGTATTTTTAAGAAGCTCAATAAATAATTCTGATGAACAACAAGGTATTTATTATGGTTCCATGAGAAGACATACAGAATTCTGGAGAATGATTTGTAGAAATATATTCAAGATTATTTCTAGTTATTTCAACTCCTCCCATGCAGAGACTTAGGTGGACTTGACTTACATACTAGTTTGCAGATCTAAACCAAAAGCTGAACCCAAAAGGGCCCAGGAGGGTATATCAAAATCCAGAGTGCAGAGAGAGCTAAACAGCCGCCTCCCGCCCCCAAGAAAAAAAAATCCTCGAAGTATAGAGCTCTGAGTGGAAACCTGGGGAAATCAAACAGAGGGCTGGAAACCAGGTCCTCGGTGTACAATGAACTTAAGGTTTAGAAACTAGACACAATTTCGCGGGGGAGGGGTGAATCTAGAACAAACAAGGAATGTCCAAGATAAGTATGTGTATCACTAGAATTTTGATAGCTTAACTGTATTGATGAGCAGGTGTGTGTGTGTGTGTGTGTGTGTGTGTGTGTGTGAAGGCAATGGCAGAATTCTGGACTTTGTAGCAGTGACTATTTGGATAGATGGAATATGGATGTAGTCTACTTTTCTATATACAACATACAAGGTGGACAAAAGTAGGTTTACAGTTGTTTGTGTGGAAAATAATACAATAATGAATAAATAGTAATACAAGAATAAACTTTCACATACTCAAAACTGTAAACCCACTTTTGCCTACCCCTATTTACTATGTAGCACTAGTATTCCTTACTAAAATAGAAATCCACCACTATAACATTTGATCATTATATTTAACTAACTTACAAGGCCAGGTGTTTGCATGTACAGGGTTAGCATATTTCCTGTCATATGTCCAGCTCTAGGTACCATGGAGTTATATCTCTGAATGAGCAAGTATGTCATGTGTCTCTCTCTTCACATCTTACACACCTGCCCCTCAGCCTCACGTTGTGTGCACAGCTGTTTTTTAATTTGAATCAGGGCAGTGTTGCCCTTTGGAATGTAAATGTTGAGTTATTAATAATCTAACATAGTATACTACAAAAGTCTGGTATGTACACTACAACTTTTTATGATGATATGTACTATGTAAACATTATGTGTTTTACATAAATATGTTTACCCAATACACTGTGGTAGACCATAGAGGTAGTATTTCATGAATGTCAATTTTCAAAAGTACCTCAAAGCTCTCTTAGTCACTATGAATACTGAAGTTATAACATATGTTTTAAAAACTGCTTTTAAATATTTATACATTATGGGCCAGTAGTTCCTAGGAAAACAAGAAATACCAGAAACAGTTTTATTGCAGTGCTTTATAGAATATTTTTTCCAAGCTTGACATGTTTTATTGTTTTGTCTTAATATTGATTATTATAATTAATTTTTCAATACTTTATTATTTCTCCCCCTAGCAGTTGGAGAGAGAATTTCTTTTGGTGGTTTCTTTCCAGAAAAGTAGCAAACACTACTGGTTACCTATCCAGATCTGCACATCCATTCTTCCTAAACTGACCTGCAATTTTGTTCAGGCATCAGTTATTGGGAAGATTAAGCCCTTCCGTAGCTTCAGAAATAGGTGACTCTGAATCTAAATTAGTCACAGTAACCCCATGTATATAGTAATGGATATGAGACACAATTCATAACAGTGAGACATGAGGAGCATGTCTCCGAGGGGGTTTCCTGGAGTTTTTGTTTTGTCTTCTTCTCAAATCTGAACAGAGGACAAGAACATCACTGTCTTCTCTGCCTCTAGACTTGGTCATCTGTATATGGTTGTTCAGCCTAATATGTATTCTGTCAGAAACTGGTGTTAGTGTTGGGTCTTGCAGGCCCAGTCTGAGGGATGGAAGGTGTGTGTGTTTGTTTGTTTTTTTTTTCTTATAAGTTTATCAGATCATTTCAGAGGCTTAGGAGTGCAGGATTGTAAAGGAAGAACTGGGACCCTATAGAGTCACATCAGATAGCATCATAGAGCTTCTTCCCTGGCCTCGAATGGAGGTGGGAGTCCCTTCGAGGAGCAACTCTTGTCATGGAAGAGATTTGTGCTTGGTCTTTCTCCACTTCTTCCCAGCCCAATGCCAGGGAGCCTCCTAGTGCTCTCCAAACGACTACAGATCATCAGACTCAAATATAAATGGTATAACCTTTGAAAGTCTTTAGCCTACCTTTATGCTTATTCCCAGCATTAATGTGTTACAGCACATTAGGGCAGTTCTCCCAAAGATCCCTCCATTTCCCTTTTTTTTTAACCAGGGAAGGACTGCAGATCATCTTTTAATGGCCCCTTTCAATCCTGTCCTGCCATTTTTGTATTAAACGAATTTGTCAAGAGCATATGATATCTACCTTACTATAGATGGTGTCTCTATATCCCAGGTAGGAATTTACAGGAGGAGGCTGGATACGTATAAAGTTGCTGTCTTTGAGGATTAACAGTTGGTTTTATTGCTTTAAATTTAGAGACACTTTCCCTGGAAAAGTCTCTGGGGGTTGAAGAAAAATATGTTGAGAATATTATTTGAATATTTAACATATTGTTTAAAAAAAGCTTATCTGATATTTTGAGATCTTTCAGATAATCCAGAATATGGTATTAAAAAGCCATAAGACAGCCCTAAAGACTGTCTACTCAGCAGTTAGAACATCAGCCCTTGGACCAAAGGGTCGCAGGTTCGATCCTAGTCAAGGGCACATACATGGGTGGCAGGTTTGATCCCCGGCCAGTGAGGGATGTGCAGGAGGCAACCAATTGATGTGTCTCTCTCACATCAATGATTCTCTCTCTCCCTCTCTTCCACTATATAAAAAGCAATGGAAAAATATCCTCAGGTAAGGATTAAAAAAAAGTCACAAGACAGTTTAGCTAGTTAACGTCATCATTAAATCCAATTTGTATCATAGAGAAAGTATGACTCATTTCTACTCAAGTTGATAGGAGCGAATTAATCCCATTGCAACAATGCAGTTACTGTCGAAACACTTGACAGTATTTTTTGCATCATGTAATATGTATGATTCAATCTTTCTGTCTCTTAAGTCTTTTAATACTGGAAGTTTGGGGGATATAGAGGGGAAAAAGCATGATTTCTCTTTTCATAGAAGCATGTACTTGTCTTCCATCTTCAGCACAGTGGGAGATGTGATTTTTTCTGAGGAATGCACCTACTGCAGTTCAGCTAGATCCTGATTAACCAGAACATGTATTTCCTTTTTTTGTTTGTTTCAATGTAGTTCTTTTTTTTTTTTTTATCCTCACCCAAGGACATTTTTCGATATTTTGTTCAGATAGAGTGGGAGGGAGAGAGAGAGAGGTCGATGTGAAAGGGACACATCGAGTGGTCGCCACCCACATGACCCAACCAGGGCCGGGGACAAACTGCAACCGAGGTACATGCCCTTAGCAGGAACCGAACCCGGGTCTCTCCAGACCGCAGGCCAACACTCTAACCGCTGAGCCAAACCAGCCAGGGCTCAATGTAGTTCTTTATTTTTCATTTTTTTGTTTTTTTAATTTATTTATTTTTGTAACAGATGTTTCTCCTTTTTCCCCCACTGATTCCCCCCTCTTCCTCCCTCCCCACCCTGTCCCCAACTTTGTTGTCCATGTCCATTGTTCATGCACACATGCATATAAGTTCTGTGATTTATCTCTCCCCCACCACACCTTCTTCTGGGCATTGTCAGTCTGTACCCCACTTCCACATCTCTGGGACTACCCCATTCCACAGACTGTTATGTTCACTATATTCCACAAATAAGTGAGATCATATGATACTTGTCTTTCTCTGTTTGGCTTGTTTCGCTTAGGATGATACTTTCCAGGTCCTTCCATGTAGTCTCAAAGGATAAGAGATCTTTCTTTCTTACAGCTGCATAGTACTCCATTGTGTATATGTACCACTGCTTTTTTATCCATTCGTCTACTGATGGACACTTGGGCTGTTTCCGGATCTTAGCTATTGTAAATAGTGCTGCTACAAACACGGGGGTACATATATTCCTTCTGATTGGTGTTTCAGGCTTCTTAGGGTATATTCCTAGAAGTGGGATCACTGGGTCAAATGGAAGTTCTATTTTTAATTTTTTGAGGTAACACCGTAGTGTTTTCCATAGTGGCTGCCCCAGTCTGCATTCCCACCAGCAGTGTACTAGAGTCCCCTTTTCTCCACACCCTCGCCGACACTGTTGTTTGATGATTTGTTGATGGCAGCCATCCTGACAAGTGTGAGGTGATACCTCAGTGTTGTTTTAATTTGCATCTCTGATGATTAGTGATGTTGAGCATATCTTCATATGTGTCTTAACCATTTGTATGTCCTGTTTCGAGAGGTGTCTATTTAGTTCCTCTGCCCATTTTTTAACTGGGTTCTTTGTCTTCCTTTTGAGCTGTATGAGCACTCTATATATATTGGAAATTAACCCCTTATCGGAAATATGATTGGCAGTTATGCTCTCCCATACAGTGGGTTGCTTTCCATTTTGATGATTGTATCTTTTGCTGTGCAGAAGCTTTTTAGTTTGATGTAGTCTCATGTGTTCATTTTTTCCTTTGTTTCTGTTGCCTTCAGTGATGTATCAGTGAAAATTCTGCTGTGTATGATGTCTGAAATTTTGTTGCCTACATTTTCTTCTAGGATTTTTATGGATTCATGAGTCACATTTAAGACTTTTATTCATTTTGAGTTTATTCTTGTGTGTGGTGTAAGTTGATGGTCTAGTTTCATTTTTTTGCATGTAGCTGTCCAGTTTTCCCAACACCATTTATTAAAGAGGCTGTCTTTACTCCACTGTATGTTCTTGCCACCTTTGTCAAATATTAATTGAGCATATTGCCTTGAGTCCATTTCTGGGTTCTCTGTTATGTTCCACTGGTCGATATGCCTGTTCTTGTGCCAGTATCAGGCTGTTTTGATTACAGTGGCTTTGTAGTATAACCTGAAATCTGGTAATGTGATCCCTCCTGCTTTGTTCTTCTTTTTCAAGATTGCTGTGGCTATTTGAGGTTTTTTTGTTTGTTTGTTTGTTCTTTTTTTGGTTCCATATGAACTTTTGAAGTATTTGTTCTAGTTCTGTGAAGTATGTCATTGATATTTTGATGGGGATTGCATTGAATCTATAGATTGCTTTGGGTAGTATGGACATTTTAATGATGTTAATTCTTCCAATCCATGAACAAGGTATGTGCTTCCACTTTTTTATACCTTCCTCTATTTCTTTTTTCAATGTCCTGTAGTTTTCTGAAAGTAGGTCCTTTATTTCTTTGGTTAAGTTTATTTCTAGGTATCTTAATTTTTTTGCCGCAATGGTAAATGGGATTGTTTTCTTAGTTTCTCTTTCCGTGGGTTCATCATTGCTGGATGAGAATGCCATTGATTTCTTGACGTTAATTTTGTATCCTCCTACTTTGCCAAATTTATTTAAGTCTAGTAAATTTTTGATGGAGTCTTTGGGGTTTTCTACGTATAGTATCATGTCATCTGCAAATAATGACAGTTTCATTTCCTCCTTTCCAATTTGGATCCCTTTTATTTTTTTCTTCCTGTCTAATTGCTGTGGCTAAGACTTCCAGTACTATGTTAAATAAATGTGGTCAAAGTGGGCATCCTTGTTTTGTTCCTGTTCTTAAGGGAAATGCATTTAGTTTTTGCCCATTGAGTATGATGTTGGCTATAGGTCTTTCATATATGGCCTTTATTATGTTGAGATATGATTCCTCTATTCCCATATTGCTGAGCGTTTTTATCAGAAATGGATGCTAGATTTTGTCAAAGGCTTTTTCGGCATCTATTGATATGATCATGTGGTTTTTTGATATATTTATTGATATATTTATGTGGTGTATCACATTTATTGATTTGAGAATATTGTAACAGCCTTGCTTCCCTGGGATGAATCCCACTTGGTCATAGTGAATAATTTTTTTGATGTTTTGCTGGATACGATTTGCTAGTATTTTGTTCAGGATTTTGGCGTCTATGTTTATCAGGGATATTGGCCTGAAGTTTTCTTTCTTTGTAATGTCTTTTTCTGGTTTTGGAATTAGAATTATGCTGGCCTCATAAAATGAGTTTGGAAGTCTTCCTTCTTCTTGAATTTTTTGAAATAGTTTGAGGAGAATGGGTGTTAGTTCTTTTTTGAATGTCCGGTAAAACTCCCCAGTGAAGCTATCCGGGCCTGGGCTGTTGTTTGCTGAGAGAGTCTTGATTACATCTTCAATTTTCTTAGTTGTTATTGGTCTGTTCAAGTTTTCTATCTCTTCCTAGTCCAGTTTTGGGAGACTATGTGTTTCTAGAAATTTGTCCATTTTGCTTAGATTGTTGAATTTGTTGCCATATAATTGTTCATAGTAGTTGTTAACGATCTTTTGTATTTCTGTGGTGTCAGTTGTTACTTCTCCTTTTCATTTCTGATTTTGTGTATTTGGGTTCTCTTTTTTTGTTTCTAGATGAGTCTAGCTAAGGGTCCATCAATCTTGTTTATCTTTTCAAAATACCAGCTCTTTGTTTCATTGATCCTTTGTATTGTTTTTTTGGACTCTATGTCATTTATTTCTGCTCTGATGTTTACCGTTTCCTTCCTTCAACTTGCTCTAGGGTTTTCTTTTTGTTTGCTTTCTAATTCTTTACATTGTGAGGTTGAATAGTCTATTAGAGATTTTTCTTGTTTCTTGAGGTAGACATGTAGTGCTATGAACTTCCCTCTCAGAACTCCTTTTTCTGCATCCCACAGATTTTGTGTTGTTTTGTGTTCATTTTCATTGCTTTCCAGGAAGTTTTTAATTTCTTCCTTGATCTCCTCGGTAACCCATTTGTTGTTTAATAACTTGCTATTTAGCCTCCATGTGTTCCAATGTCTTTACATGTTCTTGTTGCAATTGATTTCTAGTTTCATGCCATTGTGATCTGAGAAGATGCTTGATATGATTTCAATCTTCTTGAACTTGTAGAGACTTAGTTTGTGTCCTAACACGTGGTCTACCTTTGAGAATGTCCCATGTGCACTTGAGTAGAATATGAATTCTGTAGTTTTGGGGTGTAATTCTCTGTAGATATCTATTACATCCATTAGGTCTAGTGCTTCATTTAGAGTCTCTGTTTCCTTCAAATTTTTTGTCTAGAGGATCTATCCAGTGCTGTCAGTGGGGTATTGAAGTCCCATGCTATGATTGTATTGCTATCAATTTCTCCATTGAAGTCTTCTAGAAGATTTTAAATATATTTTGGTGCTCCTATATTGGTTGCATATATGTTTATTAAGGTTATATCTTCCTGTTGGATAGATCCTTTCAGTATTATGTAGTGGCCTTTATCTCTCGTTATGGCCTTCATTTTGTCTTCTTTTTTTTTTTTTTTTTTTTTTTTTTTTTTTTTTTTTCCTCACCTGAGGACATTTTTCCATTTTTTGTTCAGGTAGAGTGGGGGGGGGGGGAGAGAGGAACAGAGAGAGAGAGAAACATCGATGTGAAAGGGACACATCGAGTGGCTGCCACCCGCACAACCAACCAGGGCCGGGGACAGACTGCAACCGAGTACATGCCCTTAGCGGGAACGAACCCGGGTCTCTCAGGACCGCAGGCCGATGCTCCAATCGCTGAGCCAAACCGGCCAGGGCTATGGTCTTCATTTTGAAATCTATTTTATCAGATATGAGTATTGCTACCCCAGCTTTTTTTTTTTCTTTCCATTTGCTTGGAAAATTTTTTTCCATCCCTTCACTTTCAACCTATGTGAGTCTTTTGTTGTGAGGTGGGTCTCTTGTAAACAACATATAGATGAGTCATGCTTTCTTATCCAATCAGCTACTCTGTCTTTTTATCAGAGCATTCAATCCATTTACATTTAAGGTGATTATTGATATGTACTTATTTATTGCCATTTTTGTTTAGTGTGGTTATATTTTTCTTCCTATTTCTCCTGCTAATTACAGCGGTCCTTTTAACATTTCTTGCAGTGCTGGTTTGGTGCTAATGTATTTCCTTAGCCTTTTTTTTTTTTTTTTTTTTTTTTTTTTTTTTTTTTTTTTTTTTTTTTTTGTCTGGGAAGCTCTTTATTTGACCTATTTTGAATGATAGCCTTGCTGGGTAGAGTAGTCTTGAATTCAGATCCTTGTTTTTCATGACCTTGACTACTCATGCCATTCCCTCCTGGCCTGTAGTGTTTCTGTTGAGAAGTCAGCTGAGAGCCTTATGGGGGTTCCTTTGTAGGAAACCTGTTGCTTATCTCTTGCTGCTTTTAGGATTCTCTCTTTGTCTTTAATTTTTGGCATTTTGATTACTATGTGTCTTGGTGTGGGCCTGTTTGGGCTCTTCTTACTTGGGGCTCTCTGTGCTTCTTGAACTTGAATGCCTTCTTCCTTCACCAAATTAGGGAAGTTTTCTGTCACTATTTCTTTGAATATATTCTCTAACCCTTGCTCATTTTCTTCTTCTTCGGGGACTCCTATGATGTGAATATTATTACGTTTCCAGTTGTCCCACAGTTCTTTTAAGCTGTCTTTCTGTTTTTTAATTGTTTTTTCCTTTTGTTTTTCTGATTGGTTGATTTTTTTCTACCCTGTCTTCTAATTCATGGATCCGGTCCTTTGCTTCCTCTACTCTACTGTTTAGACCTTCCAATGTGTTCTTTATTTCTGATATGTCATTCTTCATTTCTTCTTGGTAGTTTTTAATTTTCAACTGGTTAATTTTCAACATTTCTATGTCTTTACTCATGGTGCTCATGTCCTTACACATGCTGTTGAGCTTCCTCAAGATCATGGCTCTGAATTCTAGTTCTGTTAACTTGCTTAACTGCACCTCATTTATCTCATCTTTGGTAGAGGTCTCGTGTTCTTTCATTTGGCTTTTGTTTCTGTTTTTCACCATTTTGGCTATCACAGTGGGCTTTGGAGCCTGCCAAATTTTCCCTGTGGGTGTTGGTGTTCTGCTGTTTGTGGCTCTCTCTCTCTCCTGGGTTTGGATGAGCCAGGGAGGACCAACGTTAAACACCACTGTCAACTCTTACTTTCCTGGTTAGAGTTGCTAACTCAGGAATGGTACAGTTATCTTCTAGCTTTTTGCCTGGAGGCTATCAATAGAGATTATTTGAAGAGCCTTGGCTTCCTCAGTTGAATGAAAAACTTTCTCAGGTGTTCAGCATAAGGATATTTCTCGAGGGTGGGGCAGATGCTGGTTGTTAACGGGCCTCAATTTGCATTTAAATGGCCCACCAGGTGGGGTTAAATCTCCAAGTGAGGGGCCTCTGCCTCTCCCCAGAGACATGGGAAGGAGTAAGATGACCACCGTCTTGCATGGCCGCAACTCAGCAAAAGCTCTGAGTACCCTCCAAATCCTGAGTGTTCCCACACAGTTCCAGTCCATTCCACCCTCCACCCCAGAGCCCAAGGTGAGTGGCTGTGGCTATTTTAGTGTCTGTCCTGGCTCTGCACTGTGGAGCCGCTTGGGAGTTTAACCTGAGGGCGCTGCTCACAGCTAAGGCCGCTGCTGTCTGTGGGCTCCCAGCCCCCCTCTCATGCCTCTGCAATCCTACCAGGATTGAGTCAGTGTCTCTGTTTATATGGTCCTCCAAGCTGCTTTTCTGTTGCTTTTTCCTGATGATTTGTCTTTATTTTTGTTGTAATTCCAGTTTGGTCCTGGGAGATGGTCTGTGTAGCTTTTATTCACTCCATCGCCATTTTGGAATTCTTGTTGTTACATTTTGTATGGTCCCACAGCTCCCTTAAACTCTCTTCCTGCTTTTTAATTATTTTTTTCATTTTTTCCTCTATTTGGGTGTTGTTGTTGTTTTAACCTTGTTTTCTAAGTCGCTGATTTGGTCTTCAGCTTCTTCTAATCTATTGAACCCTTCTTAGGTATTTTTCATAACAGTTTTGTCATTTTGTATTTTCTCTTTAATTTTATGCATTGCTTCTATCTCTTTTTTTAAGCTGAAGTAGTTCCCAATGAGCTCTTCATAATTCTTATTAAGTTGCTTGTAGTTCTTACCAAATTGTTTGAGCTTCCTTAAAATCATTGCTTTGAATTTTTTATATCTGACAAATTGCTTTCTTCTATTTCCTGTAGTTCCTTTTCTGGTGATTCCTCTTTTTTTTTTTTTTTGTCCTTTGGGTGTTGTTCCTTTGTCTCATCATTTTAGCAATCTGATAGTTTTAGGACTAGTGAGGGGGTTGGAGTGTGTAGGTAGGTCGGTGTGCATCAAATAAGGCTGCTATGCCTCCCAGACTGTTTTAGTGTATGGTGCCTTTGCCTGCTGTAGGTCTTGGATGATTGATAACTGGCAGCTGGTATCGGTTTGTTTGCAGGTCTCAGCTCCCCAAGTCTTGCTGCTGCTTGGGCTGGGGCACTGCTCCTGGTCAGCCTCTGCTGATGCCACTGGGGATGGGTCTCAGCTGCCAATCTGTGCTGCTGTGGCCTGGGGAGCGTGGGATCCACTGGTATGCTGTTAGGGCATGTGAGATCCTGCTGGTCCACTGCTGGGGTCTATGGGTCCTGCTGGGGTGCTTCTGGGGTACTGTGCTGCCTGGTGGGACTCAGTTCCTGATCAGTAACTTCTGGGGGTGAGTGTCTGCTCCCAGTTTGCGCTGCTGCTGCTGCCAGGGGGTGCTCTCTTGTCCCAATTGTTTGCTGATGTTAAGGGCTGAGGATGCTCTGCTCCTGGGACTTTGCTGCTGCCAGAGGTTGGCACTCAACTCCAAATCCGCTGCTTCAGTTGTCAGGGGCAGGTCTTGGCTGCCCGAGGCCTGGTGCTTGGGCTGGGGCACTGCTCCTAATCAGCCTGTGTTGATGCCACTGGGGATGTGTCTCTGCTGCCTATCTGAGCTGCTACTGCCTGTTGGTGGTAGGGCTCAACTGCCCAGTCACTGTTACTATAGGGAAAGGTGCTGGGCTTCAGTCAGGCTTCTGCTGTGGGGGACGGTCCTCAGCTCCAGGCTGGTTTTGGCTACTGCAGCACGAACCTCAATAGCACCTCTACTGTGCACTGGTCCATTGGAGAGATGGTGCAAGGTGCTCTGGTGGACTCGTGTCGATCGACCCTAGACCCTCTTTGCTTCCTCTTGCCAGGAAACACAAGAGATCTTCCAAAATGGTGGGGCCTCTTGTCTGCACAAGAAGCTGGCTAATGGGATGCTTACCACAGTAGCCTGTGGCTCCCCATCCACAGGACAAGAATCTTCGGCCCTGCATCAGTGCACTACTCAAGGTTGGTCGTCCACACTCACATTCACACACAATCTCTCACACTCGTTCACTCTCTCACACACTCACCCTCCATCCTGTATGGCCCAATGCCATCTTTCTGATTCTCTTCATTTCCTGAGTTCTCTTGACTCTCTCCTGGTTCTCTGTTTTCTGAGTTCCCTTCACTTTCTCCTGATTGTCTCCTTTTTATTTTGTTATTTTTTTTAATTCTATTTACTCTCTCCTGATTTTCTTCATTTTCTGAGTTCTCTTCAGTCTCTCCTGATGCTCACCATTTTCTGAGTTCTATTCACTCTTTTCTGATTCTCTCTGTTTCCTACATTTTCATTTCTAATTCTGTTTTTGTTTTTGTTTTTGTTCTCCACACTCTCCTGATTCTCTTTGTATTCTGGGTTCTCTTCTCTCTCTCATGATTTTCTGTGTTGTCTTCTCTCTCTCATAATTCACTTTGTTTTCTGTGTTTTCTCTTCTTTTTTCAGGTTTTCCTTTTTTCTGCTTCCCCTTATCTCTCTCCAGAATCTCTCCATTTTCATCGTTCTCTTTTCTCACTTGAATCTATCTGTTTTCTGTATTCTTTTTTCACTCTCATGATTCTCTCCATTTCTGTGTTCGCTTCCAAATGCCTGAATCTCTTTGTTTTCTGCATAGACTTTTCCCCCTCTAGTTTCTCTCCTTTTTCTGCATTCTCTCCTCTCTCTCTCCTGATTCTTTCAGTTTTCTGTGTTCTCTTCTGTATCTCTCAATACTCTTGGTTTTATGAGTTGTCTTCTCTCTCTGCTGATACTCTCCATTTTCCGTGTTCTCTTTACTCTCCTGATTCTCCGTTTTTTGCGTTGTCTCCTCTCTCTCCTAATTATCTCCATTGTGTGCGTTCTTCACTTCCTCTCTCCTAATACGCTCTGTTTCTGCATTTTCTCGATGCTCTTATTCTTTTCAACTTCTTTCCTTTTCTCTCCTGATTTTCTCTGTTTTCAGTGTTCTCTCCTGATTCTCTCTGTTTTATGCCTTCTGTCCTCTGTTATTTTATTCTCTCCGTCTTCAGCAATCTCTCCACTCCCTCTCGATTCTCTCAATATTACACGTTCTTTCCTCTCTCTTTTGATTTCCTGTTTTCTGCGTTCTCTTCTCTCTCTCCCGAATCTCTACATTTTCTGCGTTCTCCCCTCTCTCTCTTTATTCTTTGTGTTTTCTGCATTCTCTTCACTCTCCCCTAATTCTCTGTTTTTTGCATTTCCATTCTCTCTACTGATTTTTTTCATATTCTGTGTACACTATTTTATCTCCTGATTTTCTCCATTTTCAGCATCCTTTCCTCTCACACCTGATTCTTTACGTTTATGGGTTTTTCCCCGTCTTATTATTCTCTCTATTTTCTGCATCTTCTCCTCTCTCTTTTGATTCTCTGTTTTCTGCGTTCTCTCCTGTCTCCTGATTCTCTCCATACTTTTTGTTCTCTCCACTCTCTCCTGATATTCTCCAAATTCCCAAGTTGTCTCTTCTCTCTCATTATTCTTTTTCTTCTATATATTCTCTTCTCTCTCTCTTCTGACTCTCTCCATTTTCTGCGTTCCCTTCTTTCTCCTGACTCTCTCTGTTTTCTACTCTATCTTCACTCTTTCCTGATTCTCTCTCCGTTCTGGGTTCTCAGCTCTCACTCCTGATTCTCTCCATTTGCATTTTCTTCTCTCTCTTTTAATTCTCCCTGTCTTCTGCATTCTCTACACTCACTCCCGATTATTTTCATTTTCTGCATTCCCTTCTCTTTCTCTTGATTCTCTCTGTTTTCTGCATGCAGTTCAGTTACACCCGATTCTCTCTGTTTTCTGTGTATCTTTATTCTCTTGTGATTCTCTACGTTTTCTGCATTCTCATTTATCTCCTGATTTTTATCATTTTCTGCATTTTCTACACTATCTTCATATTTTGTCAGTTTTCCACATTTTCTTGGTACTATCCTGATTCTCTCGGTTTTCTGTGTTCTCTTCTCTCTCTTCTGATTCTCTCCGGTCTCTGCGTTCTTTTCTCTCCCTCCTGATTTTTTCCCATTTTTGCGTGCTCTCCTTTCTCTCCTGATTCTTACTGTTTTGTGCGCTCTCCTCTTTGTCAGATTTTCTTTGTTGTCTGCATTCTTTTTTCTGTCTCCTGATTCTGTTAGTTGCCTGAGTTCTCTCTTCTCTCTTTTGATTCTCTCTGAGTTGTGCATTGTCTTCTCTCAGACATGATACTCTCTATTTTCTGCGTTCTCTCCACTCTCAACTATTTCACTTGTTTTAGGCCTTCTCTCCCCTCTCTCATTGTTCTGTTTTCTTTGTTCTCTTCCATATCTCTCGATGCTCTCCATTTTTTGCGTTCTTTCCGTTTTCTGCATTCTCTTTCATATCTTCTGATTTGCACTTTTTCAGCATTTTCTCCTCTTTTTTCTGATGCTCCCAGTATTCTGTTTTCTGTCATCTCTCCCCTGATTCCCTCTGTTTTGTGCGTTCTCTTTCCTCTGTCCTGATAATCTCGGTTTTATTCGCTCTCTTTTCTCACTCCTGATTCTCTCTGTTTTCTTCACTCCTTCAATATTCACTTCATTTTTTATGATCTCTCCTCGCTCTCCTGATATTCTTTGTTTTGTGCCTTCTTTTCTCTCTGTTCTGATACTTTCTGTTTTCTAGGTTCTCTCCACATTTCTGATTATCTCCATATTCTCATTTCTCTCCACAGATTTGCTCCTTTTCCTGCATTGTCTTCTCTGTCGCCTGATGGTCTCCATTTCTAGCGTTCTCTTCCATATCTCCTGATTCTCGCTGTTCTCTGTGCTATATCTTCTCTCTCCTAATTCTCTTTATTTTCTGAGATCTCTCCTCCTTATCCTGAAACTCTCTGTATTCTGGGTCCTCTCCTCTCTTCTCATTCTTTCCGTGTTCTGCAATCTTTTCTGTATCCAGATTTTTTCCGATTTCTGCGTACCCTACACAATCTCCTAATTCTCTCCAATTTATGCATTCTATTTGCTCTCTCTTGATTCTCTCTGTTTTCTGCATTATGTCCTCTATTTCTTGATTCTCTCTGTTTTCTGCGTTCTATCTTTTCTCTCCTGATTCACTCCTTTTTCTGCGTTCTCTGCTATCTGTCTTGATTCTCTTTAATTTCTACATTCTCTTCTTTCTTTCATAATTATCTCTGATTTCTGTATTCTCTCTTCTCTCTCTTGATTCTCTCCATTCTCTGCATTCTCTGCTCTCTTTCCTAATTCTATTTACTTTCTGCGTTCTCTCCACTCTCTCCTAATTCTCTCCATTTCTGCGTTCTCTCTTCTCTCGTCTGATTCTTTTTGTTTTCTCTATTCTCTCTTCTCTGATTTCTGCGTTTTCTCCTCCCTCTCTCTTGATTTTCTCCGTTTTCTGCATTTTCTCATCTCTCCCCTGATTCTTTCCATATTCTGCATTCCTCCTCTCTCTCCTGATTCTGTTGGTATTCTGCCATTCTCTTCTTTGTCTCCTGATTCTCTTTTTATTCTGCATTCTCTCCTTTCTCTTCTGATTCTTCCAGTATTCTGCATTCTCAGCTTTTTCTCCTGATTCTCTCTGTTTTTTGCACTCTCGCCTCTCTGCTGATTCTCTCCATTTTCTGCGTTATCTCCTTTCTCTCCTGAATTTCTCCATTTTTTCCATTCTCATTCTCTGTACCGATTCTCTCGGTATTTTTAGTTTTCTCCTTTCTTTCCTGATTCTCTCCATTTTCTGCATTCTCTCTTCTTTCTCTCTTGATTCTCTCCATTTTCGATTTCTCTCCTCTGTCTTATCTTCCTCATATTCAGCGATCTCTCCACTCCATCCTGATTCTCTCCATATTTCCCATTCTCTCCCCTCTCTCCTGATTCCCTGTTTTCTGTGTCCTCTTCTTTGTCTCCTGATTCTCAGTTTTCTGCATTCCCTCCTCTCTCTTATGTGTTTCTCCATGTTCTGCGTTTTCTCCTCTCCTGATTTGTCCATTCTCTGCGTTCTCTTCTCTCTTCTGGATTTTTTCGTTTTCTGTGTTCTCCCCTCTCTCTCTTCATTCTTTGTGTTCTTTGCATTCTCTCCGTTTCTCTCCAAATTCTCTCCATTATCTGTGTTCTCACTTATTTCTACTGATTCTCTCTGTATTCTGTGTACCTTCCTCTATCTCCTGATTTTCTCTGTTTGCAGCATTCTTTCCTCTCACACCTGATCCCTCGTTTGCTGCCTTTTTTCTTCTATCTCATTATTCTCTTCATTTTCTACGTTCTCTTTTGTATTTCCAAATTCTGTCCATTTTTGTGCCCTCTCTTCATTCTCCTGATTCTCTGTTTTCTGCATTCTCTTCTCTGTCTCCTGATTCTTTCTGTTTTCTGCATTATCTCCTCTGCCTCCTGACTTTCCCCATACTCCTCATTCTCTTCACTCTCTCTTGATATACTTTGAATTTCCAAGTTGTCTCCTCTCTCCCCTGATTCTTTTTGTTATGTGTATTCTCTTCTCTCTCTCTCCTGATTCTCTTTATTTTATTCGTTTCTTTCTTTCTCCTTGTTCTATCCGTTTTATAGTTCCCTTCTCTTTTTCCCAATTCTCTCCATTTTCTGCATTTCCTCCTCTTTCCCTTGATTTCGTGTGTTTTGTTTGCTCTCTTCACTCTCTCCTAATTGTCTATTTTCTGCATTTTCTTCTTTCTCTCCTAATTCTCTCCATATTCTGCATTCTCTCCACTCTCTCCCGATTTTCTCCGTTTTCTGCATTCTCTCCTCTCTCCTGATTCTTTCTGTTTCATGTGTACTCCTGTCTCTCCTGATTTTCTCTGTATGCTGCGTTCTCTCCTCTATCTCCAGTCTCTCCTTTTATTGTTTTCTCGTTTCTCTCCTGAATCTATTTTCTGTGTTCTCCCTTCTCTCCCCT
The DNA here is from genome assembly GCF_014108415.1 of Molossus molossus. Classification (NCBI taxonomy): domain Eukaryota; kingdom Metazoa; phylum Chordata; class Mammalia; order Chiroptera; family Molossidae; genus Molossus; species Molossus molossus. Next base: position 52,357,435 of record NW_023425345.1, on the reverse strand, counting down.
GATTGTCTCTGTACTCTGCATTCTCTCTTCTCTCTCTTTGTTATCTCCGTTTTTTGTGTTCTCTCTTCTATCACTTTATTCCATTTCTGCATTCTCTCCTCTCTCCTGAGTCACTCCATTTTATCCATTCTCTTTCCTATCTGCTGGGTTTATTTGTTTTTTTTCTGTGTTCTCTCCTCTTTCTCCTGATTTTCTATCTGCGTTCTCTTCTCTATCTCCAGATTCTCTCCTTTTTCTGCATACTCTCCTTTCTCTTCTGAATCTATTTGTCTGTGTTCTCCCTTCTCTCTCCTGATTATTTCCGTTTTCTGCGTTCTCTCTTCTATTCTCCCTTCTCTCTCTTAATGCTCTCCGTTTCCTACATTTCTCCTCTATATCTTGTTCTTTCCCTTTCTGCATTCTCTCCTCTCTCTTTAAGTCTCTCTATTCTCTCTGTTCTTTCTCTTATCTTTTGATTATCTTTATTTTATGAATTTTCTCCCCTTTCCTTTGATTCTATTATATTTCTGCGTTTTTTTCCCTCTGTCTCCTGATTTTCTCTGTTTTGTGCGTTCTCTCCTCTATCTCCTGATTCTCTTGGTTTTCTGCACCATCTCCTCTGTTTTTTTATTCTCTCCATTTTCTGTATTCTCTTCTCTTTCTCCTGATTCTCTCCATTTTCCATATTCTCTCCACTCTTTCTAGATTCTCTGTTTTCTGAATTCTCTTTCCTCTCTCTCCTGATTCTCTTTATTTTCTTTGTTCTCTCCACCCTCTCCTGATTCTTTTCGTCTTCTGCATTCTCTACACTCTCTCCCGATTCTCACCATTTTCAGCATTCTCTTCTCTGTCTCCAAATTCTCTACTTCTTCTGCGTTCACACCTCTCTCTCTCTCTCTTGAATCTCTTTGTTTTCTGCCTTTTCTCTTCTCTCTTCTGACTCTTTTTGTTTCTTTAGTTCTCTTTTCTATCTCTTGATTTTCTCTGTGTTCTGCATTCTCTGCCTTTTATTCTGAATCTCCATTTTATTGTGTTCTCTCCTCTCTCTTCTGAATTTCTCTGATAGCTGCATTTTCTCCTCACTCTCCTGTTTTTCTCTGTTTTCTGCATTCTCTCTTCTCTCTCCTGATTCTCTCCATTTTCTTTGTTATCTCTCCTATGTCCTGATTTTCTTAATTTTCTGCATTCTCTTCTCTCTCTCTCCTGAATCTCTTTGTTTTATTGCATTCTCTCCTTTCTCTCCTGAATCTCTCTGATTTCTGCATTCTCATTTTTATGTCTTGATTCTTTTCATTTTATTTGTGCTCTCCTATTTCTCCTAAATCTCTCTGATATCTGCATTTTCTCTTGTCTCTGCTGACTCTCTTAATTTTCTTTATTCTCTCTCCTCTATGCTCATTCTCAAAGTTTTCTGCATTTTATCCTCTTTCTCTTAATTTTTTTTGTTTTCTGCCATCTCTCTTCTCTTCTTGATTTTCTTTGTTTTCTTCATTCTTTCCTCTGTCTCTTGATTCTCTTTATTTGCTGCTTTCTCAAATAAATATCTATGTTTAGTGCATCTCTCTTCTCTCTCCTGGTCTATCCTTTTTCTTCGTTATCTCTCCTCTCTCCTAATTCTCTGTTGTCTGCATTCTCTCTCCTCACACCTGATTTTCTTCATTTTCTGCATTCTCTCTCCTCTCTGCTGATTCTCTCTTTTTTCTACATTATCTCCTCTGTCTCTTTATTCTCTTTGTTTTATGCGTTCTCTCCTCTTACTCCCGAATCTCTTGGTTATCTTCATTCTCTCTTCTTCCTCCTGATTGTTTTCGTTTTCTGTGTTCTCTCCACTATCTTTTCATTCTCTTCATTTTTGGCGTTCTCACTTTTCACTCCTGATGCATTCCTTTTTCTGCATTCTAATATCTCTCTCCCGGTTCACTTCGTTCTCTGTGTTCTCTCATCTCTTTCCTGGTCCTTTCCATTATCAGCGTTCTCTCCTCTCACTTTATATTTTCTCCATTTTTTGCAATCTTACCTTTATCTTCAAATTCCCTCCATTATATGCCTTGTCTCCTCTCTTTCCTGAATCTCTCGGTTTTCTGCATTCTCTCCTCTCTCTCATGATTGTCTCCCTTTTCTGTGTTTTCTCCTCTCTTCCTGATTCTCTCTTTGGGGGGGGGGGAGGTTGCATTCCCTTTCCTCTCTCCAGATTCTCTGTTTTTTGCATTCTATCTTCTTAGTCCTGATTCTCTCAGTTTTCAGTATTCTCTCCTCTCTCTCTTGATTCTTTCCGTTTTCTGCCTTTTAGGCTCTCTCCCGATTCTCTTTGTTTTCTGTGTTCTCCCCTGTCTCCTGATTCTCTTCATTTTCAGAGATATCTTCTCTCTCTTCTGAATCAGTTTGTGTTTTGCATTCCCTCTACTCTCTTCCGATTTTCTCCATTTTCTTTGTTCTCTCCTCTCTTACTTGAATCTCTCTGTTATCTACATTCTCTCTCCTCTTTGCTGACTCTCTCCATTTTGTACGTTTCCTCCTCTCTCTTCTGATTCTCTTGGTTTTCTGCCTTCTCTGCACTCTTGGCTGATTCCGTTCTCTGCATTCCCTCCACTCTCTCATGATTCTCTTGGATTCTTGCATTATCTGTCCTCTCTGCTGATTCTCTTTGTTATCTGCGTTCTCTGCTCTCTCTCTTAGTTCTCTCAGTTTTCTGTGTTCTCTCCTCTCTCTCCGAATTCTCTAAGTTTTCTGCATTCTCACCTCTATCTCCAGATTGCCTCCTTTTTTGCGTTCTCTCCTCTCTCTCCTGAATCTCTATGTTTTCTGTGTTCTCTCTTCCATCTTCTGATTCTCTCCGTTTTGTTGTTGTTGTTTTTCTCTTCATATCTCTTGATTCTCTTGGTTTCCTGCATTCTCTGCTCTCTATCTTGAATCTCTGTTCTATTGCATTCTCTCCTCTCTCTTATAAATCTCTCTGATTTCCACATTGTCTCTTCTCTCTCCTGATATTCTGTGTTTTCTGCATTCTGTCCTCTCTCTCCCGATTCTCTTCATTTACTGTGTTATCTCCTGGATCTCCTGATTTTCTTGATTTTCTGCGTTCCCTGCTCTCTCTCGCCTGAATTTCTCTGATTTCTGTATTTTCTATACTTTGTGCTGATTCTATTGGTTTTTGGCATTCTCTCCTCTTTCTACTGATTTCTTCTGTTTTCTGCATTCTCTCCTCTGTCTCCTGAATCTCTGTTTTCTGCATTCTCTCTACTCTCTCCTGATTCTCTTCGATGCTTGTGTTCTCAGTCTACTCTGCTGATTCTCTGTAATCTGCGTTCTCTCCTCTCCGGCCTGATTCTCTTTGTTTTCTGTGTTCCCTTCTTTCTTGCCTCATTGTCTCTGTTGACTGTGTTCTCTCCTCTCTCTCCTAAATCTCTCCCTTTTCTGCAATTTCTCCTCTATCTCCAGAGTCTCTCCTTTTTCTACATTCTCTCCTTTCTCTCACAATTCTATCTGATTTCTGCGTTCTCTCTCCTCTCTCCGGATTCTCACTGTTTTCTGCATTTTTTTCTCTCTCTTTCCTGATGGTTTCCATTTTCTGCATTCTCTCCTTTCTTTCCCGATTCTTTCTATTTTCAGCGTTCTCTCCTCTTATCCCAGATAACCTCCATTTTCTTCATTCTCTCCTCTCCTGATTCTTTCTGCTTTCTGAGATCTCTCCTTTCTCTCCTGATGCTCTTCTTCTACTGCGTTCTGTCCTCTATCTCCTGATTCTCTCCATTTTCAGCTTTTTCTTTTTTCTCTCACAAATCTCTCAGTTGTCTGCATTCTCACCTCTGTGCAAATTATCTCCGTTTTCTGCGTTCTCTCTTCTCTCTCTTGATTCTGTTCGTTTTCTGTGTTCTCTCCACTATCTTTTGATTCTTTACATTTTCTGCATTCTCTCCTCTCACTCCTGGTATTTTCTTTTTTCTTTGTTCTAATCTGTCTCTGCCAATTCTCTTCGTTTTCTATGTTCTCTCCTCTCTCTCTCCTGATTCTCGACATTTTCAGGGTTTTCTCCTCTCACTTTAAATTTTCTCCATTTTCTGTGTTTTCACCTTTATCTCCAAATTCTCTCTGTTAAATACGTTGTCTCCTCTCTTTCCTGACTCTCTCCGTTTTCTGTGTTCTCACCTCCCTCTCCTGGTTTTTTTTTTTTTTGTTTTCTGCATTTTCTTTCCTGTCTCCAGATTCTCTCCATTTTCTGTATTCTCTCCTCTCTCTGCTGACTCTCCATTTTCTCCTGTGTTGAGTCTCTTTGTTTCTGCGTTCTCTATTCTATCTTCTGAGTCTCTGTGTTTTCTGTATTGTCTTCTATCTCTTCTGATTTTCCCATGTTTTCTGCGTTCTCTGATCTCTCTCCTGATTCTCTCTGATTTTGTGTTCTTGCTCATCTCTGCTGATTCTCTCCGTTTTCTGCATTCTCTCCTCTCTCCTGATTTTCTTTGTTTTCTGCGTTGTCTCCTCTCTTTCAAAATTGACTCTTTTATCCGCATTCTCTCTTCTTTCTCCTGAATCTCTTTGTTTTCTGCATTTTCTCTGCTCTCTTTTGATTCTGTTTCTTCATTTCTCTCTCCTTTCTAGTGATTCTCTTTCTTTTCTGCATTCTCTCCTTACTCTCCAGAGTCTCTCCATTATTATCGTTCTCTCTACTGTCTCCAGATTCTCTTTCTTTTGTGTGTTCTCTCTTCTCTCTCCTGATTCTCTTTGTTTTCTGCGTTATCTCCCCTATCTCCTGATTCTCTTGGTTTTCTTAATTCTCTACTCTCTTGAATCTCTTTGTTTTATTGCATTCTCCTCTTTCTCTACTGAATCTGATTTCTGCGTTCTGTCTCCTGTCTGCTCATTCTATTGGTTTTCTGCATTCTCTTGTCTTTCTTCTTGATCTCTCCATTTTCTGCGTTGTCTCCTTTCTCTTCTAAATCTGTTTGTTCTCTGCGTTCTCTCTTGATTCTATTTTTCTGCATTCTCACTTCTATATCTTGATTCTTTTCGTTTTGTTTGTTCTTTCCTCTCTTTCCAAAATCTCTCCGTTTTCTGCAATTTCTCTTGTCTCTCCTGAATCTCTTCATTTTCTTTGTTCTCTCTCCTCTTTGCTGATTCTCTTCGTTTTCTGCATTCTATCCTCATTCTTCTAATTTTTTGTTTGTTTGTTTTCTGTGATCTCTCTTCTCTCTCATGATGTTTTTTGTTTTGTTTTGTTTTGTTCTGTTTTGTTTTTTGGGGGGGGTATTTTGTTGTTGTTTTTCTTTCCTCTATTTTCAATTCTCTTTTCTACATTTTCTACTTTCTCTCTCCTCACACCTGGTTTTCTTTGTTTTTGCATTCTCTCTCTCTCATTGGGTTCACTCATTTTTCTGCATTCTCTCCTCTGTCTTTTTATTCTCTCTGTTATATGAGTTCTGTCCTCTTACTCCTGAATCTCGGTTTTTTGCATTCTTTTTCCTCTCCTGATTCTCTCCATTTTCTGCGTTAGCTCCCCTATATCCTGATTCTCTTGGTTTTATGCCTTCTCTGCTCTCTCTCCTGGATCTCTTGTTTGATTGCACTCTCACATTCTCTCCCGAATCTCTCTGATTTCTACGTTCTGTCTCCTCTCTGCTAATTCTCTTGGTTTTCTGCGTTCTCTTGTCTCTCTTCTGAATATCTCCGTTTCTGCGTTCTCTCCTTTCTGTCCTGAATCTCTGTTTTCTGCAGTCTCTCTTTTCTCTCCTGATTCTATTTGTTTTCTGCCTTCTCACTTCTGTGTCTTAATTCTTTTCGTTTGGTTCATTATCTCCTCTCTCTCCTAAATTTCTCCATTTTCTGCATTTTATCTTGTCTCTTCCAAATCTCTTCATTTTCTTTGTTCTCTCTCTTTGCTGAATCTCTTGGTTTTCTGCATTGTATTCTCCTAATTTTTTTCTGTTTTCTGTAATTTCTCTTCTCTCTCTTGGTTTTCTTTGTTTATTTTGTTCTTTCCTCTATTCCTTGATTCTCTGTTATCTGCGTATTCTGCAATGTCACATAAATTTCTATGTTTAGTGCATTCTCTCTCCTGATTCTATCCTTTTACTTAATTATCTTTCCTCTCTCCTGACTCTCTCCGTTTTCTGCATTCTCTCTCCTCACATCTAGATTTCTTTGTTTTCTGCAATTTCTCCACTCTCTCCTGATTTTCTTTAATTTCTGTTTTCTCTGTCCTCTCTGCTCATTCTCTCCATTATCTGCGTTCTCTTCTCTCTTGCCTGATTCATCCCGTTTTCTGAGTTCTCTCTTCTCTCTCTTAATTCTCGCCATTTTCTGCATTGTCTATCTTGAGAATCTATTTTTTTTTCCTGTGTTCTCTCCTCTCTCGTGATTATCTCCATTTTCTGCGTAGTCTCCTCTCTCTTAATTCTCTCTATATTCTTTGTTTTCTCCAACTTCTCCCTCTGTTTCCTGCATTCACTCCACTCTCTTTTGATACTATGCATTTTTGCGTTCTCTCTCCTCTTTCCTGATTCTCACGGTTTTCTGCATTGTCTTTTCTCTCTCCCGATTGTCTTCATGTGCTACGTTATCTCCTTTTTCTTCTGATTCACTCAGTTATCAGCGTTCTCTCCTCTCACTCCAGATTTCCTCCGTTTGCTGAGTTTTCTACTCTCTCTCCTGATTCTTTCTGTTGTCTGTGCTCTCTCCTGATGATTTCGTTTTCTGCATTCTTTCCTTTATCTCCTGATTCTCTCCGTTTTCAGCTTTCTCTCCTCTCTCTTTTAAATCTGTCAGTTTTCTGCTCTTTCCTGAATTTTTTCATTTTCTGCATTTTTGCTCCTTTCTGCGGATTCTCTCCATCTTCTGCATTCACTCTTCTGTCTCTTTATTCACTCTGTTTTATGCGTTCTCTCCTCTTACTCTGGAGTCTCTCAATTTTCTGTTCCCTTTTCTCTTTCCTGAATCTTTTTGTTTTCTGCATTCTCCCTCCTATTGGCTGATTATCTTCGTTTTCTGCATTCTCTCCACTATCTATTGATTCCCTACATTTTCTACATTCTCTCCTCTCACTCCTGATTCTGTCCTTTTTTGCGTTCTAATTTCTCTTTTCCAAATCTCTCTGTTTTCTGCATCCTCTTCTCTACGAATTCTCCATTTTCTGTGTTCTCTCCTCTCTCTCATGATTCTTTTGGTTTTCAACGTTATTTTCTTTCCTACCTGATTCTCTGTTTTCTGAATCCTCTTTTACCCATCCTGGATCTGTCTGTTTTCTGTGTTCTCTATTCTCTCTTCTGATACTCTCAAATTTCTGCGTCCTCTTCTCCCTCTTCTGGTTTTTCCATTTTTTGCGTTCTCTCCTCTCTTCTGATTCTTATCATTTTCTGCATTCCCGTCTCTCTCTCTTAATTGTCTCTCTTTTCTTTGTTCTCTCCACCCTCTCCTGATCCTCTCCGTCTTCAGCATTCTTTCCACTCTTTCCTGATTTTCTGTTTTCTACGTTCTCCTCTCTTCTGATTCTTTCCGTGTGTGTGTGTTCTCTCTCCTCTCTCCTGTTCTCACATTTTTTTGTGTTTTTTTTTCTCTCTCTTCTGATTGTGTTTGTTCTCTGTGTTCTCTTTTTTCTCTTCTAATTCTCTCCATTTACAGCATTCTCTCTCCTTACTCCTTATTCTCACTGTTTTCTGCGTTTTCTTTTCCCTCTCCTGATTGTCTCCGTTTTCTGTTTTCTCATCTTCCTCCTGATGCTCTTTGTTTTCTGAATTCTCTCCTCTCTCCTCTGGTTTTCTCTGTTTTCAGCTTTCTCTTCTGTCCATCTTGAATCTCTCAGTTTTCTACGTTGTCTCTTCCTTCTACTGATTCTCTCCTCTGTCTCCAAATTCTCTCCATTCTACATGTTCTCTCCTCTCTCTCCTGAATCATTCGGTTTGCATTCTCTTATCTCTCTCGTGAGTGTTTTTGTTTTCCGCGTTCTCTCTTCTCTCTGCTGATTTTCTTTGTATTCTGCGTTCTTTCCACTCTCATCTGAATCTCTACTTTATCTGCCTTCTGTCTTCATCATTATTCCTGCCATTTTCGGCATTCTCTTCCACATCTTTAGATTTTCTAGTCTTTTGCGTTCTCCCTTCTCTTTCTTGGTTGTCTCCATTTTGTGCATTCTTTTTTTGTTTGTTTGTTTTTCTGTCCAGATAATCTCCGTTTTCTGTGTTCTCTCCTCTTTCTCTTGACTTACTCAGTTTTCAGCATTCTCTCCTCTCTCTCATAAGATTGTCTCCGTTTCTGTCTTTTGTCCTCTCTTTCTGATTCTCTCCATTCTTTGTGTTCTCTTTCCTCTCTCCAGATTCTCTTCGTTTCTGCATTTTCTCTTCTTTCTCCTGATTCTCTCGGTTTTCTGTATTCTCTCCTCTCTTTCTAAATTGTCTCTTCTTTCTGCATTCTCTCCACTATCTTTTGATACTATACATTTTCTGTGGTTTCTTGTCTCTCTCCTGATTCTCTTTGTTTTCTGCGGTCTCTCCTCTCTCTCATGATTCTTGGTTTTGTACATTATCTCCTTTCTCTCCTGTTTGTCTCTGTTATCTGACTTTTCTTTTATCTATCCTGGATCTCTTGGTTTTCTGTGTTCTTTATTTTTTTCTCTTGATACTCTCCAATTTCTTCATCCTCTTCTCTCTTTTGGTTTTTTTCCATTTTCTGCGTTCTCTACTCCCTATCCTAATCTCTCTATTACTTTGTTCTCTCCACCCTCTCCTAATTTTCTCTGTTTTCTGCGTTCTCTTCCTTCTCTTCTGATTCTCTTAGTTTATTTCGATCTCTTCCCTCTCCCCTGATTCTCACTGTTTTCTGCGTTTACTTTTCTCTCTCCTGATTGTCTTCGTTTTCTGCGTTCTCTCCAGATTCTCTCCGTTTTTTGCGTTCTCTATTCTCTCCTGATCATCTCCATTTTATGCAATCCATCCTCTCTCTCCTGATTCTCTCCGTTTTCTGTGTTCTCTCCTCTTTCTCCTGATTTACTCGGTTTTCAGCATTCTCTTCTCTCTCTCATGATGGTCTCTGTTTTCTTTTATCTTCTCTTTCTGATTCTCTCTGGTTTTTGTTTGTTTGTTTGTATTTTGTTTTTTGTTTGTTTTTGTTTTTTTCATTATCTTTCCTCTCTACGGATTATCTTTGTTTTCTGCATTCTTTCTTTCTCCTGACTCTCTCGGTTTTCTGTATTCTCTCCTCTCTTTCCAGATTTTTTCTGTTCTCTGTTTTTTCTAGATGTTCTCCGTTGTCTCCACTATCTTTTGACTCTCTACATTTTCTGCATTCTCTCCTCTCTCTTCTGATTCTTTCTTCTGTGTTCTAATCTCTCTCTCTCCCGATCTCTTCATTTTTGGCATTCTGTCCTCTACCGCCTGCTTCTCTCCGTTTTCTGCCTTCTCTTCTCTGTCTCTTCATTCTCTCCATTTTCTGCGTCCTCTCCACTATCTGTTGATACCCTGCATTTTCTGCGTTGTCTTCTCCCTCTCCTGATTCTCTTTGTTTTCTACGTTCTCTTTTCTCTCCCATGATTCTTTCCGTTTTCTACATTATCTCCTTTCACTACTGTTTGTCTCTGTTATCTGAGTCCTCTTTTATCTGTTCTGGATCTCTCGGTTATCTGCCTTCTCTATTCTCTCTCTTGATATTCTCCAATTTCTGTGTCATCTTCTCTCTCTTTTGGTTCTTTGTGTTTTCTGCGTTCTCTCCTCTCTATCCTAATTCTATTTTCTTTGTTCTCTCCTCTCCCCTGATTCTCACTGTTTTCCGTGTTTTCTTTTCTCTCTCCTTGTCTTCGTTTTCTGCATTTTCTCCTTTCTCTCCTGATTCTATCAGTTTTCATCGTTCTCTCTTCTCTCTTCTGAATCTGTCAGTATTCTGCGTTCTTTCCTCCTTCATGAATATTTTGTTTTCTGCATTCTCTTTCCTCTCTGCTGATTATCTCCTTTATCTGCATTCTCTCCTCTGTCTTTTTATACTCTCTGTTTTATGCGTTCTCTCCTCTTAATTCTGATTCTTGGTTTACTGAGTTTTCTTCTCTCTTTTGTAAATGCTGTTGTTTTCGGCATTCTCTCTTTTTTTCTTCTGATTATCTCCGTTTTCTACATTCTTTCCTCTCCCTCATGATTCTCTTGGTTTTCTATGTTATCTCTTCTCCTACGTGATTCTCTGTTTTCTGAGTCCTCTTTTATCTATCGTGGGTCTGTCTGTTTTCTGCGTTCTCTACTCTATCTTCTGATTCTTTCCATTTTCTTTGATCTCTCCACCCTCTTCTGGTGCTCTCTGTTTTCTGCATTCTTTCCACGCTGTCCTGGTTCTGTTTTTGCGTTTTCTCTCCTCTCTCCTGATTCTCACTGTTTTCTTTTCTCTCTCCTGATTGTTCTCGTTTTCTGCACTCCCTCCTTTCCTGATTCTGTGTTCAGCTTCCTCTCCTCCCTCTTCTGAATCTGTCAGTTATCTGCATTCTCTCCCCTCTGCTAAATATTTTGTTTTCTGCGTTCTCTCTCCTGTCCGCTGATTCTCTCCTTTTTCTGAGTTCTCTCCTCCATCTCCTCATTCTCTTCATTTTATGCGATCTCCTCTCTCTCCTGATCCTCTTCGTTTCCTGTGTTCTCTTCTTTCTCTCCTATTTTTCTCCGTTTTCTGTGTTCTCTACCCTCTCTCCGAATTATCTCCAATTTCTGCATTCTCTTTTATCTCTCCTGATTCTCTCCGTTTACTGTGTTTTGTCCAGTTATTCCCGATTTTTATAGTTTTCTGCATCATCTTCATTCTCTCATATTCTCTTCGTTTTCTGCGTTCTCTTCACCTTTTCCCAATTCTCTCTGTCCTCTGCGTTCTCTTATCTCTCTTCTGATTGTCTTTGTTTTCTGCGTTCCCTCCACTCTCTCCTGATATTCTGTTTTCTGTGTTTTCTTTTCTCTCTGCAGAATGAATCCGCATTCTGCATTCTCTCATGACTGTTTCCAGTGTTTTTCCCTCTCACTTCTGATTACTTCCATTTGCTGCGTTCTCTCCTCTATCTCCCAATTCTTTCTGTATTATTTGTTCTCTCCTCTCTCTCCTGATGATCTTTGTTTTCTGCGTTCTTTTCTTTATGTTCGGATTCTCTCCTTTTTTCAGCTTTTTCTACTCTCTCTTCTGAATCTGTCCGTTTTCTGCGTTCTCTTTTTTCTCCTGAATGTTTTAGTTTTCTGCATTCTCTCTCCCCTCTGCTGATTCTCTACTTTTTCTACATTCTCTCCTCTGTCTTTTTATTCTCTGTGTTTTATGTGTTCTCTTACATAATCTCTTGGTTTTCTGCGTTCACTTCTCTCTTTCCTGAATCTTTCTGTTTTATCCGTTCTCTCTCCTCTCTGCTGATTAGCTCCGTTTTCTGCCATCTTTCCTCTCTATCTTCTTTCTCTACTATTTCTGCTTTCTCTCTTCTCACTTCTGATTCTTACCTTTTTCTTCATTCTAATCTCTCTCCCCTGATTCTCTTTGTTTTCAGCGTCCTTTTCTCTCTCTCCTGATTCTTTCCATTTTCTGCGTTCTCTCCTCTCTCCTGATTTTTTCTGTTTTCTGTGTGATCGCCTCTCTCTTCTGATGATCTCCGTTTTCTGTGTTCTCTTTCCTCTCTCCTGACTCTCACTGTTTTCTGACTTTGTTTTCTCCTTTCTCTCCTGATTATCTCTATTTTCAGTCTTCTCTCCTCTCACTCTAGATTACCTCGGTTTGCTGCATTCTCTCCTCTTTCCTGATTCTCATTGTTTTCTGTGTTCTCTCCACTATATTTTGATTCTCTTCATTCTCTGCATTCTTTCCTCTCACTCCGGATTCTTTTGTTTTTCTAAATTCTAATATCTCTCTCCCGATTCTCTTCATTTTATGCGTACTCTTCTCTCCTGATTCTCTCCGTTTTCGGCGTTCTCCGCTCTCATGATTCTCTTGGTTTTCTACTGTATCTCTTCTATGTGATTCTCTCTGTTTTCTGAGTACTCTTTTATTTATCCTTGATCTTTCTGTTTTCTGCGTTCTCTATCCTCTCTTCTGATACTCTCCAATTTCTGTGCCCCCTTTTCTCTCCTGGTTCTTTCTTTCTTTCTTTCTTTCTTTTTTTTTTTTTGTTCTCTTCACCCTCTCCCGATTCTGTTTTCTGCATTCCCTCTCCTCTTCTGATTATCTCATTTTTTTCTCTCTCTCTCTCCACTCTCCTGATTCTCGCTGCTTCCTGCGTTCTCTCCTCTCTCTTCTGTTTCTCTCCATTTTCTGTGTTCTTGACACTCTCTCCTGATTCTCTTGGGGTTCTGCATTCTTTCTTCTCTCATGATTCTCTCAGTTTCTTGCATTCTCTTTGTTTTCCTGATTCTTTTTTTTTTTTTCCATTTTTTGTTCAGATGGAGCAGGAGGGAGAGAGAGGAAGAGAGAGAGAGAGAAAGAGAAACATCTATGTGAAAGGGACACATCGAGTGGCTGCCACCCGCACGACCAACCAGGGCCGGGGACAAACTGCAACCAAGGTACATGCCCTTAGCGGGAACCGAACCCGGGTCTCTCTGTACCGCAGGCCGACGCTCCAACCGCTGAGCCAAACCGGCCAGGGCTGTTTTCCTGATTCTTTACGTCTTCTGCATTCTTTCTTTTCTATCCTCATTCTATTTTTGTTTGTTTGTTTTCTCCACTCTCCTCTAATTCTCTTTGTTTACTGCGTTCTCTCCACTCTCTCCTGATTTTCTCTGGTTTCAGCGTTTCTTTTCTCTCTCCTGATTGTCTTTGTTTTCTGAATCTCTCCAATATCTCCTGATTCTATCCATTTTTGGTTTTCTCTCCTCTCTTTTCTGAATTTGTCAGTTATCTGCATTCTCTCCTCTCTGCTGAATATTTTTGTTTTCTGCGTTCTCTATCCTCTTGGCTGGTTCTCTCCTATTTTGATGTTTTCTTCTCTATTTCTTCATTCTCTTCGTTTTATGCGTTCTCCTCTCTCTCTCTCTTTCTCTCTCTCTCTCTCTCTCTCTCTCTCTCTCTCTCTCCTGATTCTCTCCGTTTCCTGTGTTCTCTTCTCTCAGTTCTGATTTTCTCCATTTTCTGCATTCTCTACACTCACTCCAGATTTTCTCCGATTTCTGCATTTTCTTTTATCTCTCCCAATTCTCTCCATTTACTGTATTTTGTCCAGTTACTCCTGATTTTCATAGTTTTTTGTGTCATCGTCTTTCTCTCCTATTCTCTTCGTTACTGTGTCGTCTTCACCTTTTCTGGGTTCTCTGTTTTCTGCAATGTCTTCTCTTTCTCCTGATTCACTCCCTTTTCTGCGTTCTATTCAATTAATCCCCATTCTCACTGTTTTCTGCGTTCTCCTTTCTCTCCTCAATGTATACTTTTTTGTGTGTTCTCTCCTCTCTCTCTCTCTCTCTCTCTCTCTCTCTCTCTCTCTCTCTCCTGATTCTCTCCGTGCTCTGCGTGGTCTATACTCTCTTCTTATTCGCTCCATTTTCGGCATTCTATTCCGTTTCTCCTGATACTCTCCATTTTCTACGTTCTCTTCACTCTCTAATGATTCTTTCCCTTTTCAATGTTCTTTTCTCTCTCTTCTGATATCACCATTTTCTGCGTTCTCGATTCTCTTTTCTAATTCAACTTTTTCTGCATTTTCTTTACTTTTACCTCATTGTTTTTATTTTCTGCGTCCTCTATACTCTCTCCTGATTTTTCCCATTTTCAGCATTCTCTGCACTCTATCAAGATTCTCTCCGTTTTCTGTGTTTTCTTCCCTCTCTCTCCTGATTTTCTTTGGTTACTGTGTTCTCTTCCCTCTCCTGATTCTCTCAGTTTTATGCATTTTCTTTTCTCTCCTGACTGTTCCTGTTTTCTGCGTTCTCTTCTTTCTCTCCTGATTCTCTCTATTTTCAGTGTTCTATCCTCTCCCTACAGATTCCCTCCATTTGCTGCGTTCTCTCCTCTCTCTCCTGATGATCTTCGTTTCCTGTATTCTTTCCTTTACCTCCAGATTCTCTCCATTTCAGCTTTCTCTATTCTCTCTTCTGAATCTGTCAGTTTTCTGAGTTCTCTCATTTCTTTCCCGAACCTTTTTGTTTTCTGCGTTCTCTCTCCTCTCTGCTGATTACCTCCGTTTTCTGTGTTCTCTTCTCTCTATACTGATTCTCTTAGTTTTCTGCATTCTCTCTACTATCTTTTGATACTCTTCTCTCACTCCTGATTCTTTCCTTTTTCTGCATTCTAATCTCTCTCTCCTGGTTTTCATCGTTTTCTGCATCCTCTTCTCTCTTTCTGATTCTCTCCATTCTCTGCATTCTCTCCTCTCTCTCAGTTTTCTACGTTATCTCCTCTCCTACGTGATTCTCCTTTTTTATTTATCCGGGATCTGTCTATTTTTTGCTTTCTCTATTCTCTTCTGACACTCTCCAATTTCTGTGTCCTCTTCTCTCTCTTCTCATTCTTTCCATTCTCCTGATTCCTTGTTTTCTGCGTTCTCTTCTCTCTCCCCTGATTCTCTCCGTATTCAGTGTTCTTTCCTCTCACTTTAGATTTCTCCATTTTCTGTTCTCACCTCTCTCTCCTGATTCCGTTTTCTGTTTTCTCTTCTTATCCTGATGCTCTTTGTTTTCTGCGTTCTCTCCTCTTCTTTCTGGTTTCCTCCGTTTGATGCTTTCTCTCCTGTCTATCTTGAATCTCTCGGTTTTCTGCATTCTCTCTTCTCTTTTCTGAATCATATTGATTTCTGCAGTCTCTCTCCACTCTGCTCATTCTCTTCGTTTTCTGTGTTCACTCCTCCACCTCCAAATTCTCTACATTGTATGCATTCTCTCCTCTCTCTCTCCTGATTCTTTTTGTTTTCTGAGATCTCTCCTTTCTCTCCTGATGCTCTCCATTTTCTGGGTTCTCTTCTATATCCTGATTCTCTCCATTATCGGCTTTTTTTTTCGCTCTCTCTTCTGAATCTGTCAATTATCTGCGTTCTCTACTCTCTGCTGAAATTATTGTTTTCTGCGTTCTCTCTCCTCTCTGCTGATTCTCTCCTATTTCTGTGTTCTCTACTCTATCTCTTCATTCTCTCCATTTTCTGTGTTCTCATCACATTTTCCCAATTCTCTCTGTTCTCTGCATTCTCCTCTCTCTCTTCTGATTGTCTCCATTCTCTGCATTCTCTCCACTCTCTCCTGATTCTTTGTTTTCTGTGTTCTCTCCTCTCTCTCCTGATGATCTTCGTTTTCTGTGTTGTTTTCTTTTTTTTTTATGTTAGTTTTAGATGTTTTTATTTATTTATTTTATTTTTAATCTTTATTGTTAAATGTATTACAGATGTTCCTCATTTTTCCCCCATTAACCCCCCTCCTTCTCACTCCCGCCCCCCTCCTGCCTTTTCCCACACTATTGTCTGTGTCCATTGGTTATGCATATAAGTTCTTTGGTTTATTTCTTCCCACCCCCCAACCCCTTTCCCTTTGAGGTTTGTCAGTCTAGCAATGAATTTGTACTTCTTAATCCCCTCACCTTTTTCTCCCATTTCCCCAACCCCTCTCCAATCTGGCAACAAACAAAACGTTCTCTGTATCTATGAGATTGTTTCTGTTCTGCCTGCTCATTTTGTTTGTAGATTCCATTGTCAATAGATATGTATTCATTGCCATTTTGTTTGTTCATATATTTTATCTTTTTCTTCAAAAACACCCTTCATCATTTCATATAATAACGGTTTGGTGGTGATGAACTCCTTTAACTTTTTCTTGTCTGGGAAAGTCTTTATATGGCCATCGATTCTAAATGACAGCTTTGCAGGATAGAGTAATCTTGGTTGTAGGTTCTTGCTTTTCATCACTCTGAATATTTCTTGCCACTCCCTTCTGGCCTGCAAAGTTTCTTTTGAGAAATCAGCTGACAGCCTTATGGGAACTCCCTTGTAGGTAACTAACTGCTTTTCTCTTGCTGCTTTTAAGATTCTCTCTTTGTCTTGAACCTTTTGCATTTTGATGATGATGTGTCTTGGTGTGGACCTCTTGGGGTTCATCTTGTTTGGGACTCTCTGTGTTTCCTTCACCAAGTTAGGAAAGTTTTCTGCCATTATTGTTTCAAACTGTGGGAGACATTTTGCACGGCATCCATTTTGTTAAAATCTGCTCTGCCATCACCTTCCCCAAGGCAGGATATCTCTGCCTTCTGCATTTCTTTATCTCTACTCCTGCCCCAAGGCAGGATATCTCTGCTTTATCTCTGCATTTTGAACCATTTACTCAGTCTTTTGTTCCACCCGTGCTTGGGGTGGTTACTCAATAACTATCGCTTGATAACAAATGATCTTGTTTTTCCTGCCCTATATATTGTGTGAATTTCCCCAGAATAAACGAGACTTGATCAGAGCCCTGTCTTGTCTCCATTTCTCGTGTCTCTTGTCCCTCCTCATCCTCACTCCCCCTCTAGAGTCCTCGTTGCTCGACCTGCGGGACGGGTCAAGTGGCACCCAACGTGGGGCTCCAGCACAGGGGATCCAGTGAAGGACGCCGTTCGAGTGGCCGGCAGAAAGGAAAGCAAAGAAAAATAAAAGAAAAGAAAAGAGGGAACGACGTGGGAACCTGCTGCGTCTGCACCCCTCGGGTAAGTGAACGGCGATCATGGGGCAAGAAATGAGTGAGCATGAATTATTTGTGGAACAGTTAGGTCATGCATTAAAGGCACGAGGAGTAAAGGTGAAAGTAAAACATTTATGTAAATATTTTGATTATATCAAAGATCTCTGCCCTTGGTTTCCTATTGAGGGAACTATTGATCCAAAGAGATGGAAAAGGGTAGGAGATGCCTTACAAGATTTTTATAATACCTTTGGGCCGGAGAAGGTCCCTGTCACAGCATTTTCATATTGGAACCTCATAAATGAGCTATTGTCTCAAAGGCAATCTGATCCTGTGGTAGCAAATGTCGTAGAAAAAGGACAAACTATATTACAGGAGACAAAATTAACCCCAGAGCCACCTAAAGACAGTAAGGAACAGGAAGATTTAATTTCACTGGAAAGTGAGGAAGAAGAGGAGGATGCAGTAGCAGAAGTAAGGGTAAAAATTAAATGCAAAACCCCAAAAAAGAAAAAGGCAAAGGAATTGGTGGCTGGAACTAAACCTAAAATTTATCCATCCCTTACTGAATTAGAGGTTGAACAGCACATCTCCAGTGAGGAGGAGAGTGACGATGAAAATAAGAGTAAAGATGACACACCCAAGGCCGACCCTCGAGAGGTTGGCTGGGATGATTTAGCTGATCAGGCTGCCAGATATCATAATAAAAATTACTGGCCACCCCCATATACAGCTGCCTTGCCCTCAGCTCCTGCTGCTTCCCCTATCATTGATCCTCAGAAACAATTGAGAGATAAAATAGAGTACTTAAAAGAACAAATAAAATTAGAAAAGGAACACCAAGATTTAATTGGACAATTAGAAAGGCTAAAAACTGGGAAGCCTGCTCCACCTTTGAACAATCCTAACAGGCCAGCCAAAGGGAATAATAAACAAAAGCCACTTAAAACTCCCCCTGCGCCTCTTTTACCACTCTTAAATGAGGAGCCTGAAGCGTATCCCGTAACAGAAACAACAGACGCACAAGGCCAGGCTTGGAGGCATCATACTGGATTTGACTTTAAAGTTATTAAAGAGTTAAAAACTGCTGTAGCTCAATATGGTGCTACTGCTCCTTATACTATGGCTATTCTTGAGTCCGTAACTGATCAGTGGCTTACACCCAGTGATTGGCAGACTTTGGCTCGAGCTACTTTGTCAGGTGGAGACTACCTATTATGGAGGTCTGAATATGTCGAGGTCTGTCGCGACATGGCCCAACGGAATGCACAGGCTAATAATGGATGGAACTTTGATATGCTCATAGGAGAGGGCAATTATGCCCTGAGTGATAATCAAATGCGGTATGACCCCGGATTATTTTCTCAAATACAATCTGCAGGCACTAGAGCCTGGAGAAAGCTCCCTACAAAAGGAGACATGAGTGCTTCGCTTACTAACATTAAACAGGGCCCAGACGAGCCTTTTGCTGATTTTGTCCATAGATTAATTACAGCCGCTGGTAGGATTTTCGGCAGTGTAGATGCCGGAGCTGATTTTGTTAAACAATTAGCCTTTGAAAATGCGAACGCTGCCTGTCAGGCTGCCATTAGACCTTATAAAAAGAAGACAGATTTAAGTGGCTATATTCGCCTATGCTCTGACATAGGCTCAGCTTATCAGCAAGGCTTGGCCATGGCGGCTGCCATGCAAGGTTTTACAGTTAAGCAATTTCTGGCACAGCAACAAGAGAAAGGGAAATGTTTTAATTGTGGGGAAATAGGACATTTCGCTCGAAACTGCAAAGGAAAAAGGGATTCTACACCCAGTACCAAACCAGCCCCTGGGTTATGTCCTCGCTGTAAAAGGGGATATCACTGGGCTAATGAATGTAAATCTAAGAAAGATATACAAGGGAATCCATTGCCTCCGCTTCAGGGAAACGGGAAGTGGGGCCAGCCCCAGGCCCCAAAACCCAAACAAATCTATGGGGCAATGAGTTTTGTTCCTCCAAACAACAACAACAATCCATTTCAGACCTCTGCCGAGCCACAACAGGGAGTGCAGGATTGGACCTCTGTTCCTCCACCTACTCAGTATTAACCCCTGAAATGGGAGTTCAGGCACTATCAACAGGAATTTATGGACCTCTGCCTGAAAACACTTTTGGGCTCATTCTAGGTCGTAGCAGGGTTACATTGCAAGGGCTACAAGTGTTTCCGGGAGTAATTGATAATGATTATACTGGAGAGATTAAGGTTATGGTTGCCTCTCCTTGAAACATTAATACCATTAATTCTGGCCAGCGCTTTGCTCAACTCCTGCTTTTACCTATGTTGCCCACTACTAACAAGGTTGTTGGAGGACAAAGAGGATCTGGAGGGTTTGGATCGTCCAATGTTTATTGGGCTGAGACCATCACTCCTCAAAAACCTATAATGACCCTATGGTTAGATGGAAAGGAATTTTCTGGGCTCATTGATACAGGTGCGGATGTAACTATAATTAAGAAAGAATGTTGGCCGTCCTCCTGGCCATTAGAAGAAACTCTTACTCACTTAAAAGGTATTGGACAAAGCACCAACCCAGAGAGAAGTTCCAAACTCCTAACTTGGAAGAATTTGGAAGGCCATCAGGGAACCGTCCAGCCATTTGTCATAGCAGGCCTTCCTATTAATCTTTGGGGTCGTGATCTATTATCTCAAATGGGAATGATCATGGGAAGTCCAAACACTGTTATTACGGCTCAAATGTTAAATCAAGGACATGTACCAGGAAGGGGTCTGGGTAAAGTCAGCCAAGGCATAATCGAACCTTTAATCCCTACAGGAAACACTCAGAGAACAGGATTAGGGTATTTCTCCTAGGGGCTGCTGATTCTCCTGTAACTCATGCAGACAAAATAAGTTGGTTATCTGATAGTCCTGTGTGGGTTGATCAGTGGCCTCTGAGTGCTGAAAAATTGCAGGCTGCACATCAATTGGTACAGGAGCAGTTGGCAGCTGGACATATAACAGAAAGTAATTCCCCATGGAATACTCCTATATTTGTCATCAAGAAAAAATCAGGAAAATGGAGGTTAATACAAGACTTAAGGGCTGTTAACAAGACTATGGTTCTGATGGGAGCGCTACAACCAGGCCTCCCTTCCCCAGCAGCCATCCCTTTGGGATATTATAAGATAATAATAGACTTAAAGGATTGTTTTTTCACTATACCTTTACATCCGGAGGATCAAAAAAGATTTGCATTTAGTTTACCATCTATTAATTTCAAAGAACCTATGAAAAGATATCAATGGAAAGTTCTCCCCCAAGGCATGGCTAATAGCCCTACCCTATGCCAGTCATTTGTTGCTACTGCCCTTCAACAAATCAGGAATGATTGGGCACAGATGTATATTATTCATTACATGGATGATATCCTCATTGCAGGTGAACAGGAATCTCAGGTTCAGCGATGTCTTGCAGAAATGCAAAAGGCCTTACAATTTTATGGCTTAATTGTCGCCCCTGAAAAAGTGCAAGTAACTGAACCATATACATATTTAGGATTTCAGCTACAAGGAACTCGTATTTCATCCCAGAAAATAGAATTACGATTAGACAAATTACATACACTCAATGATTTCCAAAAGTTACTCGGGGATATTAATTGGCTAGTTCCCTATTTAAAACAGTAAATACGAATTGAGACCCCTGTATGACATCTTACAGGGAGATACTGACCCTAACTCCCCTAGACAACTTACCCCAGATGCACGGCAGTCATTGAAAATAGTAGAACAGGCCATACAAAATCAGGGTACCACATTTATAGATTATAGACAGCCATTAAAGTTTATAATCTGTGCTACTAAACAATCTCCTACAGCCGTATTTTGGCAGAAATCTCCCCTACTATGGCTTCATTTGCCTGCATCTCCAAAAAGGATTCTAGAACCATATTACGCAGCTATTTCTCAATTAATAATGCTAGGGAGAGACCAAGGTAAATGTTATTTTGGAAAAGAGCCTGATGAAATAATCTTGCCCTATACTCATCAACAAATTAACTTGCTAATGCAGAGTACTGAAGAATGGCCCATTTCTTTAGCCTCATACTGTGGGCAACTTGATAATCACTACCCGCCTAATAAGCTTTTAGATTTTGCTAACCGACATGAATTTATCTTCCCTATCAAAACATCTCATAAGCCTCTAACTAATGCTTTATTAGTGTTTACCGACGGGTCCTCTAATGGGACTGCAGCCTATGTTGTTGGTGACTCGGTAACTCAATTCCATACACAATGTTCATCTGCTCAACTTATAGAATTACAAGCAGTTATTGCAGTATTTGCCACTTTTCCTGATCAAGCTCTAAACATATACACAGACAGTGCCTATATTGCACAATCAGTTCCACTACTGGAAACAGTAGGACACATTAAAACTGTCTCTACTGCTAGTGACTTATTTAGACAATTGCAGACCTCTTAATTCACCAAAGACAACAACCATTTTTTATAGGACATTTAAGGGCCCATACTGGTCTCCCTGGCCCATTATCAGAAGGCAATGCAAAAGCTGATGCAGCCACACAAGACTTGTTCCTTGCCATAACACAACAAAAAGGAATTTCTGCAGCTCAGCAGACTCATCAGCTACATCATCTAAATGCCAGAACTTTAAGAATTTTACACAAAATAACTAAAGAACAGGCTAGACAAATAGTTAAAAGTTGCTCTCAGTGTTTACAGAATACCTCTGTGCCCCACCTAGGGGTCAACCCTAGAGGATTAGTACCTAATGCTTTGTGGCAAATGGATGTAACACATTTCCCTGAGTTTGGCAATTTAAAGTATATACATGTCTCCATAGATACATTTAGTGGTTATATTTTTGCCTCTCTACAAACAGGAGAAGCTACAAAACATGTTATTGCACACATGTTAAGTGCCCTTTCTTCTATGGGAAAGCCAGATTCCCTAAAAACAGATAATGGGCCTGGATACACTAGTTCCCGGTTTGCAGATTTTTGTACAAAATTGCACATTAAACATATTACAGGCATCCCTTATAATCCACAGGGACAAGGTATAGTAGAAAGAGCTAATCAAACCATAAAATGCACAATCAATAAAATAAAAAAGGGGGAATGGTACCCTACTAAAGGGACACCCAGAAATTTACTATCTCATACACTATTTATTTTAAATTTTTTAACTTTGGATGCTCAAGGACTTTCCGCAGCACAAAGATTTTGGCAATCCTCCACACAAAAACAATATGCCTCTGTACTGTGGAAAGACCCACTAGATAATTCCTGGCATGGTCCTGTCCCTGTTCTTATCTGGGGACGAGGGTCGGTTTGTATATATAATAAACAGGCCCAATCTGCACGGTGGTTACCTGAACGCCTTGTTAGGCAAATTAACGCGTCATAACCCCAGGCCCAGGGTTCTACTGCACCCTGAGGATAGTGTTTTCTCTTTTTAGGGTCAACAATGTTTCTCCTGCTGCTTATCCTGATCACGTGGGCAAGGATTGGAGCCGAGTGGGAAGACAACTTTATCGTTTAATAGAAACCAACATCCAGAAGCTGTATGAACAGGCGAAATGGCTGCACCAGTATAATCAGAAGAAGACAGAAGCTTCCTCCGCCCTTTCTTCCATGTTTAATGGCATATTACCCTATGTCCTCCCTCTCTTAGGCCCTCTCCTAGGCTTGCTCCTTTTACTATCCTTTGGGCCCCTTACTTGGCCTTTCACTGATTGTGTCACTAGGACCCTTCCTCTTCAATAAGGTGATGGCTTTCATCAAGGAGCAGATAGATGCCATTAAGATGCAGTCTATACAGGTCCACCACTATCATAGACTTGAAATGGCCGACAGAGAAGCTCACTCTAGCTGTGAGTCAATAAGCTCAACAACCTCGTCACCTTGGTGCGCTGGGCTGGTTAGCCAGAGACGGGCAACTGGAACTCACACGCGTCGCCAACCACCACCTACGACAGGGACAAGGCCTTATGCTGCCTTGCTTTCCAATGACGGGTAAGGACAGGTTGGCACCGTGTGCAAGTTTCCTGACCTAAGACAGGCACAGTCCCCTCAAGGTATTATTTCGGCCTTAAAATTAAAGAAAAGGGGGACCTGTGGGAGACATATTGCACGGCATCCATTTTGTTAAAATCTGCTCTGCCATCACCTTCCCCAAGGCAGGATATCTCTGCCTTCTGCATTTCTTTATCTCTACTCCTGCCCCAAGGCAGGATATCTCTGCTTTATCTCTGCATTTTGAACCATTTACTCAGTCTTTTGTTCCACCCGTGCTTGGGGTGGTTACTCAATAACTATCGCTTGATAACAAATGATCTTGTTTTTCCTGCCCTATATATTGTGTGAATTACCCAGAATAAACGAGACTTGATCAGAGCCCTGTCTTGTCTCCATTTCTCGTGTCTCTTGTCCCTCCTCATCCTCACTCCCCCTCTAGAGTCCTCGTTGCTCGACCTGCGGGACGGGTCACAAACAGGTTTTCAATTTCTTGTTCGCTCTCTTCTCCTTCTGGCACCCCCCAAGATGTGAATGTTGGCACGCTTGAAGTTGTCCCAGAGGCTCCTTATTGTCTCTATTTTCAGCATTCTCTCTCCTCTCTCCTGATTCTCACTGTTTCCTGCATTTTCTTTTCTCTCTCCTGATTGTTTCATTTTCTACATTCTCTCCTTTCTCTCCTGATTCTATTTTCAGCATTCTCTCCTCCCACTCCAGATTACCTCTGTTTCCTGCATTCTCTCCTCTCTCTCTCCTAATTCTTTTGAGATCTCTCCTTTCTCTCCTGATGCTCTTCATTTTCTGCATTCTCTCTTCTATTTCATGATTCTCTCCATTTTTTGAATTTTTCTCCTCTCTCTTCCGAATCTGTCAGTTATCTGTGTTCTCTCCTCTCTGTTGAATATTTTTGTTTTCTTTGTTCTCTCTCCTCTATCTCTTCATTCTCTCTGTTTTATGCTTTCCCTTCTCTCTCTTCTGATTTTCTCCCTTTTCTTCGTTCTCCACTCTCTCCAGATTATCTCCGATTTCTGCGTCCTCTTTTATCTCTGTTTTCTGCAATGTCTTCTCTCTCTACTGATTTTCTCCATTTTCTGCATTCTCTCCTTTCTCTCATTCTCTCCGTTTTCACCGTCCTCTCCTCTCACTTCAGATTACCTCTATTTTCTGCGTTCTCTCTCTCTCCTCGTTCTTTCTGTTCTCTGAGATCTCTCCGGTTTCTGCGTTCTCTTACCTCTTTCCTGATTCTCTCCGTATTCTGCATTTTCTTCACTCTCTTTTAATTCTCCTGTTTTTCTCTGTTCTCTATACTCTCTCCTGATTCTCTCTGTTTTCTGCATTCTCTTCACTATCTCCTGATTCTCTCTGTTTTCTGCATTCTCTGCTCTCTCTCCTAATTCTCTTCATTTTCTGAGTTCTCATCACTCTCTCCTGATTCTCTCCATTGTCTGCATTTCCTACACTCTCTCTGATTCTTTTCGTTTTTTGCCTTATCTTCTCTCTTTTGATTTTTGTTTTGTTTTGTTTTCTGTATTCTCTTCACTCTCTCTGGATTCTCTTTGTTTTCCTTAGTTAACTATTTATTTATTTATTTATTTATTTACTTATTTATTTATTTATGTTACAGATATTTCTCCTTTTTCTCCTCATTGACACCCACCTCCTCATCCCCCCAGTCCCTCCTTACCCCGTCCCCAGCTTTGTTGTCTATATTCATTTGTTCTGCATACATGCATACATGTTCTATAGTTTATCCCTTCCTTCCCCTTTCCCCCTCTTCTGAGAATTGTCTGTACCCTACTTATATGGCTTTGCGTCTGTTTTGTTCATCAGTTTACTTAGTTTATTATATTCTTGAAATATGTGAGATCATGTGATATTTGTCTTTCTCTGCTTGGATTGTTTCACTTAGGATAATACTTTCCTGGTCCCTTCATGTCGTCTCAAACTATAAGAGATCTTTCTTTTTACAGCTGCATAGTACCCCGCTGTGTATATGTACCACAGCTTTTTTAGCCACTACTCTACTGATGAACACTTGGGTTGTTCCAGATCTTAGCTATTGTAAATAGTGCTGCAATGAACATAGGGGTACATATATTCTTTCTGATAGGTGTTTTGGGCTTCCTGGGGCATATTCCTTAAAGTGGCATCACTAGGTCAAATGGCAGTTCAATTTTTAATTTTCTGAGGTAACACCATAGTATTTTCCACAGTGGATGCACTAGTCTGCATTCCCACCAGCAGTGTACTAGGGTTTTGTTTTTTCTCCACAACCTCGCCAACACTTGTTGTTTGATGATTTGTTGATGGTGGCCATTCTGACAGGTGTGAAGTGATACCTCATAGTTGTTTTAATTTGCATCTCTCTGATGATTAGTGATGTTGAGCATTTCTTCATATGTCTCTCGGCCATTTGTATGTCCTTTTTGGACAGGTGTCTATTTAGGTCCTCTGCCCATTTTCTTTGTCTTCCTCTTCTTGAGTTGTATGAACACTCTATATATTTTGGAAATTAACCCCTTATCTGATTCATCATTGGTGATTATGGTCTTTCATATAGTGGGATCCCTTTCCATTTTGATAGTTGTTTCTTTTGCTGTGCAGAAACTTTTAAGTTTGATGTAGTCCCATGTGTTCATTTTTTCCTTTGTTTTTGTTGCCTTAGGTGATGTGTCAGTGAAAATTCTGCTGCATATAATGTCTGAGATTTCGTTGCCTACATTTTCTTCTAGGATTTTTATGGATTCATGAGTCACATTTAAGTCTTTTACCCATTTTGAGTTTATTCTCATGTGTGGTGTAAGTTAGTGTTCTAGCTTCATTTTTTTTGCAAGTAGCTGTCCAATTTTCCCAATGCCATTTTTTGAAGAGACTGTCTTGACTCACTGTATATTCTTGCCACCTTTGTCAAATATTAATTGAGCATATTGTCTTGGGTCAATTTCTGGGTTCTCTATTCTGTTCCATTGATCTATCTGCCTGTTCTTGTGCCAGTACCAGGCTGTTTTGATTACAGTGGCTTTATAGTATAACCTGAAATCTGGTAATGTGATCCCTCCTACTTTGTTCTTCTTTTTCAAAATTGCTGTAGCTATTCAGGGCCTATTTTGGGTCCATATAAACTTTTGGCATATTTGTTCTAGTTATATGAAGTATATCATTGGTATTTTTATGGGACTTGCATTGAATCTATACATAGCTTTGGGTAGTATGGACATTTTAATGATGTTAATTCTTCCAATCCATGAACAAGGTATACACTTCCGCTTTTGATATCTTCCTCTATGTCTTTTTTCAATGACCTGTAGTTTTCTGTGAAGAGATTCTTTACTTTTTTGGTTAAGTTTATTCCTAGGTATCTTAATATTTTTGCCACAATGGTAAATGAGTTGTTTGTTTGTTTGTTTGTTTGTTTTAGTTTTACTTTCTGTGAGTTCATTGTTGGTGTATAAGAATGCCGTTGATTTCTTGGCATTAATTTTGTATCCTGCTACTGTGCTGAATTTATTTATTAAGTCTAGTAGATTTTTCATGGAGTCTTTAGGGTTTTCTATGTACAATATCATGTCATCTGCAAATAATGACAGTTTCACTTTCTCCTTTCCAAGTTGGATTCCTTTTATTTTTTTCTTCATGTCTAATTGCTGAGGCTAAGACTTCCGGTACTATATTAAATAAGAGTGGCAAAAGTGGACATCCCTGTCTTGTTCCCATTCTTTTTATATAAATTTTTTTCTTTATTGATTTTAGAGAGAGAGGAAGTGAGAGGAAAGATAGAAACATTGATGAGAGAGAACACTGATTGGCTGCCTCCTGCATGCCCCCCACTGGAGATTGGGCCCACAACCTGGGCATGTGTCCTGACCAGGAATTGAACCAGCAACCTCTAGGCACATGGGTTGATGCTCAACCACTAAGCCACACCGACTGGACTTGTTCCCATTCTTAAAAGAAATGTTTTTAGTTTTTGCCCATTGAGTATGATGTTGGCTATAGGTTTCTCATATATGGCCTTTATTATGTTGAGATATGATTCCTCTATTCCCACATTGCTGAGTGTTTTTATCAGAAATGGGTGCTTGATTTTGCCAAATGCTTTTTCAGCATCTATTGATATGATCATATGGTTATTTTTCACTTTGTTTATATGGTGTATCACATTTATTAATTTGTGAATATTGTACCATCCTTATATCCCTGGGATGAATCCCACTTGGTCATGGTGAATAATTTTTTTGATGTATTGCTGAACCCAATTTGCTAATATTTTGTTAAGGATTTGGGCATCTGTGTTCATCAGTGATATTGGTCTGTAGTTTTCTTTCTTTGTAGTGTCTTTATTCAGTTTTGAAATTAGGATTATGCTGGCCTCATGAAATGAGATTGGAAGTCTCTTGTCTTCTTGGATTTTCTGGAATAGTTTGAGAAGAATGGGTATTAGATCTTCTTTGAATGTTAGATAAAACTCCCCCGTAAGGCCATGTGGGCCTGAGTTTTTGTTTGCTGAGAGTTTCTTATTTACATCTTCAATTTTCTTTGTTGTTATTGGTCTGTTCAAGTTTTCTATCTCTTCCCAGTTCAGTTTTGGGAGACTGTGTGTTCCTAAAAAATTTGCCCATTTTGCCTAGATTGTCCAATTTGTTGGCGTATAATTGTTCATAGTATGCTTCAATGATTTTTTTTTTTTATTTCTGTGGTGTCAGTTTTTACTTCTACTCTTTTGTTTCTGATTTTGTTTGAGTCCTCTCCTTTTGTTTCTTGGTGAGTCTGGCTAAAGGTCCATTGATCTTGTTTATCTTTTTTAAAAAACAGCTCTTTGGCGTCAGCCTGCGGTCCGGAGAGACCCGGGTTCGGTTCCCGCTAAGGGCACGTACTTCGGTTGCAGTTTGTCCCCAGCCCTGGTTGGTCGTGCAGGTGGCAGCCACTCAGTGTGTCCCTTCACGTCGATGTTTCTCTCTCTCTCTCCTTCCTCTCTCTCCCTCCCACTCTATCTGTACAAAAAATGGAAAAATATCCTCGGGTGAGGATAAAAAAAAAAAAAAAAAAAAAAAACAGCTCTTTGTTTCATTGGTCTTTTGAACTGTTTTTGTTTTTGTTTTTCAGTCTCTACGTCATTTATTTCTGCTCTGACCTTTACAATTTTTTTCCTTCTACTTGCTGTGGGTTTTTCTTTTTGTTTGCTTTCTAGTTCTTTAAGTTGTAGGATTAGAGAGTCAATTAGGAATTTTTCTTGTTTCTTGAGGTAGGCCTGTAGTGCTATGAACTTCCCTCTCAGGACTGTTTTCACTGAGTCTCATAGATTCTGTGTTGCTGTGTGTTTGTTGTCATTGGTTTCCAGGAAGTTTTTAATTTTTTCCTTGATCTCTTTGGTAACCCATTCATTGTTTAAGGGACTCCCTCCATTTTCTGTGTTCTATTCTGTCTCTCCTGATTCTCTCCATTTTCTGCATTCTCTTCTCTCTCCTGATTCTCTCCGTTTACTGTGTTCTTTCTTTCCCAATTCTCTTCATATTCCGCATTCTATTCAGTTACTCCTGATTCTGTTTTCTGCATCATGTTCTTTCTATCCTGAATCTCTCCATTTCTACATTCTCTTCTCTCTCGTGATTCAATGCGTTTTCTGCGTTCTCTTCAGTCTCTTCTGATTCTCTCCATTTTCTGCGTTCTCTTCTCTCTCTCCTGATTCTCTCAAGTTTCTGCGTTCTGTTCTGTTACTTCCCATTCTCTGTTTACTGTGTCGTCTACTCTCTCTCTCCTGATTTTCTTTGTTTTCTGCATTTCTTTTCACAGGAGGAAGAGGGACAGAGAGAGAGACATCAGTTTTCCACTGAGTCTCTCCATTTTCTGGGAACTTTTCTCTCTCTCATGATTCTTCCGTTTTTTTGTTGTTGTCGTTGTTTGTTTGTTTGTTTGTTTGTTTGTTTTGCATCCCCTTCCTCTCTCTTGATTCTCTCCATTTTTATCATTCTCTTTCTCCTGATTCTTTGTTTTCTGCGTTCTCTTCACTGTATCCTGATTCTCTCCGTTTTCTGCATTCTCTACACTCTCTCCTATAGATCCATCCATGCTGTGGCAAACGGTAAGATTTCATTCTTTTAATGGCTAAGTAATATTTTGTTGTATGTACATTATGTATATATCTCACCACTTTTATTTTATCTATTTATCATCACTTGAGGATGTTTGTTCATTTGAGAGAGATAAATATGGATGTGAGATACATTAATCTGTTGCCTCCCATACTTGCCCTGACTGGGGGTGAACCCACAATCCAGGTATGTGCACTGACCGGGAATTGAATCTGCAACACTTTGGTGAATGGGACGATGCCCCAACCAACTCAGCCACCTGCCCAGGGCCATACCACCACTTTTTATCCACTCATCTATTGATGGGCACTTGGGTTGCTTCCATATCTTAACTATTATAAACAATGCTGCAATGTACATGGGTGTACATATATTCTTTTGAATTAGAGTTTTGGTTTCTTAGGATATATATCCACAATAGAATCACTGGTCATAAGGCAGTTCCATTTAAAATTTTTTAAGGAACCTCCACAATGTTTTCCATAGTGGCTGTACCAATCTGCATTCCCACCAACAATGCAGGAGGGTTAACTTTTCTCCACATCCTTGCCAACACTTGTTGTTTGTTGATTTATTAATGATAGCTCTGGCCAGTTTGGCTCAGCAGTTGAGCATCGGCCTGTGGACCAGAGTCCGGGGTTCAGTTCCTGCTAGGGGTACGTACCACAAAAAAAAAAAAAAAATCATAGCCATTCTGAAAGGTGTGAAGTGATATCTCACTGTGTGTTTTTTAATTTATTAATTTTTAGAGAGAAAGAGAGGAATTGGGGGGTAAGAGGGACAAAGAGAGAGACATCAATTTTCCACTTATTTATGTATTCATTGGTTGCTTCTTGTATGTGACCTCATTGCAGATCAAGTCTGCAACCCTGGCATATGGGGACAATGTTCTAATTAACCGAGCTACCCAGCCAGGGCTATCATTGTGATTTCAATTTGCATTTCTCTGATGATTGGTGACTTTGAGCATCTTTCATCTGTCTATTGGCGATCTGTACATCCTCTTTGGAGAAGTGTCTATTCAAGTCCTTTGCTCATTTTTTACCTGTTTATTTTTTATGTTGAGTTGTATGGGTTCTTTATAAATTTTGGATATTAATCCTTTATGGGATGTATCATTGGCAAATGTCTTTTCGTTTTGTTGATGGTTTCCTTTGCTGTGTAAAAACTTTTTAGTTTGTGTAGTCCCATTTTTTTTATTTATTCATTAATTTCAGAGAGGAAGGGAGAGAGAGAAAGAGAGAAACATCGATTTGTTGATGTACTTATTTATGTAATCATTGGTTGATTCTTGTATGTGCCCTGACCGAGATTCAAACCCATAACCTTGGTGTATCAGGCTGATGCTCTAACCAACTTAGCTACCCAGATAGGACCTGTTTATTTTTTCTTTTGTTTCCCTTGCCAAAGGAGAAAAATGTTGCTAAGAGAAATGTCTGAGATTTTAGTGGCTACATTTTCTTCTAGGAGTTTTGTTGTTTTGAGTCTTACATTTGAGTCTTTAATCCATTTTTAGTTTATCCTTGTATATAGTATAAGAAGGTGGTCTAAATTTCCATTTTGCATGTATCTGTCCAATTTTCTCAACACCATTTATTGACTATACATTGTATGTTCTTGCCTCCTTTGTCAAATATTAATGACCATATAGGCATGGGTCTCTAATTTATTTTATTGAGTTTTATAGAGAGAAAAGGGGAGAGAGAGAGAGAGATAAAAACATCAATGAGAGAGAACATCAACTGGCCACCTCCTGCATGCCCCCCACTGAAGATCAGGCCCACATCCCAAACATGTGCCCTGACCAGGAATCAAACCAGCGACCTCTTGGTGCATAGATCAATGATCAACCAATGAGCCACACCAGACAGATCTTTTCTTTAATTTTAATCCAAAACAATTTTAAACAACATTCAGATGCTATCAGATAGATTTCAACCATTTCTAACATAGTTCATTGTTTTTTCAAATGTCTTAAGAAGATAGGAATTTTTTGCCCTGGCCGGTTTGGCTCAGCAGTTAGAGCATTGGCCTGTGGTCCGGAGAGACCCAGGTTCAGTTCCCGCTAAGGGCACGTACCTCGGTTGCAGTTTGTCCCCGGCCCTGGTTGGTTGTGCAGGTGGCAACCACTCGATGTGTCCCTTTCACATCGATGTTTCTCTCTCTCTCTGTTCCTCTCCTTCCCTCCCACTCTACCTGAACAAAAAAAAATGGAAAAATGTCCTTGGATAAGGATGATAAAAAAGAAAAAAGAAGAAGAAGATAGGAATTTTCTATTTTTAGGGACAGATAACAGAGGTTTTGCTGTTAGCTGGGTAGTAGTTTGCTCTGGAGGACAGTTTACTACTCCCTTTATTACTTCCCTTGGAACAAAATAATTGTTAGGTTAAAATCCAATTACCTCTGTTTCAGAAGTTTCAATGTGCATAACTTTTTTAAAGAGGGCGATTAAACAATATGATATCATTTTGGGCAGAAGAAATACTAACAACAAAACCTTGCAACATTTATGTTTTATTCTTCACAATTATTAAATTTCTCTTTTTCAAAAGGTAGACACAGATCCTGGACATCTTGAGTGCTTTTAAGGAGAGAAAATCGTGTGTTATTTAAGTAGAAGAGCCCATAGTCACATTTTGCCAATCCCATGTGTTTCCCAAAAGAGGAAAAATCATTCATTGTTGATAAAAAGATTTCAATTATATTTTTTAAAATGGACCAAGAGTCTCCTGGAAATAATATTTACAATAGCAACCAAAATATAAAATAATGAGGAGTAATTTCAACAAGAACTGTGCAGATTAGGGAGGGAGAACAACAGAAAAATTCTCTGAATATCATAAAATAAGGGTTGGAGTAAATCAAGGGACTTCCAGAAAGTAGTGGCAAAGAGAGTTCAGATCCTGGGGTCACAGGGACCTGCTAAGCTTATATACTGTTCACTTATTTAAAAAATAGGAATACATGCCCTGGCTGGTTTAGCTCAGCGGTTAGAGCATTGCCCACAGACCAAAGAGTCCTGGGTTTGATTCCAACCAAGGGCACATACCTTGTTTGTGGTCTGTCCCCAGCCCTGGTTGGGGTCATATGGGTGGC
Organism: Molossus molossus; assembly: GCF_014108415.1. NCBI lineage: Eukaryota > Metazoa > Chordata > Mammalia > Chiroptera > Molossidae > Molossus > Molossus molossus. The sequence continues at coordinate 52,325,706 of NW_023425345.1, read as the reverse complement.
AACAAATCAATGTGTCTCTCTCACATTGATGTTTCTCTCTCTCTCCATCCCTCCTGCTCTATCTGAAGATAAATGAAAAAATATCCTCGAGTGAGGATTAAAAAAAAAAAATAGGAATACTCATAGTACACATTTATAGTTCTTCTTAGAGAGGGGGTGTTGTATGCCTGGCTGGAGTAGCTCAGTGGACTGAGCATCCTCCCATGGACTGAGAGGTCCCAGTTAAATTCCCAGTCAAGGTATATGCCCAGGTTTGGGGCTCAGTCCCCAGTAGAGGGTGTACAGGAGGCAGCAGATCAATATATCTCTCTCACACCTATGTTTCTCTCTCTCTCTCTCTCCCATACTCTCCCTCTAAAAAAATCAATAAAAATATTTTTAAGGGCGGGGCAGTGTTGTTTCCTGTGATGCTGTCTATGTTATTACAGGTTTCACAGAAGCCAAAACAAGCTGGGCCTAAATGTGAAAAGCTGTATTTTCCAGCAGAATCTCTGCTATGAGTTCTTGCCCGATGTCCACAGTCTTATCTCATGCATAGTCACTGTATTAGTCATCGTTCTCTAGAGAAACAGAAAACATGTATATGGATAGATTTATTTGAAATAATTGACTCACATGACCATGGGTACTGACAAGTCTGAAATTTGTCGGACAGGCCAGCAGGGAAAACTCATACATGCACCAAAGAAACTCTGCAAGCAGAAGGGAGTGGCAAAAAATATTTAAAGTGCAACTTGAGATGGCGGTGGAGTGAATGGAAGCTACACAGACCATCTCCCAGGAACAAACTAGAATTACAACTAAAATAAAGACAAATCATTGGAAAAAAGCAACAGAAACACAGCTGGAGAGGATCATCTAACCAGGGACAGGAAGAAAGGACATTGAATTGAGCCTGGTAGGTCTGCGGAGGTGCAAGAGGGTGGACTAGGGGTCCACAGACAGCAGCTGTTTTAGCTGTGAGCAGCTCTCTTGTGGTTAAAATCCCGAGCTGGCTCCACAGCGCAGAGGACCAGGACACAGCATTAAATTAGCTACAGCCACTCACCTTGGGCTCCAGCAGAGGAAGGGCAGACTGGACTGGAACTCTGTGGGGACACCTGGGATTTGGACAGCATTCAGATTTTTTTGCTCTGTCTCGGTCACACAGGGTGGTGGCCATCTTGCTCCTTCCTGGAGCTCTGGGGAGAAGCATCAGCCTCTCCCTTAGAGATTTAACCCCACCCAGCAGGGCCAGAAAAATGCAAATTGAGGCTTATTAACAACTAGCATATGCCCCACCTTCTTATACTGAACACCTAAGGAAGTTTTTTATTCAGCTGATGGCTACAACATAAGGCTCATCAAGTAACTGACACTAGTAGCCTCCAGACAAAAAGCTAGAGGATAACTAAATCTTTCTGGGCTTGCAAATCTACTCAGGAAAGTAAGACTTGACAGTGGTGTTGAACATGGGTCCTCCTAGACTCATCCAAACCCAGTAGAGTGAGCCACAAACAGCAGAACACCAACACCCACAGGGAAAATTTGGCAGGCTCCAAAACCCACTGAGATAGCCAAAATGGTGAATCAAATAAATCCCAAATGAAAGAACAACAGACCTCTACTGAAGATGAGATCAATGAAATGCAGCTAAGCAAATTATCAGAGGTAGAGTTCAGAGCCATGAACTTGAGGAAGCTCAACAGCATGAGTAAGGACATCAACACCATGAGTAAAGATATAGAAACATTGAAAACCAATCAAGTGGAAATGAAGAATGACATAGCAGAAATAAAAACACATAGAAAGGAATAACCAGCAGAGTAGAGGAAGCTGAGGACCAGATCAGTGAATTAGAAGACAGGGTAGAAAAAAATCAACCTATCATAAAACCAAAAGAAAAAAAAACAATTAAAAAACAGGAAGACAGCTTAAGAGAACTGTGTCACAACTGAAAACTTAACAACATTCACATCATAGAATTTCCAGAAGAAGAAAATGGGCAAGAGTTAGAGAATATATATGAAGAAATAGTGACAGAAAACTTCCCTAACTTGGTGAAGGAAGAAGGCATTCAAGTTCATGAAGCACAGAGAGCCCCAAGTAAGAAGAACCCAAACAGGCCCACACCAAGACACTTAATAACTAAAATGCCAAAAAGTAAAAACAAAGAGAGAATCCTAATGGCAGCAAAAAAAAGCAACAGGTTATCTACAGAAGAACTCCCATTAGGCTATAAGCTGACTTCTCAATAGAAACACTACAGGCCAGAAGGGAATGGCATGAAGTAATCAAGGTCATGAAAAACAAGGATCTGAATCCAAGACTACTCTATCCAGTAAGGCTAACATTCAAAATAGAAGGTCAAACAAAGAACTTCCCAGATGAAAGAAAGAAAAAGAAAGAAAGAAAGAAAGAAAGAAAGAAAGAAAGAAAGAAAGAAAGAAAGAAAGAAAGAAAGAAGGCTAAGGGAATAGATCACAAAACCAGCACAGCAAGAAATGCTAAAAAAAAAAAAAAAAAAAAAAAAACTGCTGTAATTAGTAGAAATAGGAAGAAAAATATAACCACAATAAACCAAAATGGCAATAAATAAGTACATATCAATGATAACCTAAATGTCAATGGACTGACCGCCCCTATCAAAAGACACAGAGTAGCTGATTGGATAAGAAAACTTGACTCATCTATATGTTATTTACAAGAACCCACCTCACAAAAGACTCACATAGGTTGAAAGTAAAGGAATGGGAAAAATTCTTCTGAGCAAACGAAAAGGAAAAAAAGCTAGGGTAGCAATACTCATATCTGATAAAATAGATTTCAAAATGAAGACCATAACTAGAGACAAAGAAGGCCACTACATAATATTGAAAGGATCTATCCAACACAAAGATAAAACCTTGGTAAACATATATGCACCCAATATAGGAGCACCAAAATATGTTTAAAATCTTCTGGAGGACTTCAAAGAAGTAATCGACAGCAATACAATCATAGCAGGGGACTTCAACACTCCGCTGACATCACTGGATAGATCCTCTAGACAAAAAATTAACAAGGAAACAGAAACTCTATATAAAACACTAGACCAAATGGATTTGATAGATATGTACAGAGAATTACACCCCAAAACTGCAGGATTCACATTCTTCTCAAGTGTACATGTGACATTCTCAAAGATAGACCACATGTCAGGACACAAACTAAGTCTCCATAAGTTCAAGAAAATTGAAATCATATCAAGCATCTTCTCAGATCACAATGGCATGAAACTAGAAATAAATTGCAACAAGAACATGTAAAGACATTGGAACATATGGAGGCTGAATAGCATGTTGTTAAACAATGAATGGGCTACCAAGGAGATTAAGGAAGAAATTAAAAACTTCCTGGAAGCCAATGAAAATGAACACACAACAGCACAAAATCTATGGGATGCACTGAAAGCAGTTCTGAGGGAGAAGTTCATAGCACTACAGGCCTACCTCAAGAAACAAGAAAAATTTATAATTGACTATCTAACCTCCCAACTTAAAGAATTAGAAAGCAAACAAAAAGAAAACCCCAGAGCAAGTTGAAGGAAGGAAATAGTAAAGATCAGAGCAGAAGCCCTGGCCGGTTTGGCTCAGCGGTTAGAGCGTCGGCCTGCGGTCCTGAGAGACTCGGGTTCGGTTCCCGCTAGGGGCGCGTACCTTGGTTGCAGTTTGTCCCCAGCCCTGGTCGGTCGTGCGGGTGGCAGCCACTCGATGTGTTCGTTTCACGTCGATGTTTCTCTCTCTCTCTCCCTGTTCCTCTCACTCCTTCCCACTCTATCTGAGCAAAGAATGGAAAAATGTCCTCGGGTGAGGATAAAAAAAAAAAGATCGGAGCAGAAATAAATGACATAGAGACCCAAAAAAAAATCAAAGGATCAATGAACCAAAAAGCTGGTTTTTCGAAAAGATAAACAAGATTGATGGACCCTTAGCTAGACTCACTACAAAACAAAGAGAGAGAACCCAAATATACAAAATCAGAAATGAAAGAGGATAAAAACTGACACCACAGAAATACAAAGGATCATTAACAAATACTATGAACAATTATATGGCAACAAATTCGACAATCTAAGCTAAATGGACAAATTTCTAGAAACACACAGTCTCCCAAAACTGGACCGAGAAGAGATAGAAAGCTTGAACACACCGATAACAACTAAGGACATTGAAGATGTAATCAAAACTCTCCCAGCAAACAAAAGCCCAGGCCCGGATGGCTTCATAGGGAAGTTTTACCAAACGTTCAGAGAACAACTAACACCCATTCTCCTCAAACTATTTCCCTTTCTCTCCCTCTCTCTCTCTCTCTCTCTCTCTCCCTCCCTCCCTCCCTCCCTCTCTCTCCTCAAACTATTTCAAAAAATTCAAGAAGAAGGAAGACCTCCAAACTCGTTTTATGAGACCAGCATAATTCTAATCCAAAACCAGAAAAAGACACTACAAAGAAAGAAAACTATAGGCCAATATCCCTGATGAACATAGATGCCAGAAACTGAACAAAATACTAGCAAATCGGATCCAGCAATACATTAAAAATAATTATTCACCATGACCAAGTGGGATTCATCCCAGGGATGCAAGGCTGGTACAATATTCGCAAATCAATAAATATGATACACCACATAAACAAAATGAAAGATTAGAAACCATATGTTCATATCAATAGATGCTGAAAAACCATCTGACAAAATCCAGCACCCATTTCTGATAAAAATGTTCAGCAATATTAGAATAGAGGGATCATATCTCAACGTAATAAAGGCCATATATGAAAGACCTACAGCCAACATTATACTCAATGAGCAGAAACTAAAAGCATTTCCCTTAAGAACAGGAACAAGACATAACATAGTACTGGAAGTCTTAGCCACAGCAATCAGACATGAAGAAAAAATAAAAGGGATCCAAATTGGAAAGGAGGAAGTGAAACTGTCATTATTCACAGATAACATGATATTATACGTAAAAAACCCTAAAGACTCTATCAAAAATCTGCTAGATTTAATAAACAAATTTGGCAAGGTAGCAGGCAAAATTAACATCAAGAAATCGATGGCATTCTTATACACCAATAATGAACTCACAGAAAGAGAAACTAAAAAAGCAATCCCATTTACTATTGCAGCAAAAAAAATTAAAATACCTAGGAATAAACTTAACCAAAGAAATAAAGGACCTTTTTGCAGAAAACTACAGGACATTGAACAAAGAAATGGAGGAAGATATAAAAAAGTGGAAGCAGCCCTGGCTGGTTTGGCTCAGCGGTTAGAGCATCGGTCTGTGGTCCCAAGAGACCCGGGTTCGGTTCCCGCTAAGGGCATGTACCTCGGTTGCAGTTTGTCCCTGGCCCTGGTTGGGTTGTATGGGTGGCAACCACTTGATGTGTCCCTTTCACGTCGATGTTTCTCTCTCTCTCTCTCCCTCCCACTCTATCTGAACAAAATATCAAAAAATGTCCTCGGGTGAGGATAAAAAAAAAAAAAAAAAATTGAAAAAGTGGAAGCAAATACCTTGTTCATGAATTGGAAGAATTAACATCATTAAAATGTCCATACTACCCAAAGCAATCTATAGATTCAATGCAATCCCCATCAAAATACCAATAACATATTTCACAGAACTAGAACAAACTTCAAAAGTTCATATGGAAAAAAGACCCCAAATATCCATAGCAATTTTGAAAAAGAAGGACAAAGTAGGTGGAATCACAATACCAGATATCAGGTTATACTACAAAGCTACTGTTATCAAAACAGCCTGGTACTGGCACAAGAACAGGCACATAGATCAATGAAATAGAACAGAGAACCCAGAAATTGACCCAAAACATTACGCTCAATTAATATTTGACAAAGGTGGCAAGAGCATACAATGGAGTAAAGACAACCTTTTTAAAAAATGGTGTTGGGAAAATTGGAAAACCACATGCAAAAAAATGAAACTAGACCATCAACTTACACCATACACAAGAATAAACTCAAAAATGAATAAAATGCTTAAATGTGACTCGTGAATCCACAAAATCCTAGAAGAGCAACAAAATTTCATACATCACATGCAGCAGAATTTTCACTGATACTTCACCTAAGGCAACAGAAACAAAAAAATAATAAACACATGGGACTACATCAAACTAAAAAGCTTCTGCACAGCAAAAGAAACAGCCATCAAAATGGAAAAGGAACCCACTGTATGGGAGAGCATAACTGCCAATGATACATCAGATAAGGGGTTAATTTCCAAAATATATAGAGTGCTCATACAGCTCAACAAAAGGAAGACAAAGAACCAAATTAAAACATGGGCAGAGGAACTGAATAGACACCTCTCCAAACAGGATATACAAATGGCCAAGAGACATATGAAGAAATGTTCGACATCACTAATCAGAAAGATGCAAGTTAAAACAACAATGAGGTATCACCTCACACCTGTCAGAATAGCCACCATCAACAAATCATCAGACAACAAGTGTTGGCGAGGGTGTGGAGAAAAGGGGACTCTAGTACACTGCTGGTGGGAATGCAGACTGGTGCAGCCACTATGGAAAACAATATGGTGTTACCTCAAAAAATTAAAAATTGAACTCCCATTTGACTCAGTGATCCCACTTCTAGGAATATACCCTAAGAAGCCTGAAACACCAATCAGAAAGAATATATGTACCCCATGTTCATACAGCACTATTTACAATAGCTAAGATCTGGAAACAGCCCAAATGTCCAACAGTAGATGAATGGATAAAAAAGCTGTGGTACATATACACAGTAGAGTACTATGCGGCTGTAAGAAAGAAAGATTTCTTATCCTTTGACACGACATGGAGGGACCTGGAGAGTATTATCCTAAGCGAAACAAGCCAAGCAGAGAAAGACAAATATCACACGTTCTCACTTACTTGTGGAATATAATGAACATAACAGTCTGAGGAACAGGGTAGACCCAGAGACATGGAAGTGGGGTACAGACTGACAATGCTCAGAAGAGGGGTGGGGGGAGGCAACAAATAAACCACAGAACTTATATGCATGTACGCATAACCGATGGACATGGACAGCAAAGCTGGGGTGGAAGTGGAAGGGTGGGGAGGAGGGTGTCAATGGGGGAAAAAGGAGAAACATCTGTAACAAAAATAAATTAATAAAAAAAATTATGATACCAACAATTTAAGATACACTTTAATTTCAGAAATATTAAAAAGTTAAAAAATATTCATCTTAGAATTATTAAAATACCTGTGTATATGAATCATATATAATTAGAAAAAAAAAGAACATATACTATAATAGTAACTGGTCATCTCTAGGTACTATAATTATAGGTAGTTTATTTTTTCTTTGTGATTTTTTTTGTGCTTTCTAAATATATGCTTTTTGGGTAATTAATAAAAACAATAAATACTATATTACCCAAGCCTCCAACTCTTCTAACCCTTTCTTTCTCTAACTTCTCCTGCCATTTTCTTCAGGTTCTTTGTCCAGACCCCAATCCAGTGCCATGCTGAGCTACGTTGGAGCCTGAGGACAAAGAAAATGGGCTTTCATGTATGTCAACTCATCAATTATACTTTCAAAATCTAATTCTTTGCATATTTAGTTTTCAGTTGAGAAACTGCCATGTTTGAAAATTTCTCTTGACCAAGAGATAATTGTAAATAAACTTTAATTAACTTAAGCTGCAGTAAAGTTATAGTAAGTTCTGTTTGGGTATAAATAAAATATTTAAACTTAAATTAGTGTCGTGAGTTTTAATACACCTACTTTTAAATTTTTCAATATTTCTTCAACTACTTCAATGCACTAGAAAAATATCCATTTAAAAAATACAGAAAAACATGGATATGGGGTACACATTTTTTATTTTTCCTCAAGCTCCAATATAGTTCAGCAGAACACTATTCTTTATTTTAAATTGTTGATATTTTCTTTGTCACAGACTTTTTGCATTAATTTTTATTTTTTTAAATATTACTTGATTATTGAGTTGTTTAGTGCCCCCTTCAATTCTGCATCTAAAACAAATGTCTCACTCACCTAAGCTTAGTCCTGGCTCTGCCCCAGTCATAATCCTTTTTACATTTATCAACTTCCTGTCTTAGACTATAGGTATCCTGAGGAGAAAGATGTGGTTTATTTACCTTTGTATGTCCGTGCCCTACCAATACATAGCACAGAAGTTACCCATGTTGGGCTTCAACATTGTTTTGTTGAAGGTAGGAAAGGAGGAAGGAAAACAGCTAATGATAATGACTAACATTCTAATATTCACTGAGTGCTTATTGTGTACCAGGCAGTGAGTTAAATATTTCACTTATTTCAATCTAACAACTCAATAATAAAAATAATATTATACCCATTTTACAGATGGGAAATTGATGCACACAGAAGTGAGTGAATTGTGATGCATAAGTGATTATGGCAGCACTTGGAACAGTTCTGCTTAGGTTTCTTGCTTAGACTGTTTCTCTTCTGGGCATGGGAATAAAACGAGAAGGAAGAAGGACCACAGGGAGAAAAGAGATGAAGAAACAGATGTAGTAGAAGAACCAAACTGTCACACTTTCACCTCAGTTATCTGCTTGAGCTTCACAACAACCCTAGGCATCATTAACCCCACTTTACAAATAACAAACTGAGATGTAAAAAAGTTAAAGGGGCTTGTTTGGTTCCTTCTGAAGTTGGCCACCCTCTCGAGTAGGGGAGTAAAGTAATGAGTAGGGTGGACAGGTTGGGAGCAGGCCAGCTGCCCTCCCTCCTAACCTCCCAGGCAAGCTTGGAGCAGCTTCCTCTGCAAACTTTCCCTGCTAAATGAAGTCAGCACCTCCGCCTGATGGGCAAATCTCCCTCACTCAGTCCCACCCAGAGTCTCCTTACCTCCCGGGACTGCATGTGTAAGAAGAGACTTGATAAGGGCCCGAACTGATGTCAGTAGCCTCACAGAGCTGCTTTTGTCTCACTGGCTTCCACTGATCTGCTCCCTACCACATTTCCTGCTGTATGGTGGGGGGACCCCCCTGAAGCACACTGATGTGAAAAGTGAAACTCAGAACATTCAAAAACAAAATATAAAATGGTCCAGAAATAAAATAAGATTGGGGCGGGGGGAATAAAATCCACAGAACTTTCTGAGGAGCAACGAGTTCAAGCATGCCCTGCAGAAATGCTTAATGGTGGAATGAGTTTTGGTCATAAATATGCATAGATGGTTTCTGGAGAGAAGGACCAAGGTCTAGGGAGGAAGGAAATGTATCTTTTATTGTATACCATTTTATAGCGCTTGATTTTTTTCTAAACCGTGTGCCTATATAATTTTTTCAATAAAAAAAGAATTTTTAGAAAGTGGCCTGCCACCAGTGGAAGGCTGAGATCACAGTCACTATTTGCATTGGCTCATCTCCAGACCTTCCTGGAACAGAGGGCAGGGAGCTGGACCCATCGTTCCTGCTAGGAGAGAACAGCTCAGTGCATGACACGCTAGGGGTGGGTCCCACATCCTGCAGACTACAAGTGCCTCCAAAGTAGGCAGCTGATGATCCTGAAGACGCAACGTCACGTTCAAAAGCAGTCAGCTGTAGTAAAATTGGATGAGTAATTTGCTTCTGGAAAATGGAGCACACAGCACAGATTAATGCTGCTTACTTGGGAAACTGGGAACTCTGGGATGAGGTTAAAGGTCATGACCCTGTCCTGGGGAGAACAGAGGCTGTGAATCCAGCCGAGCCTATCATTCGCAGGTCAGGTTGGATCCTGACTAAAGCTCCAGGGTGAGGTGAGAACCATGCGACCCATGGGGATCACAGAACAGAGTTAGAGGAAGGACAGTAAAGATAGTAGGGCCAGACCCACACAGAAGTGTGGAGCCCCCAGCAAGAGAGAAATGAGGGGCAGCATCCCACATTCTCAGTAGAGAATGTTCTTATTCTGAGAAAGCTAGATGTCAAATAAGGCAGGTGATAAGAATGGTGGCAAATGGAGCAATGGGAGTTAAAATGAGCCCTGAGTGACCCTAACCGGTTTGGCTCAGCGGTGAGAGCATTGGCCTGCGGACCAGAGAGTCCCGGGTTCGGTTCCGCTAAGGGCACGTTCCTCAATTGCAGTTTGTCCCCAGCCCTGGTTGGGGTCTCTCTCATGTTGATGTTTCACTCTCTCTCTTCCTTCCTCTCTCCCTCCCATTCTGAGGATAGATGCAAAAATGTCATCCAGTAAGGATTTAAAAAAAAAAAAAAATGAGCACTGAGTGTTGGTAAAGGGGCTAAAATAGATGATCAAGGTAAATGCTATAGAAAGTCTTCCTTTAGGAATTTAACCCTTAGAAGGTCTCTAGTGTGCAAAAGGGGGATTTGGGGCTTGCAGTTTACTTAGATACTTGGTGTGAGGGGAGACAGGTGCCATGCCAAGAGACAGTGGACACCTCCTTTTCTACTCCTTTGGGAATGTCCATCTTTCATCATTCCCCCGATCTAGTGTAGCTGGGCAACATCTTCTCCATGTTCCACTGGCCTTGTCTCTCCAGACTCCATCTGGAAAACCTCTGGCCACCTGCTGAATAGCTCAATCCTGCCATGGGGTCCCAGGTTAGAAAACAAGATTACTTCTTCATCCAACTGTTAATTCCCAAGTGACTTCCCCTGCCTGTCCCAGTTCATGTCAGAACTGTCTTCTTGCTTACATCTACTCACCCACACCCCATGCTCCCAGGTCTTATGGACTTAGAAATACAAACTTATTTAAATATCAAAACAAAAGAAAAACAAAATTATTAGTCCAAGATTCTACTACAGAACATTTCCAAATTATCATCTATTTGGAGTTGACTATGCTACTCCTCTATTACTGAGATAAGGAACCAGAGATGACATCACAGAATCTTAGAGCGGAACAGGACCAGTGAGCAGCCCTGGAGGGGTGGATGATTCAGAGCATGAGTTTAGGAATTGAATTGACCTGGATTCTAATTCCAGCCCTGCCAGTACATGTTCACTGTTTCTAAAAATTGAGTATGCGCCAGAATCATCTGGAGTTTTCAAAAAACACAAATCTCACCTGGCCAGTGTGGCTCAGTGGATTGAGCTGGTCCCATGGACTGCGAGGTCCCAGTTCAATTCCCCTCAGAGTACATGCCCAAGTTGCCGGCTTGATCTCCAGTAGGGCACATTCAGGAAGCAGCTGATCTTTGTTTCTCTCTCACGTCGATGTTTCTATATCTCTCTCCCTTCCTCTCTCTTTAATTCAATAAAAACACAAATCTCTGGGCCCCACCCTCAGAAATTCGGATTATTTAGGTCTGGGTGGAACCCAAAAATCTACATTTCTAACAAATTATCAGGTGCTACTACTGATGCCGCTGGTCCGGGAACCACACTTTGAGCATCACTGTAGTTGTGTGATCAGCCGCCTCCAGAGTGTGTGTGTGTGTGTGTGTGTGTATTTTATCCTCACCCGAGGACATTTTTCGATATTTTGTCCCGAGTATATTTTGGACAATAATTGCAGATATTTGCCAGGTCTGGGGTTTACCTACGACCTGGCATATGGAGCCCTTAGCATTGCTCGTGGCACACAGTTAATAGCTGCTCTGCTGTTGGATGAGGGGAGGAATCATTTGCCCAAGACCACCCCACCAATGAAAAGCAAACCTGGGACCGAGCCCCGGGCTCCTAACTGCCTGGCCGCGTTTTAAGTCTCCGGCGCCGCCGTCTCCGGCTCTGAAGGCTCCGGAGTCGCCGCCATCCAGTGTGCGGTTCCCTGCGCCACCGTCAGCACCGCTGCCGCCGGTCGTCTTTGGGATGGCTGGCACCCTCCGATCGTTTCTCCGCGCCGGGAGCCTGGCCGCGGAGACTGCCCCTGGGACGGGCTGAGATCTGGAGAAGCTGTTCTCCTGGCAGCGACCAGCAGGCGGAGGGGAGATGCATGGGTGGGGGTGGGGGAGCCCCCACCCGCCCCGGCCTCCGGGCCGCCCTGGGAGCTGCCGGGCCGGGCGTGGCGCGGCCAGCAGCGGGGCTGCAGGGCACCGCGGGGGGCCGCCGGCACCTGGCCTGGGAGGGGCACGGAGGACGCGCCCGGCCTCGCAGGCCCGGCCCCGGCCCCGCCCTCCAGGACGTCCCGTCGGAAAACCCGTGAGCTGCTCAGCGGCGCGGCTGCGGCTCTGCCTCGGCGCGACAGGTAAGCGGCAGAAGCAGCCCGCGGTCCTCACTGGCCCCTGCGACTCTCCCCTACCTCTGCGACCCTCCCCCTGGCTTGGAACCAGAGCTGTCCTCCTCGGGACTTCCCTCCAGTCTCCCGCTTCTGCCAAGTCCTTGCTCTCTGCCGACCTTCTCCCCCTCTTCCTCCTCGCCATCCCCCACAGTAAAATGAAGAGGTGGGCCAGGCTGGCCCCAATCTGTCCTGGTGGACTCTAGCTCCTCCCTCCGTAGGAACCCCTCCACCTTTGCGCCTTACTGAAAGGGTGGATGAAAGAAAGGCTCAGACCTCTGTGGCTCGTAGGGGTGGGTTGGGGGAGGGACAAGCCATAACACTTCCTTCGGGGCTCTACACTCTTTCCTTCGCCCACTCGTGCAGCCGCCTCTTCCCCTGTGTGCCCAGTCTCTCCGTTTGGGCCACCCCATGTGCCCCGCTACAGAAAATCTTTCAGAAAGGTTCCCTCCCGCTAGTGTCAGGATGCTCCTTAGCAGAAGGGGCAAGCCAAAACATGCCTCCTAGTGGGGTCCATCTCGGATGCCCTCCCTCGGGAGGCTTGAGCCTTTTGCAGATGGGAGCTGTGTGGTGTTATGGGAGTCTGATGCGTGTTCATGACTGTGACTGTCACCAACTTCCCATTTCCCTGTCATTTGTTCCAAACCCCAGGCTAACCAAAAGGAGAAACAGTTTGCTACTTGCCCCCAGAACCAGTTGTCCCAGAACCTCCACAGAGGGTAGGACAGAGCTCTCCTGTGCGGGGGTGAGAGTGGGGGATGGAGTGGGTTCTGTTTGCCATTAAAGCTCAGAACAGACCCCTTCTATTGGCCAACAACCCATAGCAACAATCCCAGGGAGGTTTTTGATGCTGTGCTCTCAACACACCCTCAGACCCACTGAGCTTGGTTAACAACTCTGGACACACCAAGGAACCTAGGGCTTGTGTTCATTTTACCAGAGATGTGTGTACACTACTCAGGCCCTATTCTCCTTACAGACAGATCTGCTGTGTCCCTACCCATCACAAGAAAGGTAAAAAGAATGAAAAAGGAAATTCATGTGATGAATATTACGCTCTAAGATGAGGGTACTACTGCTTCCAATTATCCCGCAGAAGTCAGTACCATTGCATGTACTTCCCTAGCTCCTGTTCCTCAGAAATGCCATGCACTTTAAGTATCCAGAGGCAACACTTTCAAGGGCACCAGGACAGAAAACAGGGCAGAACTGTCAAACGGAAAAGGTAGTCTGGATACTGGACTGCTCAAGATGGCCTCATCCTTGGTAATCACTGCCCACAGTTGAAAGGACAGCTGACTCCCACCCATAGCAATATAGAAGAACTCAGGTATGAAAGGGGAGGCCCTGATACATGTCAGATGCCCTCTGAGATCAGAAACATCTTAGTCCAAGTTCAGGAGAAATCTGGACAGGAAATATGACCATGGGCTTGGTCCATGTAGCCAGTGCCTAGAACAGAAGTTGGGAATAGGAAGGGTAGTTAACCCTAGTGCTGAGGGCCTCTCAGTTTGAGAAAGCAGTGGGTATAATGGAGGCAGGCAACCGACAGCCCCGTCGCTGTCTAATCTTGGCCAAAACACACAAACACTCCCTGGGTGGGGAGCAAATGAGAAGGTGTATATGAAAGAGCTTTAGCAAAGCTCCAAGCACCAGCCAAATGCAAGGCAGTGTGGTGTCATGGTTTAGGCAGTGAGTGGGCTTTGGGGAAACATGGGCCTGCCTTTGCTACTTCTTAGCTATGTGACTTTGATCAAGTTACTTCACCTACCTGTGCTTCTGTTTCCTTCTGTGTAAAATGTGGAAGATAACTGTTACTTGACTTGATATGGTATGTACTAATTGAAAAAGTGGTGGTATTGTCTTAAACCTCCTCTGGCTCTCACAGACATATTCCTACATCTCCAGCTCTGGAAGTGAAGCTGAAGACCAGAGTAGGTGTCTGTGCACAAGAGGGACCCAGTGAATGGCTGGGCCAAAGACTTGGGTGAACCCAGCTCTTCATACAGCCCTCTGCTCCTCTCTGGGAAAGCCCAAAATGTCTGTTCTCATTTGATGGGAATGAGAGTAAGGTTTTGAATAAAAGAAAGGTCAAGTGCAGGGCAGTGACTGTCTCGATGTCAAGCTCAATGCTGTAATTGTGCTATGTAAAAGGCTTGTACCGTGAACAAGGATAGCTTCAGTCTGGGGATTAAAAGGACTGTTAGAAGACTCTTTTGTGGCACGTAGGAGCCCTGTGGGGTCAGGTGGTTCTCCTATACCCTGTGCAACCTGGTCCTGAGCCCTACATAGAGATTTGAAGGAAGGAAGAAACCAAATCACTCTCAGCTCTACATCTGACACATAACAGAGAACAAAGGACAGACAAATGTGATAACCAGTGATGGTGAGGAGTAAACAGGAAGCACATTGTCTAGGCCATGTAGAAACTTGCAGTCAAATGGTGCTAAAGAAATGAATATGGCTATTCTGATTGTGAAAGGGAGAGGGAGGCCTGAGGCGAAGGAGGCGGCAGGCAGCTTCTGCTTATCCTCCAGATGTTGGGTGATAAAGGCACATTCTCAGAGGAAGGTTTTGAGTAGAGAGGAAGAGGAGGATCCAGGAGGCAGGGAATGAATCAGCAGAATTTGGCAGTAGGTATGGGGTGAACCTGAAATTGAGAAGGGATTTAAAACTACACACCTGGGAGTGGGGCAGGGGCAGAGGTCGTTTCTAGGATCTCAATGCTACAGGCTGCAATGGGGAAATTGGGAACACTGGCTAGGTTAAGGGATAGGGCACAGACCCTGAGTTCAGGATGTGGCATGTTGAATATGTGGTGGCCCTAAGTAGAAGGCCTACAGCCAGGAGCAGACTGTGGGATGAGAAGAGATGGAAATATTTCAGTTCTGCCCTCTCCCATCACCCCTACCCCAGTCTGGAGACCAGTCCAAGCTTCAGGAACACCTCTCCTCTTAAACCCCTCTCATCACCACCACTCTCCCCCACCCCCAAATGACATGATAAGACCCAATTCAAGTTCCTGTTTTTGCCTTCCCTCAAACCCAGCCTGTCACCAAGGTTTAGGAAGTCCCACCTCATGCCCACCTAAGGTTTCTCCTTCATCCCTGCTTTCCTAGGGACCAGCAGTCTCAACACTTAGTTTGAGTACAGTTGCTTGCCCCTGCCCCACCTGTCAGGGCCTGGGAGTAAAGCCAGTGAAAACCCGTGAGCTAGCTGTTGAACTTCCTCTTTGGTTACGTATATTTTTATTTTCGGGGACTTTTAAAAATTTGTAATAAAATCAACAGATATTTGCTGAGTGCCTGCTATATATATGCCAAGCACTGTTCTGGGTATATAGTGTGAGCAAAGTTGGATAGTTTATTTCAATTGAAAATCTATGTTTGGGTAATTTAAGCTTAAAATGCAAACATAAAAGGAACCTAGATATGCTGGGGAAAGAACTTGATAGACTAGCTACAGAAATAATTTTCAGTGTGTCTTTCTGGGAAAATAAGCCACCATAACTGAAATGTCTTAAAGGTGTAATTATAGAGAAAAGTGAAAACCTCCCAGCATTCTGTAATCAGAAGGGTCAGAGTTGGGAGGAGGGGTTTGAAGGAGATCATTTGCTACTTTGTTAAAGCATGAGAACAGAGGAAGTGAAATGAGTGCTGTGTTTGATGGTAAGGAAGAAAGCAGCCTCTTGGCCCCTTCCCCTCACTAGTAGCTTGAAAGCGACCTGGCCTCTTCCCCTCACTAGCAGCTTGAAAGCGACCTGTCCCCTCCCCAACATGATGTCCATCTCCACACACCTGCACCCTGGGTGAGAGTGGCGACAGTCATCTCTTTTCTAAGAAACCTATAATTGAGCCTTAGTCTGACTAACTTGAACAAACATCCCTGGGGTGGTGTCTTACTTCCTGGCTGCCACGTCCTCCGTACTCCGGAGGTGAACAGCTCAGCTGATAAACAGAAAAAAAAACTTTGTTACAAAGAAGCCACCTGGCCAGCAAGGGTGTGTTCTGTGTGGTTTACCCTGGCTTTCATAAAAGCTGAAACTTTGCTTGGGTCTTCCAGTTTGGGCATCTTTAAAGCATTTGTACCCCTGAGTGGGAGTTGGGGTGGGAAGGTGGTCTGAGAGTGAAGTTAGGACACTCAGGAAAACAGCCCTGCCCCAGGCTCAGGAGAGCAACACCCAGTCTCCAAACTCTGCAGGGGACCTCCAAGCAGTAGGTAAGATACAGGAACAGAGCAGTGGCCTGGGAGTTAGGAGACTGCCATCTGTTCCTGGGAGCCACATGCTGTGTGACAATAGAGAAGTCAGCTAACCACTCTGGCCTCACCTGTAAAACGAGGGTGCTGGACTCACAGACAGACCTAGTCAAAGTGGCACACTAATGCTTAACAACAGAATACCATGTAACCCAATGTTTGTTGGAATAAGTGCATTCAAAACTGTCTTCATCTGATTTAACAAGAGTTTATGGAGTACTTCCTATATACTAAACTTATGCTAGACTTTGCAAGTGATAAAGAAGTGAAAACAACTTGGCCTCTCTGGTCTAGGAGTTCACAGAGGTGTGAGAGAGAACAGGCCCCTCCCACACGGGGAAGGCTGTGACTGGTCCAGGGTAGAAGTATAAACAGTCTGCTAAGGGGCTTATTGGAGGAGGCTAGGAAGTAAAATGGAGGGATTGGAATGTGTCATTAGCTTTTAGATTTTTATGACTGGACCAAAGTAAGAAAGACATTTTACAACAAAATTTCATACTCACTTAACATGTGACAGGGTATCTCAAAAGTCTTAGGGCAGTTTTACACTTAAATCACATCAGAAGTATGAATTTTACAAACTAACAACAACAAAAAAACCCCACACAATTTGAAAATGTAGTAATATCCCTTTTTTTTACCTTTATGAATTTTGAATAACAAATTTTCTATTTAAGTTTGTATCAGGAAGTGTTTATCATCAGTGGATTGTGACAAATACTAAAATAAGAATGCATTCAGAATTTATAATACTCAAAAAGATAAAAGAAATTTAAATCAAACTTTCAAATGATGTTCTTTGAAAGTCTGTAGTGTTTCTGTTTCTGAAGTTATTAAAGCTTAAAACTGCACTATGTATAATAACAAATGAAATTTTAACAAAACAATGCCTACATTACATGTGACATACTTTGGTATTTTCTTTTTTGTCCTGTTCCAGTTCTGATCTTTTTAAAAGTTTTTTCATGCTGATTTGCAACAATTTTGATTTATTTCATAATCCTATAGTGGTTTACAATCAGCGATTTGATAGACACTGAGCTGGGTGAAGGCTCAGTTCCCTTAGACCAGTGGGAGAAGGTGAATTTTTGTTTTGGCATCATCTCATTACTGAAACCAAGATGGTCCGATGTGTTGAAAATCTCAAGAGTGGCTGGAGGAAAACGGATTGGGAATGAATGCTCAGCATCAACAGAAAGGGAATGAGTGGATGACGGCTGTGGGCACACTGGCCACTATACTTCGTTTGGTGGCCATACAGTGGGAACCAAAGGTGAAGAAGGATCCTGTGAAGCCCTTGCACTTGACAAAGTACCACATACAAGAGGGGCTATTCCTTCAGCAAGGCTGGTGGAGCGGTGATCTCCCTGACCTTGCTAACCACACTCCAGAGAGCAGGAATCCTTAATCCCAGTCTTCTGCCTTGCTCCTTCCATCAGATAATGTGTCTCTTCTAAGGACTCTTCCTATCGCCTGCATGCTGAGCAAACAAACTAGACTGAGTCCCTTACTGCCAAGGCTAATCACGGGTGTCTCCTTTCATTTCAGGATGTGGTTAGTATCTTGAGGAATTGCAGGCTCCATAGAGAAAGTCTTAGACTGCCAGGTTGCATTGAGAGAACACATGCCTGATAAGGGCTCAATTTAACCCTAGGTCTCTTTCTCTAGGGGAAATAAAGGATTAAAGGCCTACCCCACAACGCAATGCCAGGAAGAAGGAGTTGAAGTGACCTGGGTGATTCTGAGCAACTCGGTCGGGGAGGCCTTCCTGGAGGAGGTGAGTCTTGAGCACTTCGCAGCAGCTGGTAACTAACCTATTACTACACCTTTGTTTCTAATTGTGCTCCCTCTTTTCTTGCTCTTGTGGCAAGGTAACAGAAAATACCAGGGAAGTGCAGCCTGCAGGACAGTTCAACACTGTCGTGGCAAACACTTCCCCATTTTGTGGGGCTCTGTTTGTGCTTAGCTGAGGGGGTTTCAGGAGTTAGGAGATGTCTAGCTCAAGCAGAACTCCTTGGGCTGGCCCAGCATAGCTCAGCCTCTGGTGAAGGAAACTGCCACTACCCCGAGTTCCCATTTCTTCCTTGAAGCCTTTTTCAAGCTCATGGAGAACTCTACCTTTTCAACTTGACACTTACTGTCTCTGCTAATGTTTTAATTTTGTAAATTTTTGACTAGGTAATATAATCAGGTTCAAAGTACAAAAGGGTATTTAGTGAAAGATCTTTTTTCTGCTCCTGTCCCCTCCCTGGACAGGTGCTACATGGACTCAGTGGTACTAGTTCATGTTCTCCAGCTAGATTCTAAAATCCCATGGGAAAGCAATTGTCTCATACCTCTGTGCCCCAGCTAGAGTGAACTGTTTCACCTTTCACCTACGGGAGGTTTTCTAGCACCATATTCTCCCTCCTCCATCAGCAATGCTGCTATCTTGGGTGAGACGCCCAAGCCCCTCTTAACTGGCCATCCAGCTGCCAGTCAGGTCTGTCTCCTAGATACCCTCCACCAGCTATCATATTGTTCTTCCTGTCATGCTGGGCTCCCCACTGATCCTGTATTGCTCCTCATACCTCAGGTCAACAGGCAAACTCCTTGTCATGATGATTTGGTGGTAGCTGCCTCTCTAGACCCATCCTCTGCTACTTTGATCAGACTTCATATTCCCACCACCCAGTCTACTTGCTGTTCTTTGACTGGCTATGCTGTCTGCTGCCTCTAGGCCTGTGTGTGCTCACTTCTCCTGGCCAACTCCAACTTGTGGGTTAGTGCTCAGCCCAAACTCCTGCCCCTCAGGACCTCTTCACAAATATCACCCTCCCCCGCTTGCTGAGTTCCCTGTATCCTGTCTCCCTCAGCACCCAAGAGTGCCTCTCTTATGCCATCTTCTCACTGATGGATCTCTGTTTAAAATCTGACTGCCCCAGTTGACTGCACGCTCCTTGAAGATTGGGCTCGCTCATCTCTTCCCCATCTAGCAGAGTACCTGGCATACAGCAGATACTCCATCAGTACTGGCAAAATGAACACATCTCTTCCATCTCCAAGACGACATCTAATACAAAATAGACACTCAAAAAGATTTCCTTTTATTTGACTTTTGATGCTTCTGCTGAGTCTGATGCTATAAAAGAAAACCACCTGTCTCTCCCAGCCCAAAGTGTCCCATGCACCCCCTTGAGATCATATTCCCCAGATCCAAGTGACCCTGAATACCAGGCTTCTCCACAGGCAGGAACTTGTGTGTTTAGGTAAACTCCTTGTAACGGCATTAAATAGCTCAACTGAAGTTACTCTTAAGCAAGGCATGCCACGGGGTAATGAGTGTGGCTTTGGCCGAGGACCAGGTGCTTGAGGAAAAATCCTGGAAAGCTGAGCAGAAATTTATTAATTATAATAGTAGAAATAATTGATACCGTTTATTGAGGGCTTAGTATGTGCTCACACTCTGCCGAGGATTTTACCTACATTATCTCTGATTTAATCATCACCACAACCCTGTGAGTTAAGTATTAGTTACCCCCACTTTATGAGGAAATTGAGGCTTAGAGAGATTAAGTAATTAGTCCAAGGGTACCACAGCCACTAATGATAAATACATACTTTTTCAGATTTTACTGTGTGCAGAGACTACTAAGCTTTTTCCATAGTTATTTATTGAACTTATTAATCCTTCTAACAACCCTAGGAGGTAGGTGCTATTATTACTAGAAGGGGCAGAACTTGGCTCTGTGCCCAGGTCTATTGCTGTGAACATCTGGTGCCTAACAAGGGAGCCTTATGTTTCCAGATCTCTCCACAGAATGCTGTTTTGTTTTGTTTTGTTTCGTTTTGTTTTGTTTTGTTTTGTTCATCCTCATCTGAGGATTTTTCCATTGATTTTTAGAGAGTGGAAGGGGCGGGGGTGGGGGGAGAGAAAGAAACACCGATGTGAGAAAGACATCGACTTGTTGCCTCCTGCACACACCTCAGCAGAGGCCAGGGATCCAACCTGCAACCCAGGTATGTGCCCTTGACTGAGAATCGAACCCATGACCCTTCGGTGTGTGAGCCAACACTCTAACCACTGAGCAACACCACCCAGGGCTCCACAGAAAGTTTTGCAAACATCCGTCCTCTGAGCTGTGGGATCATGTATGTGTGTGGGGCTGTAAGCTAATGTCCACCAAAGCTCAGTCCTGCCTAGAGGTGTTGTCATAAGATCTTAAATATTTTTAATTAAATATGAGTAGATACAGAAGAATGTTTATAAAATATGTTTAGGATATAAAGAATAACAACAGTAATGGCCACCGTCTATTTGAAGAAAAAACACTTCATTTTGAAGTCCCCATGTGCCTCTATCCCCATATCTTTTCTCCTTCAGAAACTTTGGTTTCATCACTCCTTTAGTTTTCTTTATAACTTTACCGAATATTCATTTTGTATTCATGAACAATATATTGTGTTTCACAATTTTCCTTTTTTTTTTTTTATCCTCACCCAAGGACATTTTTCCATTTTTTTGTTCAGACAGAGTGGGAGGGAGAGAGAGGAAGAGAGAGAGAGAGAGAAACGTTGACGTGAAAGGGACACATCGAGTGGCTGCCACTCACACAACCAACCAGGGCCGGGAACAAACTGCAACCGAGGCATGCGCCCTTAGCAGGAACTGAACCCAAGTCTTTCTGGACCGCAGGCTGACGCCCCAACTGCTGAGCCAAACTGGCCAGGGCCACAGTTTTCTATAAATACAACTATACTGTACATATTTCTTTGCAGCTCATTTTCTCTCGACGTCACATCTGTGCTGTTGCGTGTAGAAGTGGTTCATACTTGGTCACTACTGTAGAATGCTCCGTGATGTGGATATAGTCCATACTCTTATTTACTCATTCTACTGCTGATGGGCATTTGGATGGTTGCTATTTTTGCCATTTTAGTTAGCGCTACTAAAAACATTCTGGTACGTGCCTCCTGACTCATGTGCACAGGAGTTTGTCTGGAATATAAAACTAGAAGTGGAATTGTAGCATCATAGGGTGTGTACATTTTAAATTTTACTTGATAATGCCAAATTGTCTCCCAAAGTGGTTATTTCTGTTAAATCTCTGCATTTAGAGTTATAGTGTTCTGGTTATTCTAGATCCACTAATGTCAGAATCTTGGGGCAGGAGAGAAACTCTGATTCTGGTCTCCTCATTTTATGGATGGAAGAAATTTAGAAGCAGGAAAGTTAAGTGATTAAATAGGATGATGTCACCATTCAGCAACAGAGCCTGGTCTTGAGCCCCAAACCCCCTGACTCCTTCTCCACCCCTGCCTTGGCTTATTTCTCCCCTTCATCCCCTCCCTTCTCAGGCTGAGGCCCCAAGGTGTGGCCACCCGACATATCAAGCTATTTCCAGGGTCAGGCCCAGCACTCAAGCTGACTCAGCTGGGATACCCACTGGTTCCAGAGGATGAGGCTCCTCCGCAGACACTATATGCCCCTGCGCCTGGCCATGGTGGGCAGCGCCTTTGTGCTCTTCCTCTTCATCCTGCAGAGGGATGTGAGCAGCAGGGAACAGGCCACAGAGAAACCATGGCTGAAGTCCTTGGTGAGCCAGAAGGATCACGTCCTGGACCTCATGGTGGGGGCCATGAACAACCTCAAGGATTCGATGCCCAAGCTCCAGATCAGGGCTCCAGAGCCCCAGGAGACACTGATCTCCACAAACAAGTCCTGCCTCCCTGGGTTCTATACCCCAGGTGAGCTGAAGCCCTTCTGGGAACGGCCACCACAGGATCCCAACGGCCCTGGGGCAGATGGGAAAGCATTTCAGAAGAATGAGTGGACTCCCCTGGAGACCGAGGAAAAGGAAAAGGGCTATAAGAAACACTGCTTCAATGCCTTTGCCAGTGACCGGATCTCCCTACAGAGGGCCCTGGGGCCAGACACTCGACCCCCTGAGTAAGTAGTGCCCAGAGTCATAGGGTGAGGCCAGGACTCTGCCAAAGTCGTGGCTGGTATTGTCATGGCCTAGGTTCAAGTGCCTGCCCGGTAAAGAGCTGATGGGGATTTTAATTCTTTTCTTCTTTGTTGATTTGAGAGAGAAGAAGGGAGAGGGAGAGAGAGAGAGAAACATCAATGAGAGAGAACAGCTGATGGGGATTTTAGAATATGGACAAGGATTTCTTCTGTACCCTTACTCCTTTTCTGACCCATTGCCCTTATGCCAGGGGTTGGAGTTCAGGAGTATTCTGGACAGGCAAGAGGCTTAGGGAGGCCTGTGAGTGTGAAACACAATTATGAAGGTGACAGGATACAGGAAAAGAACTCAGGGCCTGGGGCCAGGACCTGGCATAGGGGTGACCGAGAGGGACCGATTCCAGGCCACTGATTCGGGGCCTTGCCCTCTGCTGAGGCCTCCATGGAAACTATGGGTCGCTGCTGCTGAGCTGCTGAGAAAGGGATGTTTCCTGACCGCGGCCCTAGGAGTCCAGGACTATCCCCACACCTCCTGATTTCCTTCCTGCAGTGAGGGTGCACAGGACCGTGAATTCATTCCAACCTTTATTTGAAGCTGTTTATACTTTTATTTGTGGCAGTGAACCAGCACTTAGATCTTTGAGCTGTAAGCCACCTTACTTTAATGTGGTTGTAGTTGTGTTCACACTGTTCTCAAGTCAAAGATTTGTGTCTTTCTTATTTAGACTTGTCTTTCCCAACTCAAAAGTTACACCCTTTTGGCTTTCTATCACGTGGCAGCTGCTGTCTCCAAATTCATGATTTGTGAACCTTTAAGATTGTGAACCTGGGGTTCCTCAGAATTGACCAAGTATTATAGTCGTAGAAGTTGGAGTCACTTGGAAGTGTCATGAGCTTCTCAGCAGGGAAGGGTATTGGGCCATAAGGGCAGCCAGAGGAGGAAGTTTGGGTGTCTCCTCTGGAGGCTCCATGAGAAAATAGGCTACATGGTTCCTTGAGATCCAGGATCCACACATTCCCACCCCCACCTTAGCATGACCGAGTGCCACAGAGTGATTAGAGTGGAGGAGGATAGAGATAAGGTCACAGGAAATTGATTGTGACAGTAGTGTCAAATTACAGGGAATTAATGAGGAAATGGATTAGAGAAGAACTGTAAAGCGTAACAAGAAGAGTATGAAAATTGTAGTCACTTTTTTCAGATGTCAAATTTGCCCTTTATTACTTCCCCTCTGGGACCTCTGGATTAGATTACACTTTATGCAGCACACATATCACTGAGGAAGAGAGTCAGCCCTGGGAACTCTAGAGCAGATGAGAGAAGTGAGAAGGGGAGCAGGGAGGAACCCTCAGTCACAGCTGGGGCACCAAGCCAGCTCCGGGGAAAATGAGTTGGGAGTAAGTTGGCTAGGACCTGTGTAGAGGCTCAGAGTAGGTGGCAAATACAGTGTAAACTGGGAACAGGGAGCAGCTGTTCCCATTGCAACAGAGAATGTAAGCTGGTGGTTCCAAGGAGCAGTGGGTGTTTATGGTGATCAATGCACAGAGCCCTCCCTGCCCCTGGTACTCTGAGGGACCTGGAGAGCTCTAGCTACACTTTCATCCTTCCAGATGTGTCGACCAGAAGTTTCGGCGCTGCCCAGCACTTCCCACCACCAGTGTAATCATTGTGTTTCACAACGAGGCCTGGTCCACGCTGCTGCGCACAGTGTACAGTGTCCTACACACCACCCCTGCCATCCTGCTGAAGGAGATCATACTGGTGGATGATGCCAGCACTGAGGGTGAGGCTAGAGGTGGCCCTGAGGAGAGGGTATTCTGGGAAGGAGGGCAGGTTCTCTCGAGGGAGCAAGCACCCTCACTGCCTGCTGCCTGGCATCACAGCTCATCGTAGAGGCCAGGAGCAGGGAGAAGGCAGGTAGGAACAGGAAGGTGGGGAACAAGAGGCAGGGAGACCACATTCCTAGAGCCTGGACTTCATCCCCACTTCACCCAAAGAGCTCCAAAAGCGTAGAAATTCTTGCTTTTAAGATTCCGTTAGAGCTGCCAAGCCCAATTCCAAGTCTGAAATGTTGGGAGAGGTCAGGGCAGAGGGTGGGGATGGGCCTTTCCTTTGTTTCCTACCTGCTAGACCCCTCATCTGCTCCTGAAAGATTCCACCTCAAAAGCCCAGTTTGCTAAAGCTGGTAATAGGCAAGTGATGTTGCTCGCCAAGCTTCCACCCATACCTTTTAAAGTAACTCCACAAACATCTGCAGAGCATTTTATTCCTGACACTGACCTAGGCATACGAGATACCATGACAAATAACAAATGAGATGGATCTTGCCCTGAAAAAGCTAACAACTCTCGTGAGTCAAATGGCCTCTTACAACATCAACCACAGCAGTGTGGCCTGTAATATACCCCTAACAGATGTGAAAGGGCATGGACTTGAGAGGCCAAAACCCAGGAATCAAATCCCAATTCTTGCTCTTCCCAGCTGTGTGACTTTCGTGCAAAATACTTAGCCTCTCTGAACCTCAGTTTCCTCTTCTAACAATAAAGACAGTTGGCTCCCTCACAGGGTGGACAAGGGATGAGAGATAGGTGATAAATGAGATAATTCATGTGACACAGAGTACTTAGATGAAGAGCTCCATAAGCATTGGTTTCAGTTTAGCCTTTGTATGGGAACAATGCATTCTGGGATCACACAGCCAGGTGATGTTATTTCTGCGTGGCATAGCTGGGACAGTCCACAGTGGGGGCCAGATTGGAGCTGGGCCTTACAGCATGAGTATCTAGGGAAAGAAGAGGTGTTGAAGGGCATTCCCAGAAGAGAAAATGGCATAGACATAATCCGAGAGGCATAGAGGTATTTGTGAAATATTGAGAGGGTTAATGTGGCTGAAGCTTAGGTTTGTTTTAGGAAATGACACTAGAAAGGTGTTGAGTTGAAATTCTTGCCATGCTAAAAGTATTTATCTGGGAAAAAAAATAAGAGTCATTGAAGGGGTTTCAGGTGGAGAGTGACCTTGTCTCGGAAGGATGGCAGTTGGGGTAGGGTAATGGTCTGGAAGAGAGGCAGAGGACCCTGAGTCCAGAGAGGAAGTTCTTTTAATCACATGAGAACTGATGACAGAGCCAGAACTAGGAAAGGGGCTGAGGGACTGATGCATCATTAGGTAGGAAGTCTCCAGGAGCAGAGCCCTCCTCCTGGGTGGACATGGTGTCTGGGGGTCTCCCGGGTTGGCCTCCTGTGCCCATGCACCCATATCGAGCACAGAAACTGATACCACACTTCCCAGAGTATGCCCTGGGGCCACTCCAACAGAGCTGCTGCTTCTCCTGGCCTTCCCCAAGCCCCCTTCCTGCCTTCTGGATTAGTGGTGATGCTAAAAAGTGGAATAAGGCTGGAGAAGGCAGTGGAGGAGGAGCTGAGTGTGAGTATTGGTGAGTCCATTTGTTTGAGGAGCTCACATTTCCCCAGGGAGGACAGACCTCTAGCAGCATTTACAAAGCAAAGGCCAACAAGTATCAGGGATGCAATGAGAGAGTCCGGTGGTCAAGGAACATAAGATTAGGCTTCTGGAAAGGTGGGGGCAAAGAGTTGGGCAGAGATGGGAGGGGCTTGGAAATGGCCCCTTAGTGGTAATAGAATGGGGAGCAAGTGTATCAGCCCTTCCTCTCAAACTGGACTCTCTGGTGACCCTTCTTCCCCAAACCTATGCTACCCTTCCCTCAAGTGCTTATTCCCTTTAATCACACAGGGTGGAAGTTTCTACTTGTCACCCAGAACTTTTTGAGTCCATAAGGTACAATTGCCCAGTTGGGCAACTCCTTTGACCAGGCTAGAAAAGTGACATAATACCCGGCTGGCACAGGCAGCATCTAAAGGGCACAGCAGCCTGTGCCTAGTAGGGTGGACTTTGCAGTGGCCACTTACAGCCCCTCCAAAGTGCCTGCCCCTAGCAGGCATTCTCTCTCTCTCTTTTTTTTTTTAATCCTCACCCAAGGACATTTTTCCATTTTTTGTTCAGATAGAGTGGGAAGGAGAGAGAGGAAGAGAAAGAGAAACATCAATGTGAAAGGGACACATTGAGTGGCTGCCTCCCGCACAACCCAACCAGGGTCGGGGACAAACTGCAACTGAGGTACATGCCCTTAGCGGGAACCGAACCCGGGTCTCTCTGGACCGCAGGCCGACGCTCTAACCGCTGAGCCAAACCAGCCAGGGCGAGGCATTCTCTTTAGTTGCCTCCTGGACTCTCTTAGGGCCAATTCCAGCATCTTGGAATCACCTGCCTAAAAATCCTCGACTTGTCATTCTTAGTTTTCCAGGCCCTGGCCTCCTTTGAGACTCTGTTAAAAGCTTTACCCTACTCCCTAAAATAGTGCAGAATGGCTACAATACTGTGCGCACACCCACATTTCTACATGTAATTCCAGGGAGTTTGTGGACCCTAGGAAAAACAACACCACCGTGAGGGCTTTCAGACTCTTGAGAGACTCTCAGCAATGTTCAGTTCAGTGGGAAAAAGGATAACACTCAGATCCACGGTCAGAAGACTCTACTGTCCACAGCAGGATAAAATTTTCCACACATTTACTGTTTGATCAGATTAACTGGCTCTTATTACACACACAGAGAGAAGAACTGTGTCTCTGCTGAAATACAATGTCCATGCTCTCTGTCCTCCTATCCAGGTACTTGGCAGTGCTCTATGACCACAAGTACACAACAGACATTTGATGCTGGGGTGGAGGAATGAGGCCCAGTGGCAGGCGGGGAAATTTATCTTACCTACTCAGAGTCTGAACCCTGGGCACAGATTTTACTCCTGTGTGGCCAGGTCAGAGCCAGGTGTACTCCTGGTCAAGCCCATTCCACAAGCTCATGAAAACTGCCCGCCCCAGGCCCATTGGTCTGTTGTGGCCCACACAGGTCATCCCCGTGTCAGAAACCCTGCTCTGCCCCTGAGGGAGACTGAGCCTAGGCCTCCCTCCTGTGGAATTTACTGGATGGATGAGAGGAAACAAGACAATACCCAGGACTTGGAGAGTTGAGAAGTGAACAGGGCCCTCTGTGAGTAAGTTCCTTATGAAAAGAGGTGGAGCAAGGAGGTGGAGCTGGCCAGGAATGGGGTGCTGTAGAAAGGGAAGGTAGAGGAATCAGCTGGCAAAGGAAAGGAGAGAAAGGGCAGCCCTGAAGTCAGAAAATGCACTATGTGAAATCCAGGGGAGGAGACATTTGGGGAGCACTTTGGGTTAGCTGAGTATTTTATTGTTGTGTAAGCTGGATTTATTTGCCTATTAATCTATCCATGGACATTGGGGTTATTGCCACAATTTGGCTTTTGTGAGTAGTGCTGCCATCAACATCAGCATACAAATATTTGTTTGCGTCCCTGCTTTCACTTCTTTTGGGTATATATACCCAGAAGTGGAATTGCTGGACCATGTGGTAATTCTATGTTTAATTTTTTGAGGAGCCACCATACTGTTTGGATTTGTGTCATTTTTGTTATTATTGTTTTATTTTCATCTTCACCCACGGGTATGTTTTTATTGATTTTATTTTTTATTTTTTATTTTTTTGTTTGTTTTTTATCCTCACCCGAGGACATTTTTCCATTTTTTGTTCAGGTAGAGTGGGAGGGAGAAGAGGAACAGAGAGAGAGAGAAACATCGATGCGAAAGGGACACATCAAGTGGCTGCCACCCGCACGACCAACCAGGGCCGGGGACAAACTGCAACCTGTTTTTATTGATTTTAGAGAGAAAGGAAGGGGGAGAGAGAGAGAAACATCGATGTGAGAGAAAAATATCTATTGGTTGCCTGCCTCCCGTTGTGCGTTGACCAGGGATTGTACTCACAACCTTTTGGTATGCGGATGGCACTCCACCCAACTGACCCACCCAGCCAGGGCTAGATTTGCTTTTAAGTTCAATTTTAAACCACTGTAGTGACATGCTCTGGTTTGGTTTTTCAAATTCACTGTAAAACTGCTGCCCCCTGTGGCTGCTCTGTCAAGAATAGATTGGGAAGAACAGTGTTGAGTAAAGGCCAGGAGACCAGTTAAGACATTATTGCTGGGGTGACAGTGGGGACCAGGAGAGAGAACTGGCAGTACTTGCTGATGGCCTAATTGTAAAGGCTGAGAAAAGGGGAGAATCCCACATGACTCCTGGGTTAGAGCATCTAGGGGGATGCAGGTACTGTGTACTGACATGAGAGTGCAGCTTGGGAGGAAATCTGGGGCTCCATTTTGGGCACGTTTGGTTTGTGGTTCTGTTAGACATCCAAGTGAAGATGGCAAGTCCAGGAAAGAAGACCTAGGAGCCATCTGCATATTTATGAGATGAGTCAGGTGTGTGTGTTGGAGGTCACAGGAGTCTTACAGGCTCTGTTATGAGGAATGAAGCTGGGTGGGGGTGGTGGGGTGTTAAATTAGGAGGCTGTTGTCTGAGAGACATAAGAGAGTATGGACGGGCCCTGGCCAGTTTGGCTCAGCAGTTAGAGCGTTGGCCTGCAGTCCGGAGAGACCCAGGTTCAGTTCCCGCTAAGGGCACGTACCTCGGTTGCAGTTTGTCCCCGGCCCTGGTTGGGTTGTGTGGGTGGCAACCACTCGATGTGTCCCTTTCACGTCGAGTTTCTCTCTCTCTCTCCCTCCCACTCTATCTGAACAAAATATCAAAAAATGTCCTCAGGTGAGGACTAAAAAAAAAAAGAGAGAGAGAGAGTATGGACGGGCTTGTCTGTGTCTCCATGCTCATATGTCCAGTGGATCCAGGGTTGTGACAGGAAGACTGTCAGGAGGGACATAACTTAGGGGGTTGTCTCACTCCCCTAGAAGGGCCTGCACTCATGCTCAGTATTCCCAGGTGCAGCCCAGCCACCTAAGCTAGAAGGAAGGTGCGGTAGAACGGCCTTGTAGAGCTCAGGCCCCGCTGAGGTTCATATCTCATTGCTTCTCAGTCTCTCACCACAAAACCCACTTCCTGTGATGTTTTGTCCCTGAGTTATCTCCATCACCATGAACTTCCTGTGAGCACAGTTCAGTGAGATCTCAGGGGAAACATCAGCCACACTGAGAAGGTGAGGCTCTTGGTTGGGGTTCCTCCCCCTGCTTGTTAAGCCAGCACTTGGAGCTACAGTTGGATTATGAGTCTGGGAGCTGCTTGAAGGCAGGACCCAGACCAGGCCTCTGTCTGCACCTGGGCAGTGAGTTATCAGGTGTTTGTTCAGTGAGTGCTGGGCTGAAGCTGCCAAATGAGGCTAATTTTGACTCATAAGCATTGGGGACAGTACTCCCTATTTCATAGTGTTTTAATCTTCATAGAGAATATTAAATAAGAAAGTCAATATGAAAGCATCTAGTTCAATGACTGGCACATAGCAAGTGCTCAAGCATTTGGGCTGTGTGTGTGTATGTGTGTGTAAGAGAGAGATCACCCTCACCCCAAATTGATTTCAGGCCCCACAGCTTGTATAGCACTGTGTTGGGAGCAAGGTCTGAGCACTGGGCTGATCCCACAGCTCAGAAGGGAAAGGACACAATCATCTGTCACACCTGCCCTCTACTTCCACTTCTGAACCGCAGGCAGCTCTTCCTGCATGGTCAGGAACAGAACAGGGCAGGGGCATGGGTAAACTGAGGTCGCAGTTAACAAACAAAAGTAAGATTTGGAACATGTTTCAAGGTGGATTGCTTCAAATAGAGCTATTTTTAATGCTCTGAGGATTTCAGACTAAATAACAGGGTTATGAAGTAAGCTTCCACTCAAGGAATAAAAGCTCTCAGCAGAGATACCCCTCCTTTCAAACAGCTTTCCCCATTCCCAAATTCAGGATGATTGCCCCCCACCCTACAGGCTTACTCGGCCCTGCAATACCTCTGGCAAGTCACTGATCACCTGTCCCCTAGGTGACCGGCCTCACCACTGTGTGTAGGCACTTGGTACATGTTTTAATTTAATTAAAAAGCAGCTCAGGTACAGTTGGTATGACTCAGTGGTTGAGCATTGACCCATGCACTAAGAGGTCGCAGGTTCTATTCCCGGTCAGGGCACATGCCCAGGTTGTGGGCTAAATCCCCAGGGAGGGGGCATGCAGGGGGCGGCCAATCGATGTTCTCTCTCATCGATGTTTCCATCTCTCTCTCTTTTCTTCTTCCTAAAATCAATAAAGAAAACAATATTTTTTCAGAAAAAGCAGCTCAGCATCTTTTTATTTCTTAAAACATTTCATAAGCAGAGGAGGTAATAAAGGAGATTAGAATAAGACTTCTTTTTTTACACATTTTTTTTTCTTTATTGATTTTAGAGAGAGAGGAAGGGAGAGAGAGGTAGAAACATCAATGAGAGAGAACGTCGATTGGCCGTCCCCTGCACGCCCACCACTGGGGGTGGGCCCACAACATGGGCATGTGCCCTGACCGGGAATCGACTGGTGACCTCCTGGTGCCAGTCGGTTCAACGCTCAACCAGTGAGCCACACTGGCTGGGCTAGAGTAAGACTTCTTGCTGCTGGTCCAGCAAATAAGAATTCAACATTTGTGTGTTCTACCTGGGAGCTTATTCTGAGGAGCCTGGGAGACAGGGAATCAGACACTGAGAAACAGCTGTCACAACCACTAGGTGTGGAAAAGGAGAGGAGGCTGGAATCACGGCTCTGAAAGATGGTGACTGAAAGGGCACAGAGACCAAGAGGGGCATCTGAGAGCCTTTGTCAGACCAAAGAAACACAACTATGAGGTCCTGTCTTGGACATCAGGAAGGTGTCTAGGTAAACAGGCATAGGATCAACACTGCAGAGCCAGTGTTTTGGCAAGGTGGGCTTGGGGTAACAGGGTGTGCTTGGCCCACGCAGGACTTCCTCCTTCCACCCCCTTCTCCACCATCTGCTCCCATGGAATTGCTTACTGCAGTAGGTGTGGGAGGGTTAAAAATTCAGGCCTGCTGGAGGCCAGAGAGTGCCAGGGCTTGGTGCCCACAGGAGATTAGGTTTGCAACAAAGTGGTGAGCTAACTACAATGACACTGTCCCTTCCAGAGTATTTAAAGGAGCAGTTGGAACAGTACGTGAAGCAGCTGCAGATCGTGAGGGTGGTGCGGCAGGAGAAGCGGAAAGGGTTGATCACCGCGCGACTGCTGGGAGCCAGCGTGGCACAGGCAGAGGTGCTCACCTTCCTGGATGCCCACTGTGAGTAAGAGTGCTGGCCTGGCACCCAGGCGGCCTGGGTGTAGTCAATCCACCACCCCTCTCCCTGGCAGAGTGAAGAGCTGTGACCACAGCATCAACAAGGCCCCTTCCTGCTCTGCCCCAGGAAGAAAGGAAGCCTGGAGCGCTCTCCAGCTTCTAGCCCTTTCTCACCCCAATCCCAAGGATGTTTTATCGAGAGGCACACATAACCCTAAAACAGTTGGTCACCCCACAGTTGCTGGGAGTGTGCTCTGGATCCCCAAACATTCCTCTCTCCCCTGATCTGTACCTTGTTCTGAACTCAAGCCTCAGAGAGGCCTCCTGTTACCACTGGGAACTGATATGTGTGGAGTTTTCCTGTAGGGCCACCTGGGGCCAGGAAAGCCTCCCTCTCACCTCAACCCAAAACACCTCCAACATTGTCAGGGGAAAAATAACTTCTCAAAAAGCAGTGATGCATACTGGGGAAAGCCTAGACTTCAGAGTCAGAAGACCCGGGTTTGAGTTCTGGTTCTGCCACTAGCAAAGCCTGTTTCCTCATGTGAAGATGGGAAAGGATACCAACTTTATTCACAACAGAATGATCACTCTGAGGGCCAAATAAAGTAATATACATAGTTCATTGAAAATCTCAAAGAGCTAGACAAATGAAAGGAATTGTTATTCTACAGCTGGAGCTGAAGCTTGAGATACAGATATTCCTGAAAGAGGGGACACCTGCTTCTTCAGTCCACACTTGGGTAGGGAGGGCTGATAGGTTGGGAACCCGAAGACACCCACCCAGGGCCTTCTCTGTGCTTTTGGATCCTTTGATTGACGATGTTACTCCCCTAAGACCTCCATTCTCCACTCCAAAGCTGCCTGCATCTTTAGGTAGGGGGAGGAGAGGGGAGAAGTCGGTTCCCAGGAGATCTCTCCATGCTCTGAATAGCTGTGGAGCCTGCCTGTGTTTCTCAGCCTATGGCGGGGAAGTAGATGGAGAATTCTCTTGTCCCCCGGGGTCTCCCCGCTGGCCTGGGGCATGGACTTAGCTGTGATCAGGACCCTGGCAGCTGTCTTCTGGTCTGGACCTGCAGGTGAGTGCTTCCATGGCTGGCTGGAGCCCCTCCTAGCTCGCATCACCGAGAATGAGTCAGCGGTGGTGAGCCCAGACATCGTCACCATTGACCTTAACACCTTTGAGTT
Source organism: Molossus molossus (assembly GCF_014108415.1). Taxonomy (NCBI): domain Eukaryota; kingdom Metazoa; phylum Chordata; class Mammalia; order Chiroptera; family Molossidae; genus Molossus; species Molossus molossus. Next base: position 52,292,917 of record NW_023425345.1, on the reverse strand, counting down.
CTCCAAGCCCGTTCAGAAGGGCAGAGTCCATAGCCGTGGCAACTTTGACTGGAGCCTGACCTTCGGCTGGGAGACTCTACCTCCACATGAAAGGCAGAGGCGCAAGGATGAGACCTACCCAATCAGGTAAGGACCACAGCCTAGTGAGCCCCCAACCTGGCCTACGTGGACCCAGACTCACCCAGTCCTGGGGACCTGGGCCATCTCAGGTTATCATTTATTAGTGCTCTATCAAGCACCTGACATATTTTATTTAATCCTCATCTCCTATGATTAGCCTGTTTTACAGGCGAGAACACCAAGGTTCCTAGTGATAAAAAGTTGGCCTCAGATTGTGCAGCTAACTAAAGGTGGAACAGGGATACTTGTCCTGGCCTGTCTGACCCAATGCCGGAGCTCCCAACCATGGCACTAGAATGCTCTTATCTGCCACTTACTGTGTGCCAGGCACTGGACTAAGGGCTTTACGCACTTTGTGTCATCTATTCCTCCCTCCACGTAGGAGGCCATGCCTGGTGCTTGCAGAGGTGCTGAGAGACGGTAGTGGCTATCATTGAATGGCTATTGTAAGAAGAGGGCGCAGCATGTGCTCACAGGTCATTCTCTTTGAAAAGACTGAAAACACATTAAAAGAATACAGGCAGCCCTGGCCGGTTTGGCTCAGTGGTTGGAGGGTGGCCCGTGGAATGAGTCACAGGTTCGATTCCAGTTAAGGGCACGTACCTCAGTTGCGGTTCGGTCAGGGTTGTGAGGGAGGCAACCAATTGATGCGTCTCTCTCACATTGATGTTTCTCCCTCTCTCACTCTCTCTTTATCTCTCCCTCCCACTCTGTCTGAAAATAAATGGAAAAATAATCTCGGGTGAGGATATAAAAAAAAAGAATATAGACAAGTATTCTGCCGTTTGTTGCAGTTGCCCTGAACTTTTTTGGCAAGGGCCAAATAATATTTCAGGTTTGCCAGCTACATACAGTCTGTTGCATAATATTCTTTCTTTGTGTTTCTTTTAAAAACCCTCTAAAGATGAAGAAAACATTATTTGCCCCAAGCCTTATATAAAGCCAGACCAGATTTGGCTCAAAGGCCATAGTTTGCGAATCCCTGAGCTACAGGGTGGATGTGTGAAAGTTTACCCATTGTTTAGTGCCCACCTGGGTTAACCTTCCCCTCATACATCTACCCTGTCTTTCTCCAACTGCCTGTTGGTGGTGGTAAAGACCACAAGTTTATTTATTATGTTTTTACTAATTTTTAGGGAAAGAGGAAGGGAGAGACAGAGAGAGAAAAACATCGATCGGTTACCTCCTGTATGCACCCCGACTGAGGATTAAACCCACAACCTAGGTATGTGCCCTGGCCAGGAATCAAACCTGCAGCCTTTTGGTATAGAGGATGATGCTCCAACCAACAGAGCCACCCAGCCAGAGAAACAACACGTTTATTTTAACAGATTTCTCAGCCCAGCTGAGTTGGGGAGTGACTTTTAGAGTATCCTATGATTATCTGACATTGTTTTCCTGTACTGGCCAGGAAACTCCAGGGTCAACTGAATATCTATGTGATGGAGGAAAGCAGAGGTAGGGTTTACACTGAGCAGAGATAAGAGGGAAGGCTTGAAAGGAAGACAGCACTGGAGTTCCTTCCCTTCCACATGCCCAGATCCTAACAAATGTCCAGAATCTCAATGGAGAGGGCTCGGGTGGGTGCCACAGGAAGTAATCCATTGGATCCTGAACAGCCAGCTGCTCTGTCCCCATTAGGAGGAGGAGAAGCAGCAACAGAAAGAAGAGAGGAGAAAAGAGAAGGCAGGAGGGAGAAAAGAAATTAGAACTCCCTGTTGAGTCTGCCTGTTTCATAGATGTCTTTTGTTTGGTGTGTACAGCAACAAAACTCCCTTCCCCCAAGCTGGGGCCAGGCACACAGTGCCACAGTCAGGGACAGGGCACCTGGCCGCCACCCATCACCACACAGCTGTAAGAAAAGCTCCAGTGTTTGAGGAATGAAATTGCTCCCTGGTGGCACACATAGCTTGCCCTCAGCACTGCATAATACCGCACCAGGTGCCCTGGCCGGTTTGGCTCAGCGGTTAGAGTGTCGGCTGTGGTCCAGAGAGACCCCGGTTCAGTTTCTGCTAAGGGCATGTACCTCGGTTGCAGTTTGTCCCCAGCCCTGGTTGGTCGTGCGGGTGGCAGCCACTCAATGTGTCACTTTCACGTTGATGTTTCTCTCTCTCTGTCTCTACCTCTCTCCCCCTCCCATTATATCTGAACAACAAAAATGAGAAAAAAATGTCCTCGGGTGAGGATAAAAAAAATAAATAAATAAATATCACACCTACAGGCAGTACCCTCCCATCCTCTACAAGATAAATGACCCACAGGATCCTAAGAAGTAGGCCAGGAAATACAGGGTGTTGCCTGGTTGGTTGTGGGTCTGCAGTGTTTTCCTGTATAGGGTTTATCCTCAGAGGTAATTTATGAGTGGCTTCTGGGTCAGAGAGACCTCTCAAAGCCCAGGAATAGGCCCAAGTCAGGGAGACCCTCAAGAAGTAGGTTAGGCCCTGGTAGCTCAGTTGGTTAGAGCATTGTCCTGATACACCAAGATTGCGGGTTCAATCCCCAGTCAGGGCATATACAAGAATAAACCAATGACCCAGCTGGTGTGGTTCAGGGGATTGAGCATCATCCCATGGACTGAGAGGTCCCAGTTCAATTCCTGGTCAGGGCACATGCCCAGGTAGCAGGCTTGATCCCCAGTAGGGAATGTGCAGGAGGCAGCTGATTGGTGTTTCTCTCTCACATCGCTATTTCTCTCTTTCTCTCTCCCCTCCTCTCTCTCTAAAAAAAAAATCAAAAAAGAATAAACCAATGAATACTTAAATAAGTGGAACAACAAATCAATCTCTCTCTCTCTCTCTCTCTCTCTCTCTCTCTCTCTCTCTCTCTCTCTCTCATCAATAAGTAAAAATTAAAAAGAAGAAGTAGGTTAGGTCCGAAGTGCTCATCTGGAGTCCCAGGACTATCTGAGCCTTTCAGGGCCTTACTTGGGCCGGCTTAGAACTCCGGGGTCAACACCAGTGACAGAAAGCCTGTGTGAGCATGAGGATTTCCCGACTACGATTTCTTACAGAAAGCAGCTGCAGGACCAACTTCAGGGCAAGGAGAGCAGCCACAAGGTTAACTCCAAGGTCAGGCTCCGGTGAAGTCACCTTGACTGATCAGTCCAGTGGATGCTAATTGAGCCCCTGCTGTGTGTAAAGCACCTTGATGGGTTCTGGGCTACATGAAGAAGCAACAGAAGGGGGCAGCAAAGTCCCATCCGGGAGAGCCTGACTAGGCACAGCTGCTATCACCTGCCGATTAAGTATCTGGTGGTTGATCCTAGTCTCCCCCAACCCCTACCCCTACCTTCAACCCTTAGCCCAGCACCCCTTTTGAGCAACGTGATATATAAATTCTAGGAATGAGATGTTAATTTATCTTCATATGGGTCTGTGCCTCCCTGCTTTTGTCTGAAAGCTGGTATCTTTTTGTGATCCAAATGCTCTCTTCAGTGTAAATTGAGCTTGATGTCATCTCATTTCCTATTCTGTTTCCAGGAGCTTCCTCTGTTCAAAGCAGCTGGCAGATTTTCCCCAAAGCTACTTGCTCATGCAGTGTTAAGCACCAGGGCAGGACTCCTACTAAAACTGGCTTTCTAGTCCCTCGAGGGCCAGTAACCCTGAAAGAGAACAGGGTCGGTCCAGCTCATAATATTCATTCATGATTTGAATCCTATTTCCAAGAAGACAATTTCACATAGCTTCTAATAACCGAGTGTTTACTGTGCTCCAGGAACTTCGCTACCAAAAAGCAAACAAACACTGGTACCCTCTGCTACCTGACTGAGCTCTCAGAGAATGGGCTCTGTCTCTCTTAGCTCTGTTTGCCTAACGTGTAGCACAGGCCCTGGTGGCTGGTATTTAATACATCCTTGGTTGAATGAATGAATGAATGAATGGGTGCCTTTTAGAAGAGAGTAATGATAATTACATCTCTCCTTGACCTGGTTCCTAGAAGGTAAATGAGACATGGTGAAAGCTCAATAAACATCTGCTAAATGAACAAGTTAGTGGAAGAGGGCCACCCATCCTGGGAAAGGGGTGGGAGTAGAGTAGGAAGCATTAGCGGAGAGTCCACAGCTTTCCACCCCAGGCTCCCACTCCCTCCTCTCCCAGAAGATGCACATGCTTCTCCCTCTGTCTCTCCAGATCCCCGACGTTTGCTGGTGGCCTCTTCTCCATCTCCAAGTCCTACTTTGAGCACATCGGTACCTATGATAATCAGATGGAGATCTGGGGAGGGGAGAACGTGGAAATGTCCTTCCGGGTGAGAGTGAAGAGGGCTTTGAGGGGGGAAACCACAACATCCCAGGGGACAGCCTGAGAACCTGTCTCTTAGGCAGCAGGGATATCGCATCTGGAACTGAACTTAAAAGGTGGCTGTTTCCTGGCATGACTCAGCTTTTCCTCTGCTCTGCTCCCCTCAGCCTCTGGCAGTAGGGCTTGGGAATCAGATTAGACAACTCGAAACAAATTACTGGGCAGACCTCCTCAGAGAGAAGGGATAATAGCGGTAATGGGAACTGGACATCTGGGCAGTGGTGGCATCTTTCATGGTGTCTGTAGAAAAGGATTAGACCCTGGTCAAGGGCTTAACGGTCGAGGACCCTGAAGTAGGTCAGTAAGTAGTCACTATCCTTTTTCTAGAAAAATCAGGTTCCCCTTTCCAGGTCAGAGGACATATGCCCTGGTAGTCTTTAGAATTTCCCTACTCTGTTCAGAAATTTCTCCGTACCGTAGGAGAAGATGGTGCCCAAATTCTGGTGGACCCCAGAACTCTGAGAAATTCCAGGAATAAGGCAAATCAGGATTAGGTTAGGAAGAAAGGATTGCATCTCCATGCAATCTATACAAATCTCCATGCCAGTGGAGAGGTAATTAGTATGTAAATGAGCTTGTTTGTGAAGTCACCTCTCACATCACATTGCCTGGCACATGTTAAGCACATCTTTAATATGAGCTGTTACTATGATTATGTATTTCTGTTACTGCTAAACTAAAATGAACAACATGCCCCCTAATTTAAAACCTAAAAAAAGAAGACACAGGTGGTTGGGCTCAAATTGAAGGGTCACCAGCTCATTCACTACAACTCCCAGGATTCTGATTCTAGGCTCCTCCATGAGCCTCTGACTTCTGTTCAGTCTCTCTCCAAGGGAACTGGTGTGCTAAAGGTCCAGGTGACCGCCACAGGCCAGCTGGCAGTTGACTGTCCTTGCACTGATGCTCAGATTGGGTCACAAGTCTATCTTGATTTGAGGAAGCTTGAGTTTTCTAGTAACACCTGTGTGAGCTGATCAAATCACATTTTCAGGTCAAAAAGCCAAGTGACCAGAGCTCAAAGTAGGTATACAAACACAAAGTTAGCTAAACTGTCTTCTCTAAAGTGGGCCCTGGTAAACAAACCTTTAGGCATGCAAATTTCTGTTTGCTAAAATCAGAGTGAACCAATGTCAGAGAGCTAGGGATGGTGCAGTCATGGCCTAAGAAGAAGCCTGGCCAATGTCCTTTCTTCCAGGAGAGAGAGCAGCATTTCCTGGACCAGGGGTCTGGCGCTCTGGGGATGGAACAGAGCTGCTTGTGGGAAGACTGTCACACCCGGCCCTGAAGGCCCCATTTTGTATCCTCCTACGGCAGGTGTGGCAGTGTGGGGGCCAGCTGGAGATCATCCCCTGCTCTGTGGTAGGCCACGTGTTCCGAACAAAAAGCCCCCACACTTTTCCCAAGGGCACCAACGTCATTGCTCGCAACCAAGTGCGCCTGGCTGAGGTCTGGATGGATGGCTACAAGGAGATTTTCTACCGGAGAAATGTGGAGGCAGCAAAGATAGCCCAAGAGGTGAAAGGAAATGGTGCGGGGGGGGGGGGGGGCTGGTGAAGAGAAGGACAGAATCCCAGACCATGGTCAGGGGCTCAATGGTAGAGGTTCACCCATCTCTACCACCGGTGCTTCCCTTTCTGGCTTAGAGCCTGTGACCTATAGCCCAGGGCAGCTAGAGAATGAGGAGAGGAGTCTCTGTTGTCTCTGCTAGAGAGCCCTAGCATCTTTTAGGAGGGGAAGTCAAAGAGATTTGGAGAAATAACCCTTCTAGAAGGACTCGCTTTGCTCTGAGAGGCTCAGAATGAGGCTGGGAGAAAACTGAATAGGCAGTGACAGGAGACTATGGGGTAAGGGGGCTACGGGTGGAGATCTCAAAGCCAAAATGGGGTTTGGGATTGGATGTGAGGCTGGGTCAGTAGCTCCAACAGGTCCTGAGCATGAATGAGCCGGAGACCCATTCTGGGAAAAAGTGACCCCAGGAACTCTGGACTACTTCAACCCAGACAAGAAGGTCACGGCTGGTAGAACTGACCCTTGGGGGGTTGCCTTGGTTGACAGAAATCCTTTGGTGACATTTCGGAACGACTGCAGCTGAGGGAACGACTGCACTGTCGTAACTTTTCCTGGTTCCTGCACAACATCTACCCAGAGATGTTCATTCCTGACTTGAAGCCCACCTTCTATGGAGCTGTGAGTCCTGAGAGCAAGCTTGCCTGCATCATCACAGAACCCCCTAGAGAAGTTCAGGACCACTTACTCCACGGAGAGATGACAAATGAGAATTGAGTTTTATTCTCCACACTCCTTTATCCAGAAGAAGGACTTTAGGTCTTCTAGAGAGAGCTAAAATCCTTATAAGCAGAAAACAACCCATAAGCAGTGGCTCTCAAACACTCCCTTGCACCAGAATCATCAGGAAGGAGTGTTAAAACAGACGCTGATTCACTAGGACTCGGGTGGAGCCTGAAAATTTGCATTTCTAACAAGTTTGTGGGTGATGCTGATGGTCTGGGGAATCACACTTTGAGAGCCATCACTCATAAGGAAGTTCCCAAGTGCTGAGGGCTTCTCCCAGGGACCTGGCAGCCTAGGAGGTGCATAGCCTGCCCTGGCCCAGCCTCTGGGCTCTGCACCTCACTTTGCTATTAACTCCAGGCATCTGGGTTAATGAGCAGAGGAGAAATCCAGTCATGCAAATTTATTCCAGTTAGGCCTGGCACCACGAACTAAAAAACCCCTGACTGTGCTATCCTGGTTTCCCACTCTGCCTCCCATTCTGCAGATAAAGAACCTTGGCATCAATCAATGCCTGGACGTGGGTGAGAACAACCGAGGAGGGAAGCCCCTCATCATGTATGCCTGCCACGGCCTTGGCGGCAACCAGGTATATAACCCAACCCTACTGGTGTAGGTCCAAGAAAATCCTGAGTCTGGTCATCTCCTCTCGTAACAAGCCCCCTTTCTCTACTCAACATAGTAATTTCCTAAGGACAAGCATGGGGGATATCCAGAGAGAAAAGGAGATACCATTCCTGCCCTCAGAAAGCTCCCAGTGTGGCCCTGGCCAGTTTGGCTCAGCGGTTAGAGCATCAGTCCACAGACCAAAGAGTCTTGGGTTCAGTTTCAGCCAAGGACCCTTACCTCAGTTGTGGTTCATCCCCAGCCCAGGTCAGGGTCATGCTGGAGGCAAGCAATCGATGTGTCTTTCTCACATCGATGTTCCTCTCTCTCTCTACCCCCTGTCCCTCCCTTCTACTCTATCTAAAGATAAATGGAAAAAATATTCTCAGGTGAAGATTAAAAAAAAAAGAAAGAAAAAAGAAAGCTCCCAGTCTAAGGAATAATGCATGACACAGACAGACAAGGTCTGAAGTCTGGATTAGGGACATACAGAGGGCCCTGGACATCAGTGCTGGGAGCTAGAGAGGGATGGAGAGGAGGGCTGTTCAGCAGAGAGGCCTTGCTGGAGGTTGCCAACTACTAAGTGACGTTTTAGGGTAAGTGTGGGAAATTTTTTAGCATTTTCCCTCACCTACATACAGCGTCTATCTTCAGTGCCTCTTCTGCCTGGAAAATACCACTCTGATCCTACTACCCAAAAAGGACCCAGAACAACCATCTCCTGACATCTCAGTCACCTGGCACCCTGAAAATTTACTCCATGCCCTATAATGGCCCAGCTCTTCCCTGAGGGGTAACTAGTAACCTCCCCGACCCAAGTCCCTCAGTCTGCCCTGAATCCCTGAATGCCTAGCATCTGTTAAAGAAGTACTTAAACCGCCCTGGCCAGTTTGGCTCAGCGGTTAGAGTGTCGGCCTGCGGTCCGGAGAGACCCGGGTTCGGTTCCCGCTAAGGGCATGTACTTCGGTTGCAGTTTGTCCCCGGCCCTGGTTGGTCGTGCGGGTGGCAGCCACTCGATGTGTCCCTTCGATGTGTCTCTCTCTCCCCCTTCCTCTCTCTCCCTCCCATTCTATCTGTACAAAAAATGGAAAAATACCCTCGGGTGAGGATTAAAAAAAAAAAAAAAAGAAGTACTTAAACCATAAATGAAGCAAGGGAAGGCGTGGCTTGGGACACTGAACAGACTGCACACACACACAAAGACAAAGTCATTCTAAAGCAATTCCCTGTACCACTGGCCTGCACAAAGATTTTAGGTGGTACATTGGTGAACCATTTTATTTTGCTAGTAACCCCTTAGCAAAAAAAAACAGCTGGCTGGTCAAACTCATGAGTTCCCAGATAATGCTTAAAATGAAGCTAACTTTAAATTTTAATTAAATAAAAAATATTAACTATTACTCCAGTATAACCCAAATATGGCTACAAGTTCCTGAAGGTGACGCCTGAACTACTAAAGTCTTGTCACCCTCTCACTTGCCTCCCCAGGAGGCCATGTGTGGTTGGCATTTTAGGGCAGATGCGTGGAAGGTGTTGGGCAAACTCCACCTGTCCCTCAGGCCTCCTCTTGTCTTGACCTCTAGTACTTTGAGTACACAACCCAGCGGGACCTTCGCCACAACGTTGCAAAGCAGCTGTGTCTACATACCAGTGCTGGCAATCTGGGCCTTAAGAGCTGTCACTTCACTGGCAAAAACCAAGTCCCCAAGGACGAGGAATGGGAATTGACCCAGGTAAGTCAGCTCAGTATCAAGAACCTGAGGCCAGCCCTGGCCGGTTTGGCTCAGCGGTTAGAGCGTCGACCTGCGGTCCAGAGAGACCTGGGTTCGGTTCCCGCTAAGGGCATGTGCCTCGGTTGCAGTTTGTCCCCGGCCCTGGTTGGTCGTGCGGGTGGCAGCCACTCGATGTGTCCCTTTCACATCGATGTTTCTCTCTCTCTCTCTCTTCCTCTCTCTCCCTCCCACTCTATCTGTGCAAAAAATGGAAAAAAATGTCCTCGGGTGAGGATAAATAAAAAAAAAAAAGAACCTGAGGCCACCAGTGGCCCCCTCCTTATTTTCTGCATCTTATGCTTGAGATACCATGAGGTAGATCAGGACAATGTAGAAAGTACGGAGGATGTGGGCTTGATCACAGGCAGGGTTCCCAGAGCTTGAATAATGTTTGGTGATGGCTGGTTCTGGCTGATAGAAAGATAGGGTCGGTCTAAAAAGAAAGAAAGGAAGGGTCGGGGGTTTTGGTCCGTGGCCAGCTGTGTCATGGCTCAAGTATTTTTAGAATGAACCTAAGTAGATGAAACTGAAGAGTCACTCATGGTTTCTGCCTGTCCTCTATGTGCCAGGCAGAAAGCTGTGCACTCACATACACTGGTTTGATTAATATTTCAGAGGCTTTTCCAGAGAAGCTCAGCAAGTTTGTGAGTGGCCCAAGACCCATCATTAGTAACTGGCAGGAGGCCTGAGAGTCAGACCCAGATAAGGCTGACTTGAAAGCACAGGTTTTTTCCATTATACCACACTGCCTCAGGATTAATAATGTAACGTCTACAGTACTGAGCCCAAACTAGCATCCCCTACTCTACCCTCGTCCCCAGTCCCTGGCTTAGGGAAAGAGGAACCTACTCTTGGGGCTAAGGGAAAGGAGGAGTCTAGATATGATCCAAGGCAGAAAGTGAAGGTAGGCAGCAGTAGCTCAGGTCTTTAAGACGGGCCATCTGGAGGAGGCAGGCCCGGAAAGCATTTATCAGTTAGTCCACGGTCCTTCCTCTATACCAGCCATCCAGGCCAAAACTTGGGGTGGATGGTTGGCACCAGACGCAGGTGGAAACCCAGGAATGCATCCCCTCAGAGTGTCTGGTGTATTGCCAGACCTGTGGCAGTACTATTATTGCCCCCTCAGTCCTAGTAGCACTTACAGGACTTTACTATATCATCTTTTAGGATCAACTCATCAGGAACTCAGGATCTGGTACCTGCCTGACATCCGAGGACAAAAAGCCAGCCATGGCCTCCTGCAATCCCAGTGACCCCCACCAGCACTGGCTCTTCATCTAGGCCCCAGATCATCCCCTGTGGGAGTTCCCACAAGCCTCTCAGGAAACGGTCTTTTGGGGAACTGACGTGTGGGAACCCGATCATCAGCTTCTCTATAGACCTTAAAGCTGGGGTTCTAAACCTAATTTTGGATGTCAAGGCAGCACCTTCCTACTCCTTGCAACAACACTGGGCCATTTTCTTTTCTCCACATTGATGGAAGAGACTGTAAGAACACATAACACTTGACCTCTAGAGCTTTCCTTGTGTCCTAGAAACAACGCAGAGAAAGCTCCTGGGATAGGGCCCAAGGCAGCAATGCGAATTCAAAAAAAGGACCTCGGCAGCCATGTCCTGACTCCCTGGTCATCTAGAGCACCTACAGAATCTAGTGATGTAGTATATTCTAGCAGCTATCCCTCTGTTAGAGGTCTAAGAGCATCTCCCTTGCTAATAGAACCCTACGTTTGTAGAGACATTTACAGTTTACAGAAAACACCCTGATAGAAATCCTTTCTCTTCCTTCATCCGGACAATGACTCTGTAAGAAAGGCAGGACAGGAACCAGCATGCCCACTTTGCAGATAGGAAAGCTGAGGCAGAGAGGGGTGAAGGAGGTTGTCTGTAGTCCCACAGCTAGTGGATGATGGGAGCCAAGACTGAAGCTGGATCTTGAACACTGAACAGGTGCCTTCCACCACACCACAAGAACACTAAACAACCAGCCTCCGGCGTTCCCATTCTCTCTTCCCTCCCTTCTGATCATTTCTGACTGGCTGGTCTCTGTAAAGCTTAGAACAATGGAGCCAGGTGACCGTGAGGAAGACCATACAGTTCATGGAGCCAGTGATTCTCAGGTTTAAGTCCCAGAACCCTTTTTTTCAGTGCCCCATACGTAATGTAATAAAAGGCGAAGTAGCCATGGATAAAATTAAGGGTGGATAAGGGCAATGTCCACTAGCCCCTGAACTTCTAAAATTCTGTAAGATAATTTGAAAACTTATCATTTTTTATTATGAAACCAAGGGCAAATAAGTGAGGTAATGTGCCCAAGGCCACACAGCAAGGCACTGGCAGCTGAGGCTAGGACCCAGATAAGGCTAACAAGAACCCTGGGAAGTCTGAGGCAGCAGGGACAGTGTATAGTCAAACACAACTGTATGACTGGCCCTGTCTGCTGTACTTGCATGAAGTTCCCATGTGGAGCAGACCTGACATGCATGTCAGCTCTTTTCCAAGCAAGTTAGACCCCACACACTTGGACTCACAATTCCTTCCAGGATTTCTTTCGGTAGTAGGTTGTCATCTTAGGCATCACCACATGAGGGTGCCATGGGACCACAGCTGCCTCTCCTCGTCAGCAACTGACTACTACAGGTCTCCTGTCCCTGAAGAGCCTTCAGGACCCTGTAGAGGAAACATTCTGGATAGCCCAGCCACAGGGAGAAGACAGAACATAGCCTCTCCCTGGATGTGGCCAGGAGTGGGAAAGGAAACAGGTCTTCTCCAGAAAGAGAAGAGAATTGGACATGAGATCCTGTAGAAATAAAGGTTTTATGGCATTGGTAAAGGAAGTTTGCATTGTATTGTTCCTCAGCTGACCCTTTGAAGAATCTGTTGGTTCAGGCTGGGAAAAACTACACACATCTAAAAAGTCTGTCACAGCCACTGGCTCTTGTTTCCAAACACCCTCTGGCCCCCAATCTAGCCTACACATCGTGTGTCAAGCACATGTAGACGTGAGGAGTTATAGGATGAGGCTCTTCCCCCGTGGAACTCATATGCTTGCTCGGGAAACGAGATTCAAGCAAGTCTTGGAGTGTCCAGAGATATGCTAGGTGAGTTAGAATAATTCCTTCTAGAGGAATCAGGGAGGGCCTCGCAAAGATTGTGACATTTGACTTTAGACCTCAAAGGATGAATCCTCAGGTGGGAAGGACTCAATAAGCAAAGACCTCATACAAGAAATGATCTCGCATGAGAAGAGTCACAGAGGGACAAAGACACAAGTGGACCTGGGAGACCAAGAAGACATCAGTGTGAAGGAGCAGTGGCTGGAGAAGCTAGAAGATCAGGGCCACGTTATGACTTTCATGGGCACTTTTGCCTTCATAAAAAATATTTAAAGTTATGTTTTATAACTGCATTGGTCTAAAGATGAGCATAACCCAGGCTGATAGTATTCATTTTATTTATTAGGATTTTAAGAGAAACTAAAACATTTTTGTGTGCCCCTAAAAGTATTGTGGGCCCTAGGCATGTGCCTGCTATGCCTACTGGGTGAGTCAGCCCTATAGAACAGGGGTTTGGGGCCCAATTAAGAAGGCTTTGAGCCCTGGCCAGTTTGGCTCAGCGGTTAGAGCGTCGGCCTGCAGTCCAGAGAGACCCGGGTTTGGGTCCCACTAAGGGCGCGTACCTCGGTTGCAGTTTGTCCCCGGCCCTGGTTGGTCATGCGGGTGGCAGCCACTCGATATGTCCCTTTCACGTCAATGTTTCTCTCTCTCTCTCTTCCTCTCTCTCCCTCCCACTCTATCTGAACAAAAAATGGAAAACTGTCCTTGACTGAGGATTAAAAAAAAAAAAGAAGGCTTTGAATGTCATGCTAATAAGTCAGGTGAGCCATAGGGAGCCATAGTCTCTAACTCTAACCCAAGCCCTACTCTTGATTGCATTAAACATCTAATAACTTATCAGGCATTATTTGCCATTTGTCCCAATATCACTCATACAGTCTGTAATATCACCCAACAGCTCTCCAGCTCGATCATATGATGTATGCCCAACCAGGGTGCCCTGATGCGATTCCTCACCCCTACCCAAAAACAGCATAGCCTCTCCCAGGAGCAGTCAGATAAGAAGAGCTCACAGTAAGTGAGAGATGCGACAAAAGAAAGAAAAGACCGTACGACATACCTACAGAAGAGGCCCAGGTTTGGGGCGCGGCGAGGACTAGGGAAGGGAGATGGTCAGGAAGGAAAGGCACTAACAGGTTGTGGAAAGTCTCAAGAAACCGGCGCCACCGCCTCTCTTTAGCCGAGACGGGCGTCGTCCTAACCTGACATCTGCACTGTTCTTAAAGTCCACCCCTCTGACCACTCTCGGAGCTCCAGAAGCCTCTTGCCTTGGCATTGGATGGAGGAGTTCTTTCCCACTTGAAGACTATTGATACCATTGTCAGAAATAGCTAAATGTCCCAGAATGTATTCTCTACTTATTTTTAATTACAAAGTAATTCTTTAGAGAAGTCAAATAATAAGAAAAATATGAGTTTAAAAAGTGAAATTCATCCTCACAATGTTCCCATACCTGTTGATTCTTTCTCTAGATGTAATAACTCGACAGCTTGGTATAAACCCTTCCACACTGCTTTTCTATGAATCTACAAATACGCATGAACACAATAATGCTTGCAACTTGATTTCTTTCTTTAATATATCAAGGACATCTTTTCATGTCAGTTTACTTAATTCCAACTCATTTTTCTTTTTATTTATTTATTCTAAATTACAAGAGAATGTTTATTAAAATTCCTTGTGAAAATTCCAGCAAAGCAGATTTAAAAGTGTCTGTGTGATCAATTTGACCAATTACTGTGATTGTATGTATGTAAATGAGCAGGCCAAACTAAAACTGGACTTAATGCAATCTCTGAAAATGAGGGTAATCTTAGAAAAGCCATGTTTCAGTGGAAACCATCCTGTCCATTTGTGGATATTGGACTCCAGTGCAGTTAACTGTCTTCAGTTTTGCTTTCAAGACTGTGTCTGTGTATGCCATACAGGCCTCAGCACCTGATGGCATCACCAAAAATAGTCTAACTGCAGACAGTCTATCAGGTTGTCACTGTGTACATTCATTCCAGCAGAAAACTTGCATCTGAAAATCTTCTCAATTGGCTTATGATTTGCTATGTGCATTAACCTTTATATTTTGTATTCTTCTATTTTCATAGAATGTATGCCCATGTCCTTATTTACCTGATCGCTTATGCACACAACATAAGCCACACTGTAGAAACCATCTGCATTACCGTGTCCTGAAAATAAGACTCAATGGTTTGAACTTACAGTTGACTCAATGAAATACGAATGGTCTATCTGCTTCACTGGAAACTACTTTCCCTTTTCTGCCCAAACGGTTCAGACAGAAAAGGCCCACAGTTGCTCACAGGGGAAATCTTAGAATATTTCCCTTAGCTTAGCTTAATTTGAGTTAAGTATGGTGGACAGAAGCGCTTAAGACAGGTGCGACACACCTGCCTCCAGGGAAACCACTCCTCCAACCTAATCTGGGACACTAAATTAGCCTTTCCCTTTATCACATGGGTTTTTACCTCTCACTAGACTTTCAGTTGTTGTAAGGTCTCCTCACTTTTTAATTCTGCCTTTTATCCCTCTTGCCAAGTTTTTCATTTCTAGAATACAAGGATGCAAGCTTGTCCAATGTGTCATCCACCTCCAGGGACACCTGTGTCACCCTCCAGGGACACCAGACTGTCCCGGACTTCGCAAAATCCCCCTTCCCTGCATGAAGACTTCCCTTCCCTTTTGCTCCTCCTCCCTCGGTCAGACAGGAAGAACCTCTGAACCTTGGGATAGACAGGACTATGCCCTCTGACAGCAGGAAGCAGTTACAAGAAGATGGAGACCTTTGTCCATTTATCCTTTGTAAGATTACAAAGAGGTTCTTTCTCTCTAAGGGGAATGATACCATTGTAATTAGCTTGTTTTAATAATAGGAAAGGAGCCCGGCCAGTGTGGCTCAGTGGTTGAGCGTTGACCCATGCACCAAAAGGTCACCAGTTTGATTCCCAGTCAGGACACATGCCCAGGTTGTGGGCCAAATCCCCAGTGGGGGGCATGCAGAAGGCAGACAATCGATGTTCTCTCTCATCAATGTTTCTAACTCTCCCTCTCCCTTCCTCTCTAAAATCAATAAAGAAAAAAATTTATTTAATAAAAAAACAATAAAGAAAAAAATTTTTTTTAATGTTTAAAAATAAATAAATAATAGGAAAGGAGCCTGGCTCTCTTATGCTCTTGGTTTCTCTTGGTACTCTTGGCTCCTGGTTCACACTTGGCTTCCTAGCATTCTCCTGTGTGGCCCACAGCCACGCGGACCCCCCACACAATGGACTAATAGACTGCTGCTAACCTAATGCTGACTGGGCCCTGCTCCAATATGGAATGGAAACTCTGGACACTGGCTCTGAATGTAGTCCTACAGAAACCCAGCTATACTTCTTCTATGACTGGACTAAGGGAAATGGGACTTTGGAAACTCAGGGGTGTCTTTTCATGAAAATAAAGCTTTCCACTATATCGCATCCTCCTGTGCAATTTTTAGAAAATCCCTTTTCTCGGGATATCGCAAGGACCCCACTCCCACTAGCAATGGGGAAGACGAGGCATATTTTTCTCCGCTAACAGTAGAAGTGAGCTCACAGGACTGTGTAGGCTCAGGAAACAAGTTACTGAAGAAAAAGAAGGGCCCATGTTGCTTAGAAGAGAGAAAGACAGACGTAATGCACCTGGGGGAAGAAAAAGGAGGTGGGAAAGGCACAGGCATGCTCCACAGAGGCAGAAGAAATGCAGTGCCTTGAAAATTAAGCCGGACTTCTGGCCAAGCTGGTGGAGTAGGTAAGCGCTGTGTTCACTCTTCCCATTGACCATGTAAATTACAACTGAAGACTAGCTGAATAGAACTCCTATAATTAAGAATACAAAGAAGCCATCCATGGCTGGTTTGGCTCAGCGGTTAGAGTGTGGCCCACGGACCAATGAGTTGCGGGTTTGATTCCAGTCAAGTGTACGTACCTCGGTTGCGATTCATCCCAGGCCCTAGTTGGGGTTGTGTGGGAGGCAGCCACTCACTGTGTCCCTTTCACGTTAATGTTTCTCTCTCTCTCTTCTTCTTCTTCTCTCTCCCTCCCACTCTGTCTGAATAAAAATGGAAAAATGTCCTCGGGTGAGGATAAAAAAAAGATGAAGAAGAATACAAAGAAGAAGAAGCCACTTGGAGACTGGTAGGAGGGGTAAAGACATGCTCTCACACCCATGTGTGGCAGTTAAAAATTGAGAGGGATTTCCTGCTATGGAGGTTCCCACTGAGGAGTGAGGGGTCCCAACCCCACACCAGGCTCTCCAGCCCAGACTACCTGTACCAGAAAGAGGAATCCCCACAACCGCTGGCTGTGAAAATTAGCAGAGATTCAGTCCTGGTGAAATGCAGGGCAGATGTAGACCCAGGAGTGCTCTCAAAGGGCCCAAGCACAAACTCACTTGCTCACAAATACTCACCCAAAGCTCCAGAGAAATAACAGCTTACCAAAAAGCACTAGGGACATATGGGGAGAAACTGGCTCAAGGGCAATGGCTGGAGAAGCAGCTCTCTCCCCAACTAAAGTGCACCATTGTTCCATTGTTGAGCCCTCCTCCATATAGTCTGCAAGCTCAGGTGGGAGCCAAATGTGAGTCTCCATCAACCTGATTAACACCATTCGCCCAGCCCCTAGTGATTACCTCAAAACCCCACCCAATTCATGTGCCTGCCAAACCTTATTCAGAGGCTAATCCACACAAGCCACTAACCTGGACCCAACTGAGGACTTTCCTAAAAATCTCTCAAAGGTCCACCAACCCCAAACAAACTGGCTGGCTTCGCTGTGCTCTGTACCTCTTGCTAAATGGGCCCATGCCTGGCTCTAGTGGTAGCCAGCCTTGGTTCACAGCATAACCTCTTTCAGGCACCTCCAAGCCCAGCACAGGCAGCTACCAACCACAGATCACTTTGTAGCTCCTACCAGGTGGCCCTGAGCTGGACACAGGCAGCATCTGACCTTGACCTGCACAGGAGCCCTCCTAAGAGGCCCAGAACCAACATACCTGGTGGCCAGTTTCAGACTACACCACCCAAATAGTGCCACAAAGGACACACCCAAGGGGTGGACATGGCAGGCACCCCTAAATCGAATCATGCTTCAGGGGACCAGCTCCCATACAACAGCTTGCCCACTATAGTCATGACCAATCCTCACAGCCCGTCAGCCTGAGGTTCAATCCCTCTCACTGATATGCCAACAGCAATCAAGGCTCAACTACAATAGGAAGTCACACACAACCCAGACAAAGGACACCCCTGGAGCACCCAGCTCAGATAAACAGGGATACTGTGGCACTTGGCCCCACAGTACACCTACTATATATGTCCACTCTTCCAAGACTGGGGAACATAGCAGATCTTCCTAATACATAGAAACAAACACAAAGAGGCAGCCAAAATGAGGAGACAAAGAAACATGTCTCAACTGAAAGAACAGAATAAAACTTGAGAAAAAAACTAAACAAAATGGAAGCAAGCCATCTACCAGATGCAGAGTTTAAAACACTGGTTATAAGGATATTCAATGAGCCCAACTGGTGTGGCTCAGTGGACTGAGCATTGTTCCACGGACTGAGAGGTCCCAGTTCAGTTCCCAGTCAGGGGAACCTGGGTTGAGGGCTCAATCTCCAGTAGGGAGCATGCAGGAGGCAGCCAATCCATGTTTCTTTCTCACACTGATATTTCTATCTCTCTCTCCCTTCTTCTCTCTAAAAAATCAATTGAAACATATATTTTTTGAAAAGGATATTCAATAAATTTAGGTGAAGACTAGATTATCTCAGTGAGAACTTCAACAAAGAGAGTAAATATGAAAAGGAGATAGAAAACATAAAAAAATAACCGGTCAGAAATGAAGAATATGATAACAGAAATGAAGACTACTTTAGATAGAATTAACCTCAGATTAGATGAAGAACATCAGATAAGTGGTTTGGAAGATTGTAATGGAAAACACCCAATCAGAACAGCAAAATGAAAACAGAATTTTAAAAATGAGGATAGTTTAAGGGACATCTGGGATATCAAGCATACCAATATTCACATCCAAAAGCAGAAGAGAAAGAGAAAGGAATTGAAAACCTATTTGCCCAGTCAGTGTGGCTCAGTGGTTGAGCATCGACCCATGCACCAAGAGGTCACTAGTTCGATTCCCAATCAGGGTACATGCCCAGATTGTAGGCTAAATCTCCAGTGGGGGGCATGCAGGAGGTGGCCAATCAATGTTCTCTCTCATGGACGTTTCTATTTCTCTCTTCCTCTCCCTTCCTCTCTCTCTAAAATCAATAAAGAAAAAAAAATTTTTTTAAGAAAACCTATTTAAAGAAATAATGATGGAGACCTGGCTGGTTTGGCTCAGCGGTTGGAGCGTTGGCCTGTGGGTCAGAGAGACCCAGGTTCAGTTCCCACTAGGGGCAGGTATCTCAATTGCTGTTTGTCCCTGGCCCTGGTTGGGTCGTGTGGGTGGCAGCCACTCGGTGTGTGCCTTTCATGTCGATGTTTCTCTCTCTCTCTCTTCCTCTTTCTCCCTCCCACTCTATCTGAACAAAGAATGAGAAGAATGTCCTCAGGTGAGGATACAAAAAAAAAAAGAAATAATGATGGAAAACTTCCCTAACCTGGTGAAGGAAGTAGATATACAAGCCCAGGAAATGAAGAGAGTCCCAAACAAGATGAACCCAAAGAGGCCCACACCATGACACATCATAATTAAAATGCCAAAGGCTAAAGACAAAGTGAGAATCTTTTTTTTTTAATCCTCACCCGAGGACATTTTTTTGATATTTTGTTCAGATAGAGTGGGAGGGAGAGAGAGAGAGAGAGAAACATCAATGTGAAAGAGACACATCAAGTGGTTGCCACCCACACGACCCAACAAGGGCTGGGGACAAACTGCAACTGAGGCCCGTGCCCTTAGCGGGAACTGAACCTGAGTCTCTCTGGACCGCAGGCAGACACTCTAACTGCTGAACCAAACCGGCCAGGGCCAAAGTGAAAATCTTAAAAGCAGCAAGAGAAAAGCAATTAGTTACCTACAGGGAGCCCCTATAAGACTGACAGCTGATTTCTCAACAGAAACTTTGCAGGCCAGAAGGGATTGGCATAAAAAGTGATGAAAAGCAAGGACCTATAACCAAGATTACTCTACCCAGCAAAATTATCATTCAGAATCAAAGGAAAGATAAAGAGCTTCCCAGATAAGGAAAAGCTGAAGGAGTATTATCATAAATGTTAAAAGGACTTCTTTAAAAAGAGGAAGACAAATCAAAGAAATGAATAAGAAAATATTTCAAAGAAAAATAATTCTCACTGATAAAAGCAAGCACATAATAAAAGCAGTGGATCAAACAACACTAAAGCTAACACAAAGGTTAAAAGGCAAAAGTTGGAAGCACAGGTGTAATTACAACAGTAAATTAAGGGAT
The DNA here is from genome assembly GCF_014108415.1 of Molossus molossus. Lineage (NCBI taxonomy): Eukaryota > Metazoa > Chordata > Mammalia > Chiroptera > Molossidae > Molossus > Molossus molossus. Next base: position 52,273,258 of record NW_023425345.1, on the reverse strand, counting down.
ACACACAGACACACACATAAAAGAAGTAAAAAAAAATGACAGAAACATAAATGTGGAGGGTGTGAGTAAAAATGATAGTGATTTTAGAGTGAGTTTGAACTGCCTGGCCAGTGTGGCTCAGTGGTTGAGCTCTGACCCATGCACCAAGAGGTCACCAGTCAGGGCACATGCCCAGGTTGTGGACCAAATCCCCAGTGGGGGGCATGCAGGAGGCGGCCAATCAATGTGTTCTCTCATTGATGTCTCTCTCTCTCTCTCTCTTTCTCTCTCTCTCCCTTCCTCTCTCTCTAAAATCAATAAAGAAATGTTTTTAAATAGTTAAATAAAAGAATGAGTTTGAACTTAAGCGACCATCAACTTAAAATAGATTGCTATAAACATAGCTTATGTATATATATAAGAAGCACATGGCAATCACAAACAAAAAAATCTACAAGAGATATACAGGAAATAAAAGAAAGGAATTCAAACACAGCACTGTAGAAAGTCATCAACATGCAAGAGAATAAGAAAGGAATAAGGAAGAATTACCAAAAAAAAGTCAGAAAACAATTAATAAAATGGCAATAACTACATATCTATCAATAATTACCTTAAATGTAAATGGATTAAATGCTCCAATCAAAAGAAGAATGGATGAAGAAGTGGTACATATACAATAGAATATTACTCAACCATAAAAAATAATGAAATCTGCTCTGGCCGGTTTAGCTCAGTAGTTGGAACATCAGTCGACATTTCTCTCTCTCTCTCTCCCTCCCACTCTATCTGAACAAAATTTAAAAAAAATTTTTTTTAAATATCCTCGGGTGAGGATTAAAAAAAAAAAGTAATGAAATCTTAGCATTTGTGACAATTTGGATAGACCTAGAGGGTATTATGCTCAGTGAAATAAGTCAGGCAGAGAAAGACAAATACCATATGATTTCACTTATACGTGGAATTTAAAAAACAAAATAGCCCTGGCCGGTTTGGCTCAGCGGTTGGAGCGTCCACCTGCGGTCCGGAGAGACCCGGGTTCGGTTCCCGCTAAGGGCATGTACCTCGGTTGCAGTTTGTCCCCGGCCCTGGTTGGTCGTGCGGGTGGCAGCCATTCGATGTGTCCCTTTCACGTCGATGTTTCCCCCTCTCTCTCTTCCTCTCTCTCCCTCCCACTCTGTTTGTACAAAAAATGGAAAAATGTCCTCGGATGAGGATTAAAAAAATATATAAAAAACAAAATAAACAAACAAAACAGAAACACATAGATATAGAGAACAAACTAATAATTGCCAGATGGGACTGTGGTTGGAGGATTGGATGTAAAAGGTGGAGGGATTAAGAAGTAACAAATTGTCAATTATAAAATAATTATGTGGATATAAAGGACAGCTTAGAGAATATAGTTAATAATATTGTAATAACTATATATGGTGTCAGGTAGGTACAAGATTTGTATGGGGGATCACTTCTTAAGTTATATAAATGTCTAACCACTATGTACACCTGAAACTAATATAATATTGAATGTCAACTGTAATTGAAAAATAAATTTAAATTTTTTTTTTTAAGTTAAGCCTGACAGCGGGAAGAATGGAACCCCAAAGTATGACTAAGGAAGGGAAAGATCACAAAAGAAGGATTTTCTCCTAGGCAATGATGACTTTTAACTTCTTTCCTTCTTCTTCTTCAAATTCCACCCTGTCTTTAAACCAAATCAGTGGTGCCCTGGCCAGTGTTATTCAGTGGTTAGAGCGTTGGCCCACGCATCAAAGGGTTGAGGTTCAATTCTGGTCAAAGGCATGTGCCTGGGTTGCAGGTTTGATCCCCAACGCTGGTCAGGATACATGCAGGAGGCAACCAATCTCTCTCTCTCTCTCTCTCCAACCCCACCTTCACTCGCTCTAAAAATCAATGTGAAAAAATACCCTCAGGTGAGGATTAACACAAAAAAATTTTTTAACCAAATCAGTGGTCCTCAAACCAGGCAAATTTGGGGTTTGGGGTTAGCAATGGAGACTTCGCCTTCCCTAGAGGGTGGAATGTGACTCCGTAGCCATCAAGAGCTGAGCTATGCATTGGTAGCTGCAGGAGAACTTAAACGGTGCCAAGTAGAACACAGAAGCCACCAGGGACTGTGCCAGGGAAGAGAGAAGCTTGGGGTCCCAATAGTTCCACTATCTGAGACCTCTGCATCAAACATGGTTTGTTATCATTCTAATTGTTATACTCTGAGTGTCCTTCTCAAAGTTAGTGTGGCCTGGGGAAGTGTGGGATACAATGTTAGAAGGTTCCAGCTACATGCATCCCATCTGGATAGAAATTCTTTGGGTCACAGCCCCACTAGGTCCCCAGTGCCATGGAAAATGCATGAGATTTGTAAACAATGTTTCACAAATGTTATGCATTTCCAGGATCTTTTCCTCATTGGTGTGATGCAGAATAACATCCACTGAAGTTATCTGTACACCAAGAAAATGTAGACTCAGCATTCATGATGCCTCTGCTTTTTCTATCTGCCCTCAAGCAATCAGCAACATTAAAAGAAAGAGAAATTCTTCCCTCCCCTCACAAAAAATATATAAGTAAATAAATAAAATAAAAGGTTAAGCCAAAGTCACAATCTATACCTACCCCTAAGAGTTAGAATAAAAAAGAGTATGACCAGCATAGGAGGTGATGCAGGGCATGTAGATTAGGCACTGGTTGTGAGGGTCTTCAATGCAGTCCTAAAGAGTTTGGGGGGTTTTTTTGTGTGTTTTTTGTTTGTTTGTTTGTTTGTTTTGGTTTTGTTTTTATAATCCTCACCTGAGGATATTTGTTGTTGTTGTTGTTTGTTTGTTTGTTTTTATCCTCACCCACCTGATATTTTGCTCAGATAGAGTGGGAGGGAGAGAGAGGAAGAGAGAGAGAGAGAAACATCGACGTGAAAGGGACACATCGAGTGGGTTGCCACCCACACGACCCAACCAGGGCCGGGGACAAACTGCAACCGAGGTACGTGCCCTTAGCAGGAACCGAACCTGGGTCTCTCCGGACCGCAGGCTGACGCTCTAACCACTGAGCCAAACTGGTCAGGGCGAGGATATGTTTTTATTGATTTGAGAGAGAGAGAGAGAAACATTGATGTGAGAGAGAAACATTGATCAGCTGCCTCCTGTACACGCCCCAACCAGGAATCAAACCTGCAATTCAGGTATGTGCCTGCCCAGGAATTAAACCCACAATCTTTTTGGTGTATGGGACAATACTCCAACCAACTGAGCCACCCAGCCAGAGCTTAAAGAGTACGATTTTTAAGCAAATATAGATTGGGCTTCTCTGGGCTAAGCCCTGGGTACAGAGATGGATGTGATATTGGCCCTGCCCTTAAAGGTTCGCTTTAGAGTATGTGATGGTGAGGGGTAACCTATAGGAGGCCCTAAAACCTCCTCTTAAATTCCTTATCCTGGGGTTAGAGCTGTCTCCTCACTCTCCAAAGGAGGCAGAGGTGGAAAGAGAGTAACTAAAGAGGCCCTGGTTCCCCATTCCAGCTTAGTCCTCCTCCCCAAGCTCTCCTTCGTGCTAGAATGCTGGGGGTTGGGCTGGAGAGGGAGCCCTCCAAAGTACCCGAGCATCATAGTGCAATTCCCCTGAATAGCTCAAGGACCCGAAAAGATGACTGTACAGAATGCCTTCTAACAGCTTTTTCCAGGCCTTTCCTGCACGCACAGACATGAAAAGTTGAATCCTTCAGTTTTAGGGACCTGGTAATTTTGCTGTTTCCCTCTAGGCTTCCAAGCTTCCTGGTTTCTCTCTGCCTGAAAAGAACTCTCCACCCATAGTCCTCTGCTCTGGGGCTTCCCAACCCAAAGTCCTCTGCCTACCTCAAGGCACACTGCATCTCCCTCTTTCCTCCTCTACTGACCTTGATGGGCAGAGCCTTTCATCTCCTGCAGGACATGCCTGCTCCTCACCTCTGCTCCCCCTGCCCTCTACCCTGTAACCCTCAAATTATCTCCCTGCCCTGAGGGCTCCCTCTTCTAACTCTCTGCACATTTTCCTTAGGAGCTCTCTTTTCAGCTCTCCATCTGAGTCTCCCCAACCCTCTTCCACAAGAGTTCTCTCCAATGCGCCTACTTTGCTTTTGCCTCCCTGCAGTTACACCTATGACTCCATGTGTACAGGCATATGTACACGCCCCATCTCCCTCTGTGCACAGGAAGATGTTGCTGTCTCTTCCTTCCTCTTGCTAACCACTCTTCCCTCCTCCAACCTCGTTTGCTCCCACCTCCTAGTGCACAGGCGAGGTCTCTGTGCTTGTAGAGCCAAGGACAGTGGGGCAGTGACAGACTACAAGGGGAGCACCCTGAGGGAAAAACCAGTCCTGAATTTCCATCTTATTTCTGAAAAAGACTTTGTTGGATGCTTTTCAACTAAAAGAAGGTGATTAATTCAGCCCTGACCTTGTTCTGTCTTTGAATAACAGATAAATTAGCTTACTTGAAAAGAAATCTTTTCATTTATATTTCCATGTCACCTGTGATTTTTCCCTGCCTTCTACCCACAGCTCTGCCAGCTGGCAGGAAGGTCAGCAAAGCTGCTGATAAGAGGAGTATAAAGAGGGCTTGGTTCATGGTTAGGGACAGTGGTCTACTCCGCTGGCAACATGCTGAGCTTACTGGTCTTTGCCACCCTGGTCCTTTATGGTGAGTGGGTCATGTGGCCTGAGTTCTAGGGAGAGGAATTTGAGCAGGAGGGTTGGAAAGCTATCCCTAAGCCCAGACCTGCTCTCTACGCCAGAGCAGGTGGGACACTGCCTTTGAGTCCAGCGAAATCTTTATTCTCCTAGGGCCCATGATAAGAAAGGTCAGGGCAACTCTTCATGCAGGCCCCTCATGAAGCAGAGAGAAGCCTCTCCCAGGGGTCTGGGCTTCCCTACCACCCCCCTTATCAGGAAGACATCCTCAGCAGGTGCCTGGCTGGGATGAGCACTGCTGTCCCTGCCCCTTGAAGAATCCTGCCGAGGACTGGGGCAGGGGTGAGAAACAAGGGGGGTCCCCTCAGGCCAAGGAATGACCCTGAGCAAGACTGAGACCACAATTTGCCTCTGAGGCCCTAGCCTGGTGATTTGAGGTAGGCCTCTCATAGCACGCCAGAGTTCTGAGGACACCCAGGGAAAGCAGAAAGCACTCAGAGTTCCCTGCTTTCAACAAGGGCTCAGAGAACTTGGCAGGGGGAGGTGGTGCTCATTTGCTAGGATGGAACTGTGAATTTGCAGACAAAGCACAACTACCCTCCACCGCCACCATGGGCTGACCCCATGCTTAGTCATCACTCACTTTTCTTCTGCCCCACAAAGGACACAGCACCCAGGATTTTCCGGAAACCAACGCCCGGGTAGTTGGAGGAATTGAGGCCCGGAGGAATTCCTGGCCTTCTCAGGTGGGTGAATCTTCACAGCCTCAGACTTCCAATAAAATAAGAGTTGCCCAGGCACTGATACACAGTATTACAGGTGTTAGTGTATATCCTTACCAACAGGAAGCTCTCTAACTAACTACCTGGATTCTAGATTTTCAAGATGAATGGGACCAGGCTTAGCTGGTTTTTCTAAATGCGAAAGGCTTGAAGAAGGGCATTTAAACACCAACCACACTCACTCTCCAAGGTACTCACCTAAACACAAATCACATTTACACTCCCAGCAACACCACTTGTGCCACATTAACAAGACTGTGTGCTAGACCCGCAATTCAGACTCCACATACCTTAACAAACATTCACACACACACACACACACACACACACACACACACACACACCCCTCCACACGGTATGTGTCACACATTCAAGTGCACGCCTGCCCCCAAGTAGAGCATGTTGTTTATTTGGCCATTTAAAGAATTTCCATTTTCTTTTTTTTGTTCCTCACCCGAGAATATCGTTCTACTTATTATCAGATAGAATGGGAGGGAGGGAGGGAGAGAGAGACAGAGAGAAATATCAATGTGAAAGAGCCACATCAACTGGCTGCCTCCCTCGTGATCCCACCAGGGCCGGGGACGAACCACAACTAAGGTACATGCCCTTGACTGGAATCAAACTTGCAACTCATTGGCCCGCAGGCCGATGCTCTAACTGCTGAGCCAAACCATCCAGGACAAGAGTTTCCATTTTCATAACAGGACAGCTAGGCTCTGATTTAATCAATTCTAAATGTATAAAACTGGCAAATTGAGAGGAATCACTGCAATTAGAATTAAATTTAATTTACTAAAGTTTGATCCCCAGTTTTCAGGAGTAGAGCTATTGTGTAATGTGAGGTGCTGAAGGAGGAGACATGAACTGATAATAATGAACATTCCAATGGTATTTCTAAATATTCCCTGAAGTAGGAGACAGGGTAAACCTTGAAAACATTGGAGGGGAAGCTCTGAGACCTAAGCTTGTGGGTCTTAGTGATGGAGCAAGTCCATAGCTACATTTCCTTCCCAAGAGGAAATGGAGGTAGAAGGACCTGAGTTTTCGGCCTTCTGCAGCAACCTAGAGTTGGGGGCCCAAATACACTCTGTGTGTATGCCTTTACCTCCCCCAACCCACCTATGTACCCAGCAAACACCACCAAACAATGGAGCTCTCTTTCCTGCTGATCCTAGATCATCTACACCCCCTTTCTCACCACCACTCCAGGTAGCCACTACCAATCAGTCAATAGCAATTGACAGGCCAAATGAAACCTATTTGCCATTTCTAGCCCAGAAAGTTGGAGAATGTTCTGAGGGATGGCAGGAATTTAAAGGAGTAACATGTATTTTAGGACAAAGCCTTTTAAGAAACACCACTTATTCTTCCTTTTTTCCCCTCCCCATCTAGATTTCCCTCCAGTACCGATCCGGAAGTAACTGGTATCACACCTGTGGAGGTACCCTCATCAGACAGAACTGGGTGATGACAGCTGCTCACTGTGTAGACAGGTGAGGAAAAACAAAGATCAGCTTTACTGAGCCCCTGAGAGGGGAAGGGTCTGGCCCTTCTGGAGGAATATGTATCTTTAACCACTCAGGGCAAGACTTTAAGGGGCTGTTTGGGGGCCTGTGGGAAGCATATAGAATATATATCCTATATATATATATTCTATGGATACATGGCTGCTAACAGTTTTTTCCTATGGAGCAATGGTTCTCATTTGAGCATGTATCAGAATCTCCTGGCAAGCAAAGATTGCTGGGCCCCATCTAGCAGTTTCTGATTTGGTAGGTCCAGGGTGGGGCCTGATAATCTGCATTTGTAACAAGTTTCCAGGTTATGCTGATGCTGCTGGTCTAGGGGCCATGCTTAAGAATTCCTGGTCTAGAAGTTTATACTTTCCTCAAAAATCCCTCTGTGGGCCAAAAGACATTATGTCATTTATGCTCACCTCACCTCTCTCATGAGATATTCAGCTCATGATATTTAGTTTAATAAACTGGGAAAATGAAGGTGCGGTAGTTCTTGTCATTCCCACAAGTTAGTGAATTAGGAAATGAGAGAGTTTGTTACTTCATCATCTAAGGTTTTTCATCCTTCCTTTGCCTGGGCCAGATAAAATGAGTTCCTGTCCTAAAGATAAGATATAATCTGGCTTCCCAATTTTTCCCTAAGGGGGAAAGAGAAGGTTTGAGCACCCTGAATCACCCAGTGCTTCCTTCTCTCATTCCAGCTCAATGACATTCCGTGTGGTGGTTGGAGACCACAATCTGAGCCAGAACGACGGTACTGAGCAGTACGTGAGTGTGCAGAGGATCGTGGTGCATCCATACTGGAACAGCAACAATGTGGCTGCCGGGTACGGGCAAGGCTGGGCTGGCCGTGGGCTGGGAGGTGGAGGGCTGACTAACAACAGGGTTTTGGCTTCCTTCACATTCATTCAGGAGGACTGTGAGAATTTAGATTTTGGAGAGTTTGAGAATTTTTTTTAAGATTTCTGGTATTTATTTGATCTAGGCTGGTTTACATGATTGGATCACCTGAAGCTCCTCTGCAGAGTTGAATGTTTCTGTTTTTATTGTTATTTATTATTAAATTTATGGAATACACTCCATCAGCAAAAGTAAATTTCTTAAAATAAATCTTACGTAAGAAAACTCCTCCAAAAATGAACTGTATGTACTCTTTTGGAAAAGAAGTTGTCAAAATGGGTCAATTCTATAGAATATGGGGGTTGGAATCGGTTCAAGTAATTGGTATATTTCTGCAGAGCTTTCAGAACCACACAGATCTTTACATCTTTCTTCCTTGAGAACTTCTCTGCTACCATCATCACACCACTCTGCTCCTTCCTGATTCCCCACTTACAACTGAAAGATGTAAGCTCCACTCCCCTGGGTTGCAGGGACCAGAGCTAGACTACAACACCAAGACCTCACCAGCACGTGCTGCTATTAAATATATAATGTCCTAACAATCCAAATGTATAATGCCTCAAGTTTGAGACTTAGCAAGTCAGCCCCCTCCTTCTTCAAAATCACTGGTTTCCAACTCTATGGGGACACAAAGGCTCAGTGAGGGCCTGCCCATATGCTGACCTGAAGCCTGATGCCACGAGTGAGTAGTCTCTTCTCCTCCCACAGCTACGACATCGCCCTGCTGCGCCTGGCCCAGAGCGTTACCCTCAACAACTATGTCCAATTGGCTGTACTGCCCCGCGAGGGAACCATCCTGGCTAACAACAGTCCCTGCTACATCACAGGCTGGGGCAGGACCAGAAGTAAGTCATCTACATGGGCACCATCTACCACATGAATCTTGATTAGTTGAGCTTCTAGGACACAATTTTCTCTGGTCCTGGGTATTCATAGCCAGGGGCCAGAAACCAAAGGAACCACAGATAAAATAAATGAGACATGAAATCAAGCTAAGAACAGGCCATGGAATCAAGTCAGAGTTTCATAGACACTTATTAGTAAAAGAGTATTATGTACTAACTTCTCATTTTATACACGAGGAAACTGAGGCCCAAGGAATTAAAGACCTTGTACAAGATCACATGACTAGTTATTAACTACTGAGCTGGGGCCAGAACCCAGGTATCCTAGCTCCCACTTTTGTGGTCATTATAACATCATGCTACCTCCATAGATAGTTACTGGGTTTTGGGTTGGAGTGAGTGAACCAGGGGTACCTGTAGGTCCAGAAAAGTCAATGCAGAGGAAGCCTCAGCCTTCTTCTGGTTGTCATGGGAAGATTTCTGGTAGGGAATGTCATTCAGATAACGTACAAAGTGGGAGAGGCTATGAGCAGAGATAGTTAAGAAATCCAGAGATGGTAGGCCTGACATAGAAGTCTATCAGCCACCAGGCAGTGTTTGAGCTCTGAGAGAGGCCAGACCTTGTTACGAGAACCAGTCTACTGAGAAAACCTGGAGCTGAGAGACAAACTTCTAATCCAGCTCTGCTCTCAGTTCACTTAATGTCACTGTGGTTCAGTTTCATGGTCTTTAACAGGAAAGGGTTGTAAGGATCCAAAGAAATAATTCATGTGCAAAGGCTTTGAAAAGTCAAAGAACACAAATAAAGAAAAGCTGCACCAAGCTCTTAAAAATAGAAACAAGGGTGTGCAGTCCTAGTTCTGCTTCCTGGGGTTTGCAGTGTAAGGAAAAGGCAGGACAGGCAGATAAGTTACCAGCAAATAATTCTAGTTACTTAACTAGAGGTATTCATGAGTTTAAAAAAAAAAAAAAGCAGGAGTAAGATTGGTTGTTTAGAGCCAGGGAACAGTAATCAAGGATGACTCCCTGAAGGAAGGGGCCTGTAGATTCCATACAGCGAAAAGAGGAGGATCTATGTATGACATGCAACGGGCAGAGAGAAGGAGCTTTCCCTGAGTTCAGCTTTCATCAGAGCTGGGGAAAGTTTGGGAGGATGTGGAAGGTTTTCCCTTAGACAGCATTTGGGCTGATCTCCAATGCTGTGTGTCCTGTTCAGCCAATGGGCAGCTGGCCCAGACCCTGCAGCAGGCTTACCTGCCCACTGTGGACTACGCCACCTGCTCCAGCACCTCCTACTGGGGCTCCACTGTGAAGAACACCATGGTGTGCGCTGGAGGAGATGGAGTTCGCTCTGGATGCCAGGTGAATACATGTAGGAAGTGTCCAAAGTCCCACCCAGGTCCCTCCCCTCTCTGCCTACCATACCCCACCTTTTCCTCACCTCCTGTTCCACACCTACTCACAACCCATGCACACGCTCAACTGTCTACTCTGGTTTCTGAATGAGAGTAATTCTGTGCTGTAACTCTATGCTTACAGGATCCCAAAGTTGAAAAGAATCTTAAAATGCATCCTGCCTAAAGCCCCCACCTCAAAAGCTTGTACATGGCCTAACATTTGTGTTGGTAAATGTGTGTGCTGTTTAGATTTTATTCATGACCTAGATTTTTTATGGATGCAGTGGGGCTAAGCCTGGAGTGGTTGTAATTTTGTATAAGGTAGCCCCCTTCCCATCAATCCCAATTATTCTTTTTTTTTAATTTTTTTATTAATTTATTTTTGTTATAGATGTTTCTCCTTTTTTTCCCATTGACACCCTCCTCCTCATCCCCCCTACCCCATACCCAACTTTGTTGTTCGTGTTCATCAGTTACACATACATATAGAAGTTCTGTGTTTTATCTCTTCCCTCCCCCCACCACCCCCTATTCTGAGGGTTGTCAGTCTGTACCCTACTTCCACATCTCTGGGTCTACCCAGTTCCTCAGACCATTATGTTCATTATATTCCACAACTAAGTGAGATCATGTGATATTTGTCTTTCTCTGATTGGCTTGTTTTGCTGAGGATAATACTTTCCAGGTCCCTCCATGTTGTCTCAAAGGATAAGAGATCTTTCTTTCTTACAGCTGCATAGAACTCCATTGTGTATATGTACCACAGCTTTTTTATCCATTCGTCTACTGATGGGCACTTGGGCTGTTTCCAGATCTTAGCTATTATAAATAGTGCTGCTATAAAAATGGGGGTACATATATTCTTTCTGATTGGTGTTTCAGGCTTCCTAGAATATATTCCAAGAAGTAGGATCACTAGATCAAATGGAAATTCAATTTTTAATTTTTTGAGGTAACACCATAGTGTTTTCCATAGTGGCTGCACCAGTCTGCATTCCCACCAGCAGTGTACTAGAGTCCCCTTTTCTCCACACCCTCGCCAACACTTGTTGTTTGATGATTTGTTGATGGCGGCCATTCTGACAGGTGTGAGGTGATACCTCATTGTTGTCCAATTATGCTTATAGCTCCTCTACTACCACCCTTTTGCCCTTTAGTATTTACAGCTGTACATACAGGTGAATATAGCAGGGGAAAGTACACAAATGGTTTTATAATAGTGTAAATATATATATTTATTTACACTATATATTTACACTATTATATATATACTTATATATATGAATAATAGAATCTTCTATTTAGACAAGATCAATCAGCAATACATCATCTATAGATTTCTTAGTGCAATTCAATAAATGCTCTTGATTATCTACTAAATAAAATGCCAGGCACTGTGCTAAGTGCTAGGGACACAAAGATAAATCAAACACAGTGGAGGAATGGGAAGAGCAGACATATTATAGAACATTGTAATACAATATGGTTAAGTATTAAAATAAAGATAAGTACCAGGTGATATGGAAGTCCAAAAAATAGGTACTTACCTCTATCTGTTGGTCAGAAAAGATTTGCCTTCCCTGAGAGAGTGGAGTGTGTAGTGAGTCCTGAAGGTTAAACTGGAGAAAAAGGGGAAAGCTATTCAGAGAAAGGGAATAGCATGAAGAAATGTATGGGCCAAGAACCTAGGTAGGACACATAGAGAATTATAGGGTGTTTCCTACTGCCAGCTAGAGCAGAGATCAAAGCCCACAGCCTCCAAATCCAGCTTGCTGCCTATTTTTGTTTGATCCATGAGCTAAGAATGGTTTTTACATTTTTAAATGGTTGGTGGGGATTGGGAAATGAAAGTCATGACACATGAAATATATAAAATTTCAATGTTCATAAAAAGTATGTTACTGGAAAATAGCATAGTTGTTTACTACATATTGTTTATGACTGCTTTCGTGGAATTGAGTAGTTGCAGAGACTGTATGGCCTGCAAAGCCTAAGATATTTACTATTTGGCCCTTTACAGAAAATGTTTGCTGGCCTCTTGAGCTAGAATAACATAAACTATCATCATACTAGGGAATGTCAGGAGATAACCCTAGGGGCAAGTAGGAGCCACATGACTTAGGGCTTTAAATGTCATGCTTGGGGACATGAACTTTATCACTTAGGTACTGGGAAATTATTGAAGAATTTTAAACAGGAGAACAGCATGATCAGATATGCCTTTTAGAAGCACTCTCTGATGACAAGATAATCATGTTTTTGAAGATGGTAAGGTTGACAGGGAGACTGATTAGGAAACTACTGGAATTATCCAGGCAAGAAATTTGAGGGCCTGAATTAGGACAGTGGAGAAGAGGGAAGAAGGAGGATATAAGATGAGTTACAGGCATTTGGTTTAAGTGACTTGAGAGAAGGATTTGCTCCCTTAAATGAGACAAGATTTATAGGATTTGGGAGGCAAGGTAATGAGTTTGGTTCTGGATAAGTTGAGTCTGAGATCCCTGTGGGATTTTCTGGTATAGTTAACTGGTAAGAAATCAAATCTAAAGAAAGTGGAACCTAGGGGAGAAAGATGGCTAGAGATACCCCTCTAAAAAAAGGGTTTTATTGGTTTTATTTTTTTAGAGAGAGTAAGGGAGAGAGAGATAAAAACATCAATGTCAGAGAGAAACATCAATTGGCTACCTCCTGCACACCCCCTCCTGGGGATCGAGCCCACAACCCTGACCAGGAATCAAATGGGGACCTTTCAATCCATGGGATGATGCTCAATCCACTGAGCCAAACTGGCCAATAGAGGTACCCTTAACAACAACTGAGATGTCCCCCTTCCCCAGGAAAAACTGCTAGAAAAAGAAAAAGGCAGTGAGTTAGCAGAAGAACTGTGATAACATAAATACTGAGTGCTTGAAAGAGAGGAACAATAAAAATCTGGTAGCTTTAAGAAGGATGAGAAGTCAAGAAGGAGGTGGATCTTTTAAGAGGGAAGAAAATTGAGTGTGTTAAATAGGCAGAGAGAGAATGATCCTGTAGAGTCAAAGAGAGAGAATAAATGGATGGCAAAAGATCCCAGAGAAGACAGAAAAAAATGGAACCAAGAGCATAGATGGAGCTGGCTTTGAACAGAGAGAGGGACATAAAAATGTGCATAAACATGAAAGTGTGTGCATGCTGGGTAGGTGGAAGTTGGCAGGTGTTCTGCATTATTGCTTCTATTTATTCATAAACTAAGAGTTAGACTGGATGCTGAAAATGAAGAGTAAAGGGTTGAATGGGTCTGGATTAAAGTGAATGGGAGACAGATTGGCCTCCAAAATATTACTGATAGCTGAGGTTAGAGATCACACAATAACCATTCAATAACCACTCAAAGACCCAGTTGTAGAGAATGGAATAATCCAGGATTTAGGTTTTCCTGCATTACTGGGGCAAAAGGACAGGACTGCAGATTAAATGCAAGGTCCAAACTAGGTGAAGGAAAAAGAGAAGCGAGCAGGAAACCGGTAGGCTGGCTAAAATTCTAGAAGCAAAAGATTCGTTTTTTGTGAGCGCTTAGTACTATGGAAGTAAGGTGACCAGTTTTCCCAGGACTTTCCCAGTGTTAAAACTTAAAAGTCCTGTATCCTAGGACTACATGCAAGGAGGGGCAAAAAAGAAACAAAGGCATAAGGCAACCTCTTTCAGGTCTTCATCAGCCAGGTTAACCTGTAACCTCTTAAGGGTTAACCTTTTTGAGCTAATCCACTTGCCTCTGCTCTCTCCCGGGGTCTTTTTATTTTTTTAATAATAGAAATATCTCTTTAGTCTCTTTATTGTCCCTTACTTTTATTTTATTTTACGTTATTTTTTGTCTTTCATGACACTGACATTTTTGAAGAGTCCAGTTGTCCATAACCAGTTTCAAAGAAAGGTAGCCAAGGGGGTCATCCAGCCTTATGGCTCAGAAACTGAAACAGAATTTAGCTTAAAATGTTATCTTTAGCCTGCCAGGCGCTTAAACCTTGTGACCTTTAGTCGAAACTTGGTAGTTACATTCTGCTGCTTCAGAGGTCAACAATCACGTAGGTAAGAAACTAAGATCAGGTCAGTGAAGTGTGAGTTCTGGAAGCTGGGAGTCCAACCAAGGGGTCAGCAGGTTTGGTTTCTTCTTAGGCCTTTCTCCCTAGGTTTCAGATGGTGACTGTGCTGATTTCTCATGTAGTCTTTTCTCTATGCATGCTCATCTCTATGCATGCATGTTCTTTTTGTGTCCAAATTTCTTGTTCCCTCCCAGGGTCTCGAATTCTGAAAACTAGAGCACTTCTCTTCTGGCTGCCACTCCAAATTGACAGTTCTTTAAGAATTGTGTCTCTGGGTCCCTTCCCACTGGAGTTTTCCAAATAGTGTGCCTTCTAGGTTTTCAGACTTCTGTATCCCCAACCCCTTTCCAGAGAATGAATTCTCTGAGCTCCTCTTACTCAATCCATGTACTCCCACTGAGCTCTTGTCCATCTCTTCCTTCTGTCCTAAAATCCTCAGCCATGCCCTCCATCTCGCTGGAGCCTTTGTTTCTTTTCAGGTCAATTAACATAAAACAATAGTATCACACACAATTCAATTACCCTTCTGTCCAATAGCCCAGAAATACTCTCAAACCCCTATTAGAATTTGGGTAGAAGAGGTTTAATTGTTTTGTTTTGAGTACAATAATCTAAATAAAGCATCTTATTTGCCTAAGCAGTAGTTAAGGTGGGGTACAGCTAGTTCCTTTTTATTATGTATGTATGTATTTATGTATTTATTTATTTATTAATCCTCACCCAAGGATATATTTTCCATTGAGTTTTAGAAAGAGTGGAAGGAAGGGCGGGAGGGGGAGAGAGAGGAACATTGATGTGAGACACATGGACTGGTTGCCTCCCACATGACCTCGATCAGGGCTGAACCTGCAACCCAGGCATGTGCCCTTGACTGGGAAATGAATCCAGGACCCTTCAGTGTGCAGGCTGATGCTCTAACCACTGAGCACCACTGGCCAGGGCACTAGTTTCTTTTTAAAAGAAATCCTCAATTTGAACTTTTGGTCTCTCTCCATGGTTCTTTTTTTAATTTAGTTTTAACTTTTTATTGAAGTTATATGTATTAAATTGCTTAAGGTGGCGAATAAAACTATGAGGCTTAATAATGGAAAAGAATAGTCATTGTGTTCCTTCTACACCTTGAGTTCTTGCTCCCCAGAAGGGACTACTTCCAACTTTTTTCAGCTGACTTTTGGTTACTGCTTCCATACCACTCTAAAATATATATATTTATATTGCTTCTTAATTTTTCCGTTCGGGCATTATGAGAGATGCAGATATCTCTTCTTTTTACACATATATACTTGCCCCCAAGCCTGAACTTTTCCTATCACCACCTCAATCTCCAAAAATAAATGTTTAGATTAACATTTAATGTTTATTATGATTATGTAAAATGCTATTCGTAACCAAACCAAGTATTCTAAGACTGCTTTTCATTTCCTGCATAAATTTGTTTTCCCTGGAAAATAATAATTATTTTTTTTATTTGCATAATATATACTCAACTAATTGCTAATTCAACCCCTACACTCCATTAATTTGTAAGGGACTTATTTTGTCTTCTCTTATTCCTAGTGGTCTGTGTCTTGGTATGGGTCTATTTGCATTTATCATGATTTTTTTCATTCTGGAAAGTCCAGAGCTTTGTTTCTGAAAACATGTATTGTTGATTTCCTCCCCTCCATTTTTATTTGCTCTTTCTAGAATTTATTATTCACATGTTTACCTCCTAAATTGGCCCTCTTATTTTCTATATATCTTGTTTGTTCTACTTTATTTTCCAACACTACCAATATTTTATTTATACTATCAAATTCATAATTTCCAATGGCTCTTTTTGTTTTCTGAATGTTCTGTGTAATAGCATGCTGTTCTTGTATCATGGATGCAATATTAATCATAGTTTTATTGTCTGTTTTCTTCTCCCTGCATAATCTTAGTTGCCTTCGTTTTTTGTTTGATCTTTATTTTTATTTTTATTTATTTTATTTTTTAAATATGTTTTTATTGATTTTTAGAGAGAGAGGAAGAGGGAGAAGGAGAGAAACATCAATGTGAGAGAGAAACATCAATCAGCTGCCTCCTGCACGCTCCCTATTGGGGATCAAGCCAAAAACATGGGCATGTGCCCTAGCCAGGAATCAAACCAGGACCTCTCAGTCCATGGGACAACACTCAATCCATTGAGTCACACTGGCTGGGCTGATCTTTATTTTTACATTAGAGGCTTTCTTCAAATGTTTGACGATCCTTGACTATCTGCTCTTACTTCAGAGTGGGGTTGTAAAAAGCAGATAGGTAGCTCTGAACTTTAAGTGGGGTTCATCTATAGCGAACAGCTTTTTCAGGTGATTTAGCTAGGCCACTTCATTGGAGAACTTCCAATGTCAGTATCTTTAGGTCTGCCCTCTTATGCTGATCAGATTATCCCGAGAAATATCTTCCAATTTTATGTCTGGAATTACAGAACTGGTATTCTGGGGACTAAGTAAGAAGAAGCATGTCAAGATCATATTCTATAAACCCAGATTCCTGATTCTAAGCCTGAGCATGTAACCACTACCCCCAATACATTACTTTCTCTCCTCTTCACCCCAGTTTAGTTTAACATGTGTTGACTACCTACCTTTTGTCTAAATGCTGTTTAATTAGACCCATTGGTCTAAATGCTGGAGATAAAGAAATCATTGGAAGACCCTATTTCTCCCATCCCAGGTTCAATTTAAGTCAATAAAAGCTATTAAGCTTTCAGCGGTTCTCAATATGTGGGTCGCGACCCCTTTGGGGGTCGAACAACCCTTTCACAGGGGTTGCCTAAAACAGAACAGTAGCAAAATTATAGTTATGGAGTAGCAACAAAAAATAATTTTATGGTTAGGGGTCACCACAACATAAGGAACTGTATTAAAGGGTCGCGACATTAGGAAGGTTGAGAACCATTGCTAGATGTTCAAAGTTCTATGCTAGCATTGTGGAAAGAAAATATCAGTAAGACACAGCTCCTGTCTCAAGCTCTTAGATGTGTGTGGGAGGTAGAAACAAATTATAAAACCAAAATACAAGGCAGACCATGACATAAATAATGCAAAATAAAGGAAGAAGTACTATGGTTGTTTAGAAAGGAAAAAGAGCCCTGGCCTGTTTGGTTAAGTGGTTAGAGCATCAGCCCACAGACCAAAAGGTCTCAGGTTCAATTCCCAGTCAAGGACATGTACCTGGGTTGCAAGTTCAATCCCTGGCCCCAGTTGGGTTGGTGCGGGAGACAGCTAGTCAATGTGTCTCTCTCACATTGATTTTCCCTCCCTCTCCCTTTCTCTCTCTCTTCCTCCCTTCCACTCTATATCTAAAAATCAATGGAAAAATAAAAAAATATCCTCAGGTGAGGATTTAAAAAAAAGGAAGAAAGAAAGGAAGAAGAGATTCATCCTGATTATGGGATTATGAAGCAAGTGGTGATTTTAATTGGAGTTTTAAAACTGTACAGAATTTTACAAACAGAGATGGGGGAGTGCAGGATATAAGCAAAAGCCCAAAGATCAAAATATCTAGAATTTCAGGACTCTGCTTTTATTCCCTGCAGGGTGATTCTGGTGGCCCCCTCAACTGCTTAGTGAATGGCCAGTATGCTGTCCATGGAGTGACCAGCTTTGTGTCCAGCCAGGGCTGTAACGTCTCCAGGAAGCCTACAGTCTTCACCCGGGTCTCTGCTTACATCTCTTGGATGAATAATGTGAGTCCCCTCAAATAATTGGTTAAAACAGGGTCACCTGGAGACCTGTGCACTGGCTGGGTTGGGGAGCAAAAGTTGAACAGAAGAAGCCATAATTTTCCTCACCACATTCATATGTTTTATTCCTTTCCCTTCCCTCCATAGCGTACTTTCCCTCAATATCATCTTGAGTTCCCCTTCACATACTCACCAAGCAGGCTTCACCATATTGTTTACTGCTTAGGGTAAGGTGGTGGTGACAACAGATCTGAACCAGGCACATATCACTGTTGTCCTAAGTTAAAGCCAAAGGAAAAACAACTTCTGAAGGCCTGCATGCTTCTGGACAAGAAAAGAGGCACTAACACTCTCTCCTAATGTGAGATTTGCTCTACCCTTTGGAAAGAGGTTTCATTACTTAAACAATGTTTGAGGGTTAGGTGAGACTCTACCTATAGTGGCCTGGTGGGAGAGCCTCACAAGCATCCCTCCTGTGCCTTCCAGCCTTCTAACACATTCTGGAGTCTTATGGCATGAACATTGACTCACAGACATTTCAAAGTCTGTCCTTGCCACTAAGTCTTGGGTATGTGCCTATAACACTGATGCCTGGCCAGTGTGGCTCAATAGATTGAGCATTGTCCCATGGAGTGAGAGGTCCTGATTCGATTCCTGGTTAGGGCACATGCCTGGGTTGCAGGCTCGATCCCCAGTAGAGGGCATGCAGGAGGCACAGTTGAAACCTACTTCCTGCCCCACAACCTCTTAACTCCCCATAAACCAATATAGGGCCATACTCAACTAAGAACCCTGAAGGAAAAATAAAGGAGGTGGGCAGAAGTAACTGATTGTGGATATAACTGGCTTTTCCTTCAGGTCATCGCCAGCAACTGAACTCTTCCTGAGTACAACAGCCATCCTCAGATGATTCTTCAATTCACAGCAGGACTTGAGACCATCACGAAAAAAACATTCTAGAAGACTATTGAGCCAGATACAGAAAACCAAATAAAACTGCATATACATTGTCAACCTGTGTCTTTTTATTTGTAATTAGGCTCTCTCGAAAAATGCAGTTATAGATCCCAAGTTGGATTTCACCACATTTCTGAACTGGTTCTTCCATTTGCTGCCACCTCTACCAGTTCACAAACTAAGCCATGTGGGAGTGGTTTTATATTATTTTAGGATCTACCTATCCATTAATCTGCCCATCTGCGCTCCTCTTATGCATATTTGCTATATTCAAAGGCACAGAGTACTTTTAGCCCAGCTGGTGTAGCTCAGTGGTTGAGCATTGACCCATGCACAAAGGTCACTAGTTCAATTCCTGGTCAGGGCCCATGCCCAGGTTGTAGGCCAAATTCCTAGTGGGGGGCATGCAAGAGGTGGCCAATCAATGTTCTCTCTCATCAATGTTTCTATCTCTCTTCCTCTCTCTCCCTCTCCCTTCCTCTCTTTCTAAAATCAATAAAGAAAAAAAAATTTTTTTAAGGCCAGAGTACTTTTAAATGCTCCTGAGTGACAAAATGTGCACTGATCTCCCAGGTACACTGTGGGCTCCTCCTTCTTTTGTTTCCCCCTTCAGTGCCTAGAACAAGTGTTCACCCCAAGGTTCTGGATGATGGCAACTTCATACTAGGGAACACTAGAGACAGGAGTACAGGATTAGTTGGTAGGTCAGATGCCAGCAAAGAAAGTGGCAAATTAGAAAGGACACTGGGAAGAAAAAAAAATAGAAAAAGGGACAAAAACAAAACAAAACAATGTTTAACAAAGAAAAGAAATAATTAAGGGGAAGAGGCAGAACAAAAAGAGAGAGGAGACAATAATATGTGACCTCATGTAAACCACAGCCACAGGCACATCCACTTGCACCAGAAGCACTCGGGGGGCCAAGGTAATGCCGGTGGCATGCATCATCACAGGATCAAGTTGGATAACTATCACTCAGGTTACTAGGGGAAAGTTGGTATGAGGAATTACCACTTAAAGAGAAACCAGAGCTTCTGTCCAACTGTCAACCTTGATAAACTGTGGACCTTTGTCAGTGAGTAGACATGAGTAAATGCTACCAAAAACAACACTGGAGCTGCTCCTATCATTGATGTGGTGTGAACGGGCTACTACAAAGTTCTGAGGAAGGGAAAGCTCCCAAAGCAGCCTGTCATTATGATGGCCATATTTTTCAACAAGCTGAAGGGAAGATTAGAATGTTGAGAATCCTGTGTGCTTTTCAAAAAAAAAAAAAAAATATATATATATATATATATATATATATAATCTCCAAACTAAGAATGAGTCAGCACTTCAAGGCTGGGACAAAAATAGGCAACCTAATCCAGGGTTCTATAACCAGAGAGAACTGTGAAGCTGATAATTTCATCCTGGCCAGGGTTCAGTCTGTTAGAGTGGTCTACGATAAAGTGAAGAGGAAAATGAGAGGAGAAGACTAAGAGGATGAGAAGCATCTTTTCTTTTTTAAGTCAGTTTAAATTTTTATTGGCTGATAAAGAGCTACCACACATTCTTCCCATCTCATGCTTCTATTCCTGAATTTAATTTGCAAAGGGAAGCAGAGACCAAAAATTTTATTTAACAAAATTAAACATGTGAGGGAAAATGCTAATTTTTAGAAAATAAAACATATCTCTCAGAGAAAATGTTTTTTTGTATATCTTTTTTTTTTTTTTTAATCCTTACCTGAGAATATTTTTCCATTTATCTTCAGCTAGGGAGGGAGGGAGGGAGAGAGAGAGAGAAGAACAACATCAACATGAGAGGGACACATCGAGTGGCTGCCTCTTGCATGACCTTGACCAGGGCCAGGGACTGAATCGCAACCGAGGTACATGCCCTTGATCGGAATCAAACCCGAGATTCTTTGGACCTCAGCTCTAACCGCTGAGCCAAACCAGTCAGGGCATGTATATCATATTTAAAATGCAGTTTTGTTTTCCATTTAGGAACTGTGAAAAACACATATTTAAAATGTCTTTGGTCCTGGCCAGTGTGGCTTAGTTGGGTGGAGCATTGTCCTGTACAACGAAAGGTTGCAGGCAGATCAGGGCACATGCAGGAGGTAACCAATCAGTGTTTCTCTCTCTCTCCCTCTTTCTCTAAAACCAGTAAAAAGCATGTCTTTTTACAGGTAAGGATTAAAATGTCTTTGGGAAGATGCCCCATTTTGCAATGTGTGCTCTTTCAGATTCTTTTGGGCTATGGATGTTGAGAAGTAGTCCATGTTCTCATTTCCTATGTCAATAATGCCTGACAGAGCCTTCTATTATTCACCTGTCTGACATCTTATCCAGAATTAGTGGAGGGGCAAAAATTCTTGCCCGGTTTGTTTCTACAATGCAGCCATTGAACACCATCTCATCAAAAATGATGTGTACTTTATCCAAATTAAACATTCTATCCAATTCACTCACTCAGCTGAAGTTCTCATCTAAAACTTCCATAAAGTTATGAAGTCATAAATCGCCATCTCATTCTCAGTGTCATTAACTCCAACTATGATGATAAGAGCTGCATAGTGTTGATATATCAGCTTAAAATCCTTACATTCCGCAAAAGAGCACTGTGCAGCTCAGGGTGGCGTTTGTCCTGGCCACAGTTCTTCCTAGAATCCTCCTCCCCCTTTCCCACACTCAACTAGTTGTATGGTGCAGGCTTCCATGGGGTAGTCATTTTGAGAAGGAACTTTCCATAGCAGTCACTGAAGACCAGACAAGAGGTACGAGGGTAACCAGCTAAGATAAGTCCTGGGATTTGTAGGTTGCTATGTCAGTAGAGGCCTCTAGAACAGTGTATACACTGTAAGAAGTTGGGCTGGAATCAGGATGCCTGTATTCCCAATCTGTTTCACACTAAAGAATGGGTAACCTCGGGCAAGCCACCAGCCCTTTCTGTGACTCAATTTTCCTATCTAGTTAACTTCTAACGATTGTTCCTGCTCTAATATTACATGATTTGGTGACCATCGATTTAAGTTCCAGAGAGATTAGCACTGAAGAGAGTTTCTTAGGAGGCAGTGACTGGGCTGCATTGTTGACAATGCTGTGGATTCCTGAGAATGACATAGGTATTGGCCTCCTTCTACTAGTGACACACCTGTTATCATCACCATCTTCTCTCAACTGTCCCCACAGTACCACCATTCTCTGGGTTTCTCCCTATCCAACATCAAGTTCTTCCATTTTCTTCATTCTGTCCTTTCTAGACCATCCTCACAACTAACATTCAGAATAAACTATTGATCTATTACCTGAAAATATTGTATCTATATCTACAAATGAATAACATATATAACATAACATTATAATCATCTGATTACCAGCCTTTCTCCATCTCCTGACATTAAGCATCTGAGATTAAAGATTACATTTTTTTTCTTTTTCTGGTACGTACCCCTAATGGGAATCAAACCCAGGACTCTCTGGTCTGCAGGCCAATGCTCCAACCGTTGAGCCAAACTGGCCCAGGCAAAGATCACATATTTTAAATTCATTTTCAGCTTCCCAACACTCAGCAATGCCTGTCACATGGTTGATCCTTTGTGTAGTACATCAATTTTGGGGAATGACCTGGAAAACAATACTTATCAAGGTCCTCTAATATTGTCTCAGGCCTCCAGCTCCCATCTCCACTCCTTAGGAAGTGTATTTTGACCCTCTTCCCTTCCTTAAGGTTATTTTATCTGCATTGAAAAATCCTTGAGTAAATGGTTTCTCTGAACCTAGTGTCCTAATTTCCAGCTATCTCCTCAAACAGGTCAGAGAGTAACTTCCTGTTGGAGACCTTCTTCCTAGAGAAGCAACAGTTGCCAATAGCAGCAGTCTCCACGCCAACTTTCACAATCTGTCTTCACATTCTGCCTCCTTCTAATAAGTCGTACTAATTTATCAAGCTAGAAAGAATTGCTCTCCATCCCCAGCACAGGCTTTCATACTCTCCTCATTTTTTCCCCAATAAGATCCTCTCCTTCCCTATTTCTATCTCTACCTCAATTGTTCTTCCCTTTCGAATCCAGGTGTGGACTCTATCCCTACCAGTTCTAGGTTTAGAACCAACCTCTCTGACAGAGGCTTTCCATCTTTAAAAACTGTAATCTGGCCCAGCCGGTGTGGCTCAGTGGTTGAGCATCGACCCATGCACCAAGAGGTTGCCTGTTCGATTCCCCATCAGGGCACATGCCCAGGTTGTGGGCCCAATCCCCAGTGGAGGGCATGCAGGAGGTGGCCAATCAATGTTTCTATCTCTCTCCCCCTCTCCCTTCCTCTCTAAAGTCAATAAAGAAAAATAAAATTAAAAAAAAACTGTAATCTGGCTCTAGCTGATGTGGTCCAGGTTAGAGCATTGGCCCTGGCACCGAAGAGTGGAGGATTCAATTCCTGGTCAAGGGCACCAACAATCCAGCCCCAGTTGGGGTGTGTGGGAGGCAACCAATCAATCACATTGATGTTTCTCTCTTTCTTTCACCCCACCTCCCTCTTCTCCACCCTTTCTAAAAATCAAAGCAAATTCCTTGGGTGAAGATTAATAAATTTTTTAAAATATTTTTTCTTTATTGATTTTAGAGAAAAAGGGAGAGGGAGATAGAAACATTGATGAGAGAGAACATCAACTAGAGGCCTCCTGCATGCTCACCACTGGGGATTCGGCCCACAACCTGGGCATGTGCCCTGTCCAGAACCGAACCGGTGACCTCTTGGGGCATGAGTTGACACAACCACTGAGCCACACTGGGCCAGATTAATAAATTTTTAAAAAACCAAAACTGTAACCTGAAGTAAGAAGTACATTTTACTTGGCCACCCAGATAAGCGAACCGCGTTTTCCTGTACAAAAAATACTCTTGCTGAGTGAAAATCACAATATTTTTACCCCATTGTTTCCGTTATTTTCCAGCGTGGATGGTTGTAGCTAACTGGCTCTCGGGAATGAATGAGTCTAGGCACCCCCCCTTGAAAACTGTTCACTGGGGCTGGTGTTCCTATACCTTAGGGCTGGAGAGCTTTGACGGTGGTCTTGAGGGAGCGCCCCGGAGGGCAGGCCCGAGTTTCCGGCCTCCTCCCAACAGGCCCAGCTACTACCCTGAGCTCCAGAAGTTCCCACTTGGCCCCTGGGCCGCACCCCTAAGCTGGACCATGGGGAGGGCTTCAGGGGTCAGTGCTGGCTGGGCTCGAGTGGGTCTCAGGGTGGCCGTTGTCTGGGCCCAGGCTTGCTGCACTGGGTTTCGGGGTGGCATCAGGGTGGAGTCAGGATGGTCCTGGGTGGCTTCAGGGTGGTCTCGGGTGGTCCTGAGGCACCTGGAGTGGTCTCGGGGTGGTCCTGGATGGCTTCAGGGTGGTCTCGGGGTGGTCCTGGATGGCTTCAGGGTGGTCTCGGGTGGTCCTGAGGCACCTGGAGTGGTCTCGGGGTGGTCCTGGATGGCTTCAGGGTGGTCTCGGGGTGGTCCTGAGGCACCCGGGGTTTTCTCGGGGTGGTCCTGGGTGGCTTCAGGGTGGTCCTGAGGCACCTGGGGTGTTCTCGGGGTGGTCTCGGGGTGGCTTCAGGGTGGTCCTGAGGCACCTGGGGTGTTCTCAGGGTGGTCCTGGGTGGCTTCAGGGTGGTCCTGAGGCACCTGGGGTGTTCTCGGGGTGGCTTCAGGGTGGTCCTGAGGCACCTGGGGTGTTCTCAGGGTGGTCCTGGGTGGCTTCAGGGTGGTCCTGAGGCACCCGGGGTGTTTTAGGGTGGTCCTGGGTGGCTTCAGGGTGGTCTCGGGGTCGTCCTGAGGCACCTGGGGTGTTCTCAGGGTGGTCCTGGGTGGCTTCAGGGTGGTCTCGGGGTGGTCCTGAGGCACCTGGGGTGTTCTCAGGGTGGTCCTGGGTGGCTTCAGGGTGGTCTCGGGGTGGTCCTGAGGCACCTGGGGTGTTCTCAGGGTGGTCCTGGGTGGCTTCAGGGTGGTACTGAGGCACCTGGGGTGTTCTCAGGGTGGTCCTGGGTGTCTTCAGGGTGGTCTCGGGTGGTCCTGAGGCACCTGGGGTGTTCTCGGGGTGGTCTCAGGTGGCCACGGAGTGGTCCCGAGGCGGCCGGGGGGACCTGCCCAGCCTCGCACGGCCACGGCGGGGAAGTAGGAGGCCCGCCCCCAGCACCGGATGCGAGGCATGCCGGGAACCGCACTTCCTCCTCAGGAACCTCCACAAAACCACAGGCTCTCGCCGGGCCTGCCGCCCCCAGGGAGCCGACAGGATGGCTGAGGGCAAGACTGGCGGTGCCGCCGGCCTCTTTGCCAAGCAGGTGCAGAAGAAGTTCAGCAGGGCCCAGGAGAAGGTAAGCGCGAGCGGAGGCCCGAGGCCGCCGATGCTTCGAGGGGGGCGTACCGGGTGCTCCGGGGCGCGGGGGGCCTGGGCTGAGAAGGGTCCCCGGCCTCCCAGAAACGGGACCAGGGAGAGGGCGTCCATGAACAGGCAGACCTGAGCGAGAGGGAGACCACCAGCTGGCCTCCCCCAGGAGGAGGGAAGCCGAGGGGGCGGCGGTCTCTCGGGGCCTCAACGCTCGGCTGAGCCGGAGAAGATGAAGGGAAGGCTCGAGCGCTGGCCACTGCGGCGGGCAGTTTTGGCCCTGGCGCTCCAGCGAGGACGGCTCTCACAGACGAGGACACTGCGGGCTCGCAGCAGCGGACCCCCGAAGGCATCAGAGGGAAGGGCCAGCTGTGCTGCCCTGAGCGCCGCCGGGCTGGGACTGGGAGCCCCGGACTCGGGACTCGGTCCCTGCACGGCGCTGGGCCCCACCCTGCCTGGCCCCGCGTTGTTTAAGCTGATGTAAGAGTGACCCTTATCTGCTTCCTGCGCGTCCCGGGGTGACAACGGGTGACAAGGTGCGGCTCCCTTCACACTGCGCCCTGGGGGCGCTCTGGGGGGTCCTGCCCCAGCGCCGGCCCCCAGGCCGGCTGTCCGTCCACGATGCGCCTACCTGTGTCTCCTGTGTCGACTCTGGACACTTCACTTCTCCACACCTATGACGTTCTTTATGTTCTTCATTTTCTAAATTTCAGATAGCGCAGAAGGGAGAGAGAGAAACATCGATGTGAGAGAGACACATCGAGTGGTCGCCTCCCACACGACCCTAAACTGCAACCGAGGTACGTGCCCTTGGCGGAACCGAACCCGGGTCTCTCTGGTCCGCGGCCCACGCTCTAACCGCTGAGCAGACCGGCCAGGGCTCTAGTGACATTCTTGTTTCTCCCCATCCGGATATTTTCCCTGCCTCTCACTGCAGCTCCTGCCTCCCTGCCAGCACTCTGGTAGCCGGGATGGGGTGGGGAGATGACTACGCCGGAAGAGAAGGGGAGGGGGACACAAGGACCTGACAGAATTGTGGCTTCCTAAGGGTTCCTGGGCCTAGGAGCGTTTGGACAAATACCACTCGCTTAAGAATTGAAACAGTTGTGTCATCTTCCAAAAGCAGAGCACGGCTTGGGGCCTGGAAGGCTGAAAGGCAATCAGCCCTCCCAAATGGGATTTCAGCAGCATCATGGAATGTAGATCTACTCGCTGCCTTTGAGAGGCTGACAATGGAAGCGAGGGAAGTCGGGTGGGGGAGAAGCCAGGTCATGTGAAAGAGCAGAGGAATGAAAGATTTTGTGTGACTAGGCTTGGTTACCTCACCTTACCCTAACTTCACCTCAGTCCTGGTTTCAGCCTCTCAAAAGGCTGTCTGGTCTCAGATCTGATACACAGAGATCAGGTCTAGTTAGAAGCGGTGTGGAGAAACAGGAGGTACTAGGGAAGAGGGGAAGGCTAGCTACACTATGGGTTGGAAAAAACAAAAAGAAAATCCAAAAGATAGAAGGTTATGGGTAATAGTTGTTTTTAAAAGACGTAGAGATTGATTTACCTCACTCTTTCACCTCTTATCCTTATCTAGCCTATCATCAACACTATGTCCTCGCTTTGGGATTTCTCTCCTTTTTAAAGCATGGGCTCCTAAGCCTTAAGGTAAATCATATCCCTGCTCTGGGCTCCAGATTCTGCATTTCTAAAATGAGAGATTTGGTGTTCAGTGATTTGGAAACTCAATCTGGTAAGAACACCAGAGTAAGAAGGGGAGAGGGCTCCTTGAACCACAGAAAGAGTAAAATACTTCCCAAAGGGAAAACCAGCTGCCCAGGTACACCCTGTTTTTCCTGGTCTGAACCCCAAGAAGGCAGAATGAGGAACAAACTCAAGTCTGCCATGGGGAATTCTCAACTTTTTTCAGAAAACAAGAAGATACTCTGAACCCAGACTTAGACACAGGAGCAGGCAGAAGTTGCGCTTGGAGTAGTAATTCAGCCAGCACCCAAAAGATAGTGGTTGCTGCTTGGATAGAATGGGAATGGCCTAGGGTGTGGGGAGGAGCTCAGCTCAGCCTGCCAGAATCCTTGAGTCTTGGGAAGTTATTTTTATTTATTTTTTATTGTTGAATGGGAAGTTGTTAAAGGCAAGATAAAGACAGCAAAAGTTATAGTCAAAAGAAATGACTCCCTGGAAAACTGCAATTTTTCTGTAAAGCAGGCATGGCATCTTTTGAGTAGTATGTATTAACTAACATGTCAAATAGTCAAATATCAAGTGTCCACTGAGAAAGACATGATCTTTTCCTTTGTGGAGTCAACATATTCATAATATGATCTCACTTCATCTTTTCAACCCTTAATCATGTTATTAGTATCCCAATTTTAGAAATGAGGAAACAAGGCTCAAAAGAGATTGGCATGTGGCAGAATTATCACTGGAACCCAGGTGCCTTGCCTTTGGATGCCAAACTCAGGCTGCTCTCTTTACAAAGTTCTTGATAAACCACTCTGACATCTGTGCCTCTCCACTTCCTGCTGGCCTGCCCACTTCCTTCTGAACTTTTTTCAGGAGCAAAGCTGGATGTGGGAACACCTTTTGCTCAGGCCGCCTCCTCTGAAAAGCTAGGAGTGAAGGTCTGGTCACTGTTAAACACAATGGAGATGAAACATTCTTGTTTTATTTTCCAGTTCCCACCCAGACTCAACATGAGACCATTCAAACTGGCTTTATTGTGTTTTTACAATATGGTACATTTTCACATTTCAAAATAATGCTTTCACCAACTGTTTGTGCTATCTCTGTGGCAAACCTCTCAGGTTGCTAACACCTCCCCACCCCCACCCCATGAAAGGGCATCCTTTACCACTCCTTTGTTGGTCTTTTCCTCTGTTAACTTTTATTCAACTTGTATCCCAGATGGTTCAATCAACAATATTTAGAGAAGAACTCCTTTGTCCAGGATACCTAGCTGGACCCAGGAGGGAATTTAAAAACAAGTAAGAAGCATTCTTGCCTGTCAGAAGCTTACAATCTAGTTTTTTGTTTTGTTTTGTTTTGTTTTGTTTTTATCCTCACCCGAGGACATTTTTCCATTTTTTGTTCAGGAGGGAGACAGGAACAGAGAGAGAGAGGGAGAGAAACATCAATGTGAAAGGAACACATCGAGTGGCTGCCACCCGCACGATCGACTAGGGCCGGGGACAAGGGGACAAACTGCAACCGAGGTATGTGCCCTTGGCGGAACCAAACCTGGGTCTCTCTGGACCGCAGGCCGACGCTCTAACCGCTGAGCCAAACCGGCCAGGGCTAGTTTTTTGTTTTTTGTTTTTAAGTAAAATAAGGGACCTGAGAGAGCTGCACCTCTGTGGAAATTCAGAGGACAGACAGAGATTTTGTAGTGGAGGCTGAATTTGAAATAGGAATTATGGCCAATGAGTAGTTTCTCAGGAAAGGAATGATAGAACATTCCAGCTGAGGAATGCAAATTGAGTAAGGCATGGCATCTGGAAATCCTTTTAGGCAAGGGTTGGTGGGAGAAAAGGCTGGAAAGTATATTAGGGCCATATTAAGGAGACCCTACTTTAGCATATATCCTGAAAATAAGGATTTCTTACATAACTACAGTATCGTTATTGCACCTGAGAAAAAAAATTTTAACAAAATTGCGTAATATCTGATGCGCAGGCCCTATTCAAATGACCCCAGTGGAGAAGATTAAATAAGATATAACAAATGATTACAGGTCATGGTGAGGAACTATAGCCACAAAACATCTGCAGTGATTTTTTTGTTTTTTAAGCTTTACCCTCCCATCTCAACCTATATAAAAGTTAAATCAATGAACACTGGAATATTCTTTACCTATTTCACTAAGTGTTAACATTTTGCCACATTTACTTTTCTTCTTGTCCCTGCTCTTTCTCCCTAAATATCTATATTCTAACTTCCCAGCTGCTAAGCCAGGCAAACTGGGCCAGAATTCCTCAGTGCAGAACTTCAGGGATTGGCATTACGTGGGCTTTCAATAAGAAGTGATCCTAAGGTAGAACTTACTAATTCTTTCAACAAACATCTGTGGAACACCTGTACATCCTCTTCCCTCAAGGAATTCTAGTTTAAAAAGAGCATCTACAACACAGTATAAGTCGGTGACACCTGGCCCTGTTGCTTATGGCAACAAATGAGTTCGAGCCCAGGGCACTGGGTTGTTTCCAGGGTGATAATACTCATCTTTTCAGTTTCAGAATTGAAGATGGGCATGTTCCCTCGGCACACCTTCCAAGTCTTTTTGCCTTGAGTCTTTTGGAGATTGGGAATACAGGTCTGCTTTAGGATATGCCACATTGATTCTAGACTCAGTTGACTCCTCTATCCTTTCAGCCCCCTTCACCCAAGAACTATGCCCCAAACAAAGGAAGGGAGGGGTAGCAGGAAGGAAGTGAGAGCTGTGTTAACCACTGAACATGGTAGTTTTGCAACTTGCTTGGTAGAAGACAGTGTTTGGGGGGAGGTGAGGGGAAGGGTGGAGCCAAAGAAGGTGGCAGATTCTGCACACCCAGGATTGGTGTTAAGTAAGGTGGAGTTAGAGAAACAAACACATATAATTAAACTGAAAAGGAAACAGGGGAGGGAGTGGAACTAGACATAGTGATAGTGGATTTGTATTGAGTACTCACTTTAGGGCAGCACTGTGAAAGTAATTTACATATATGGTATCATTTAATTTTACCAACAACCCCAGGAGATACTATGGTCTTACTAGGAGAAAGGGATTTCTGTAAACTAAGGCTCAGGAGTTTAAGTGCACAGATAATAGTATGGGGAAGGCCTGGGGGGTGGAGGTTGCGGGCGGGAGTACGGGGTGGGGCTAAGAGGGAGAAAATGGGAGACATCTATAATACTGTCAACAATTTTGAAAAGAGTTTAAGTGATTTGCCCAAAGGCTTATAGCCAGTAAGTGGAAAGGCCAAGATGGGGTCATATATCTATTTGTCTGACTGCAGAGTCCTTGATCTTAACCATTATAGAGAGCTCCAGAAGTGAGAGACACTAACTCCAGGATTAAGAATGGAGTCATCCTGCCCTGGCCGGTTTGGCTCAGCGGTTGGAGCGTCGGCCTGTGGTCCTGAGAGACCCGGGTTCGGTTCCCGCTAAGGGCGCATACCTTGGTTGCAGTTTGTCCTCGGCCCTGGTCGGTTGTGCGGGTGGCAACCACTCGATGTGTTTCTTTCACATCGATGTTTCTCTCTCTCTCTCTGTTCCTCTCTCTCCCTCCCGCTCTACCTGAACAAAAAATGGAAAAATGTCCTCGGGTGAGGATAAAAAAAAAAAAGAATGGAGTCATCCTCACTCCCAAGACCTGGGCAGTCTTGCATATGATTCAAAGCCCAATCTCCCTCTCTAGCTTCCTTACACACATTCCCTATAACACACCCTGAACCAGCCATGCTGAACTATCTCATGAAGCTGCTATAAATTTGCATACTCCCATGACTTTGCTGATGTTGTCTTTGCCTAGAAGCCTCTTTCCACCCTCACCTTTTATACTGTATTCCAGTCTATCAAAATTTTAATCCAAGGCCCAGCATTGGTCTTCTCCTGTATCATGCAGACATGTTTGGAGAGTCTCCTGTATTCTCCTTCCTTTTATAAGTATTAACTATCTATTTGCTGGATACTGAGAAATCTAGATGAGTAAGACAAGTACCCAAATCTCAAGGAGCTCACAATGTAGAAGGAGACATAGATAAATACAAATAATAAAACAGTAACAGAAGTGCAAATAAGGTACAGAAACTGTAAGCACTTAAGAGGGAGTGATTACCTTGATTAATAAGATGAAGTAGATGTGATTGTCACAAAGGATATAGATTATGAATTGGGTTTTGATTATGAAATAGATTATGAAGTGGTCTGACAGCCAAGGTGGGGAAGAACATTCTAGAAAGAGCACAGCATCTACAACAAGCAGAAGTATGGCTTATTCAGGAAACAAAATGTTAGGGGGAGACCTACAGGAAGGAGGAACTATGAGAGCTGAGGCTAAATGAGTAGTCAGATCATTGAGACCTATATGCATGCTAGAGCTTGAACTATAACTTACAAATACATAATGAGTATGTAATAAAAATTTGTTGAGAAGATAAATGGAGAATCATCAGAAGGTTTTAAGTAGCAGCATGATAGGCCTGTTATAGCAGACCAGGTGAGAAACAATCAGGGCCTGGGCTGAAGCTGTGGCAATGAGACTAGAAAGCATGGGATGATTTTCAGAGATGGTGAGGGATTCATTGAAGGAGGTGAAAGAGAAGGAATTGAGGATAGGTACTCCTGAGATTCCAACTTGGACCTGGGGGACGGTGATATCTCCTTCCAAAATGGGTTACGGACAGAAGAGGCAGGACTCTCTTCCTTGTTTGTGAGTGTCCTCTCTGAGAACAGTTACTATATGTTTTTTATTTCCACGCCCTTTGCATTAGCACTAAGATTGGTATAATGTTTAGTTCTCAGGTTCTTAGTGGAGAGGAAATAGACATGGATAACATTAATTTTTAGCTGAGTTTTAAAAGCATTTTGTCAGGGCTTCTTAAAGTTTTCCACAAGGGCACTTATAAGAGTCTTCTGCCCACTTCTGTAACCTCATCTATAGAGGAACCTGCAGCTATGGCTGGAAGAGGGTCTGTCAAGTGAAAAATGTCTTGAAGGCTCATGTTATATCTTTAAAAACCATGCACATTTTACATTTTTCTTATTAATTCTTGTTTTAATATAATACTCTCCCCATCTCCCTATGAAAAACACTGTAAATAACAATGTCATTCCAGGAACATATACCTTATTTACTCTAGGCTTTATATATATTCTCTAGCACACTGCTGCATACTCCCAAGAGTACCAAATTTGAAAAGAGCCACAGAACATGATTGTTTATTCAGCAGTGTGCTATATTTCTAATTCTGTTGGGCTGATATGAGTACAGTGGCCTTTTAGTTGCATCTGAAACTCTGAGAAGCCACGGTCATATGAAGCCAACAGATAAGAGACTTGACTATATGTAACCTTATGGATATCTATGACTTATGTCCTTAGGTACTGCAGAAGTTGGGGAAAACTGTCGAAACCAAAGATGAACGATTTGAACAAAGTGCCAACAACTTCTACCATCAACAGGTAATCTGGAGAGTGGGGAAGGGAAGCTTGGAAAAAGAAAGAAGACATGAGGGCTGAAAGGCAGAGGAGCAACATGTTCTTCAAACCAGCAAGCATTCCTACTAACCCATCTTCCCCTCAGGGTAGGGGCCACCTGGTGCCCACTGCTTATCCTTCCCCTGGAACCAGAGGAACTCACCTTTCCTGCTCCTGGTGACCCTAGTTTGGGGCGGTGGGGGGTGGGTAGACAGGTGTTCTTTTTTCTTAGTGGTTCCCCCAGAGTACAGTGGCATCACCTGGTCCTTAGACAAAGTCAAAATGAGCCCTTGTCACCTTATTCACTTCCCAGGGTGCCTCTCTCCCACCCTAGGGTTCTTATCTCAATAGCCCCATGTTTTCCTTGTGGCCTCTTTGTTCACTACATATACCTACCCCACCTATGCCCTTTATTCTAAAATATTACCTCCATTTTTTTACCTGTCATTCTCACCAACACCTCCTATTCTCACTGTTCCTTCTGTCTTCACTGGATAGTATGTGTAATTTAATGCAGAAAATTTACATTAATAAGGGAGTGGAGGGAAGGGAAGAGATACACCAAAGAACTGATGATATGCATATATGCGTCACCAATGGACACAGATAATAGTGTGGTGAAGGCAGGGAGTGGTTGGAGCAGGAAAAGGGTGTCAATGGGGGAAAAAAGGAAGGACATCTGTAATACTTTCAACAATAAAGACAAATTTTAAAAAAAGAAGTGGACAACAGAGGTTTAACCTTCCATGGGATATTTAATTTTCCATCTTCATGTGCCAGGCATCATGCTCAGTGCTTTACACATATCTCATTTAATTCTTACATCAGTCTTGGAGATTGCGATCTTTATAATAGAAGAGAGTTGTTAACTTAAATGAATATCCAGTTGCATTGCATTCAGACATTGACTTACCTACATTTAGGTCAAATTTCACAGGTTAAGGGCATAGTCGCCTACTACACTGCCTTACTTCAGACACCAGGCACAAACTCCAGAGTTCCCAGGCCTCCTACTTTACTAACCAACTGGCTATAAATTTGGGGCTTCCTACTAATTGCTCAGCTTCCATAATTTGCTAGAATTACTCACAGACTCAGGAAACTGTTTTACTTACAACTACAGTTTTATTGTAAAGGATACAAGTCAAGACCAGCCAAATGAAGACATATAAGGTGAGAACTGGGAGGTTCCCAAATGTGAAGTTTCTGTGTGCACAAGACATCACCCTCCCAGCACACTAATCTAGTATTACCAACCAAGAAAGCTCACCAGAGCTTCAGGTATCTAGAGTTTTTATTGTGATTTCATTGCATAGTGAATCATCAGCCATGTAATTGAACTTAATCTCTAGCTTCCCTCCCATCTCCTCCCCTCTTCTCCCCTCTCCTCCTCTCAGGTTAGGCTGATATCACCTCTCTTAGAGCCCTAACCCTCTAAACCAGCGATTCTCAACCTATGGGTCACAACTTTTTGGGGGGTCAAACGACCCTTTCACAGGGGTCACCTAAGACCACCAGAAAACACGTATTTCCAATGGTCATAGGAACTGAGACACCGCTCCTCTATCCGTCTCTAGGTGGGCCCGCCCACATGCAGATAGGCCCACATACAGCATGAGGAACTGTATTATAGGGTCGTGGCATTAGGAAAGTTGAGAAAACCCATGGTTCCTCTTTCCAGCTTGACCTGCCACCATCCTAAGGTATAGTTGGAGGGACCCACCATGAATAACAAAGACATTCCCATCACTCGGGGAAACCCCAAATATTTGGGGCTTACTTCCTAGGAACCAGGGACAAAAACCAGCCAAAACATTTATTGTTCAACATCAGTTAGTTGAATTATATGCAAAATAATTCTTTAGAATTATATTTAAAGGATATTAGCTATTATCTAACTCACTGTATCAGACTCATTTGGAAATATTTTTAAATGCAAGGTCATTGGTAGGAGGGCCTTGGAATCTGTATTTTTTAAA
Organism: Molossus molossus; assembly: GCF_014108415.1. Taxonomy (NCBI): domain Eukaryota; kingdom Metazoa; phylum Chordata; class Mammalia; order Chiroptera; family Molossidae; genus Molossus; species Molossus molossus. The sequence continues at coordinate 52,238,895 of NW_023425345.1, read as the reverse complement.
CTTGTTTTAATGGAAAATTTCATATGTACACAAAATAGAAAAACTTGTATCATGAATCCATATGTACCTATCACTCAGCTTCAATAATGTATCAACTCCTGGGAATCTTGTTTCATCTTTGTCTCCACCCACTTTCCCCCCATGCTTGATTATTATGAAGCAAATTCTAGATATCCTATTATTTTCTCTGCAAATATTTCATTATCAATCGCTAAAGATACAGACTCTAAAAATATAATCACAAAACCATTATTGCACCTAAAATGTTTTTCTATAAAACATTTACTCATAACAAATCAGAAAGAAAGTACATCAAGAAAAAAATTAATTTAAAAATAATTCAGGCCATGTGGCTCAGCGATTAGAGCTTCAGCCCAAGCACCAAAGAGTCTCCGGTTAGATTCCTGGTCAACAGTACATCCCTGGGTTGCAGGTTCGATCTCTGGCAACCAATTGATATCTCTCTCTCTCTCTCTCTCTCTCTCTCTCTCTCTCTCTCTCTTCCCATCCCTCTCTTCCACTCTAAAATCAATGGAAAAAATATCCTCAGGTGAGGATTAAAAAATAAATAAATAAATAAATAAATAAATAAATAAATAAATAAATAAAATGTGTCTATACCCTCCCATGCTACAACTACTGTGCTTTATGTCCTTATAGTTACTTTCTTATGTGTGTGTATGTTCTCTAACTATACCCACTATAAATAAAAGGGGTTTACAAAAGTGAAATTATTCCATTTATATGGTTTTATAACTTGACTTTTTCACTTAACAAAATAATACAAATATACTTTCAGCCCTGGCCGATTTGGCTCAGTGGTTGAGCATCAGCCTGTGGACCAGAGTCACGGGTTCGATTCCGGCCAAGGGCACATTCATCCCTGGCCTCAGTTGCAGTTTGTCCCTGGCTGAGTCGTGCAGGAGGCAACCAGTCAATGTGTCCCTCTCACGTAGATGTTTCTCTCTCTCTTTCTCCCTCTCCCCCACTCCCACTCTATCTGAAGATATATGAGAAAATATCCTAAGGTGAGGATTAAAATATATATGTATATATACTTTCAGATATTTTATGTTAACTATCCCACTAAAACCTATGTTTTAGTAATATCTAAAAATGTCGCCCTGGCTGGTTTGGCTCAGTGGTTGGATTGTTGGCCTGCGGACCAGAGAGTCCTGGGTTCGGTTCCCGCTAGGGGCACGTACCAATAAAAAAAAAAAAAAAAAAAAGCTCTGGCCACTTTTGCTCAGCAGTTGAGCATTGGCCTGCAGACCAGAGAGTCCTGGGTTCGGTTCCCGCTAGAGGCACGTGCCACCAAAAAAAAAAAGTGACTTCTGGTCAAGATGGCAGCATAGGTAAACACGGTATCGCATCCTCCCACAACCACATCATAGTTACAACTAAACTACAGAACAATCATCATTCAAAACCGCCTGAAATCAAGCTTAATGGAAGTCCTACAACTACAGAATTAAAGAAGCAGCCACATCGAGACTGGTAGGAGGGGCAGAGGCAGACGGGCTGGTCCCACACCCACGTGTGGCGGATAAAAATCAGGAGGATACCTCGGCTGGGAAGGTCCTCCCTGAGGACTGAGGGGTCCCCATCCCACACCAGGTGCCCCGCTCAGGGTTCCAGTGCCAGGAAGAAAAATCCCCACAACTTCCAGCTGGAAAAACCAGTGGGAACTGAGGCTCAGGGAGGCTGAGGCAGCTGGAGCCCCAGGCAGCCCCTTAAAGGGCCCATGCACGGACTTATCAGACTCACTCCCTCTAAGCTTGGAGGGGAGGCAGCTTGGGGGCGCCAAAGACATACAGGGAAGAACTGAGCTGTTCGGCATTGGAGTAAAGGCTGGAGAGGGGGCTTTCTCGGACAAACGTGCTGTCAGAGGCTTTTGTTCCTTTGGTGAGCCCTTCCCTGGGGCAGCAGACAGCCACCATATCTGAGACTCTAGCAACTTGGCTCATACTGGTTGCCCCACCCTGGTGATTCCCTAGGGCCCCGCCCCACCCAACTTTCAGGCCCACCCAAGCTGTTGCCAGTTGTTTAACCATAGGTTGGCCTGTCTTGGATCCTGCTTCAGGTTTTCCTAAATTCTTTCAAACAAGCAGCATCTGGTCTCAGATAGCCCCATACCTCTCGTTAAGTAATACATAGAAACAAACACAGGGAGGCAGCCAAAATAAGGAGACAAAGAAACAAATCCCAAATGAAAGAACAGAAAAAATCTCCAGGGAAAGAACTAAGCGAAATGGAGATAAGCAACCTAACAGATGCTGAGTTCAAAATACTGCTTATAAGGATGCTCAATGAACTTAGTGAGAACCTCAATGAACTTAGCGAGGGCCTCAAGAGCATAAAAAAAGACCAGTCAGAAATGAAGGATGCACAGTCAGAAATGAAGGAGGCACTAACTGAAATAAAAAATAATTTACACAGATTCAATAGTAGAGTAGGTAAAGCTAAGAAGCAAACCGTCAATTTGGAATATAAGGAAGCAAAAAAACACCCAATCAGAACAGCAAAAAGAAAAAAGAATCCAAAAAAATGAGGATAGTGTAAGGAGCCTCTGGGACAACTTCAAGCGTGCCAACATTCGCATCATAGGGGTGCCAGAAGGAGAAGAGAGAGAACAAGAAATTGAAAACCTATTTGAAACAGTAATGGCAGAAAACTTCCCTAACTTGGTGAAGGAAACAGACATACAAGTCCAGGAAGCACAGAGAGTCCCAAACAAGATGAACCCCAAGAGGCCCACACCAAGACACATCATCATCAAAATGCAAAAGGTTCAAGACAAAGAGAGAATCTTAAAAGCAGCAAGAGAAAAGCAGTTAGTTACCTACAAGGGAGTTCCCATAAGGCTGTCAGCTGATTTCTCAAAAGAAACTTTGCAGGCCAGAAGGGAGTGGCAAGAAATATTCAGAGTGATGAAAAGCAAGAACCTACAACCAAGATTACTCTACCCTGCAAAGCTGTCATTTAGAATCGATGGCCATATAAAGAGTTTCCCAGACAAAAGAAAAAGTTAAAGGAGTTCATCACCACCAAACTGTTATTATATGAAATGATGAAGGGTCTTTTTGAAGAAAAAGATAAAATATATGAACAAAGAAAATGGCAGTGAATACATATCTATCGACAATGGAATCTACAAACAAAACAGGCAGAACAGAAACATTCTCATAGATACAGAGAACATTTTGTTGGTTGCCAGATGGGAGGGGGGTTGGGGGAATGGATGAAAAAGGTGAAGGGATTAAGAAGAACAAATTGGTTGCTCGACTGACAAACTTCAAAGAGAAGGGGGTTAGGGGGCGGGAAGAAATAAACCAAAGAATTTATATGCATAACCAATGGACACAGACAACAGTGTGGGAAAAGGCAGGAGGGGGGGTGGGAGTGGGGAGGAGGGGGTCAATGGGGGAAAAATGAGGAACATCTGTAATACATTCAACACTAAAGATAAAAATAAGTAAATAAATAAATAAAAATGTCAGCAATAATTTCTTAATATCATAAAATACCTAGTCAATGTTCACACTCCCTTATTTGTGTCTTTTTTTTTTTCAGTTTGTTTACATCAGCAAGTACTTAACATGTTTAAATCTCTTAGAGTTAAGGTTAAATCTCTTTTTCTTTTAACATGGTTTTATGGATTTTATAGAGGAGAGAAACATCAATGTGAGAGAGAAACATCAATGTGAGAGAGAAACATCAGTCAGCTATCTTCTGCACTCCCCCTACTGGGGATCAAGCCCACAACCCGGCCACTTGCTCTCACTGGGAATCCAACTAGGACCTTACAGTCAATGGGATGATGCTCAATCCACTGAGTCACACCTGCCAGGCAAGATTAAATCTCTTAATCTGTAGGTTTTTAATCCTTACCTTTGTAACAGTTTTTTTTTTTATGATACTAGGTTTTTTTCCTGCAGTTTCATGCAGTCTAAACTTTGCTGATTGAATCTCTGTGGTATTGTTCAACATATTCCTCTATCTCTTGTATTTTCTGAAAATTAATAGTTAGATGAGATTCAGATTTTTGTTTTTGTTTCTTTTGGTGACGAGAATATTTATTATTATAGGTGTTCTATTCTTTCAGCTGGAAACACATGATATCTGGTTGTCTCCTTTTGTTTGTGATATTAACAACCATAGGTGATCATTAACTAGGGAATCTGTGTTTTACATTAAGGTTTCTAGGTAATTAATGATGTAGCAGCTAGTCTAAGAACAGCATTTGACAACCAATGATTTAGTCTAACTCCTTTGAAATAGGATCTGATTGAGCGGGAAATGATTTCATCAAGTTACAGCATAAAAGTCGCAGAGCTAAGATTCAAACTTAAACCCTGTCCTTTTTTCCCTGTATCTCAATAGAAGGCCTCCCTGGGCCTCTTTTCAACTCCAGTTACTGTTCTACTTTCAACTCCAGCATAAAAAGAACAGGAATCAGTAAACTGACACCCACTTTAAAAGGTTTCCAGCTCTCGGCCTATTTTGTCCCTCAGTCCTTTCTCTCCCTCCCTGCCTTATAGGATGGCTCTATAATGGCAGATATGTGGGTAGAAAGGCTAAGAGATGGGGTCATCAAGAAGAAAAAGAGGACCAGATGGAACAGTTCCCTCAGAATTCTTTTTGTGAGCCTACCAACTAAACATCACTTGATGGGGGAAATATATTTCAGAAATGAAATGGATTTTTATTAGGAAAAAGGGCAAACTTTTCTCCTGAGAGAATGCTGAATTCTATAGTAACTCGTGTTTGAACACGCTTGGAAATTTCATTTAACAAACATTACATGGGTGCCTAATGCATGCAGGGTACAGTGCTAGATGCTGGGCTTCATGAATAAGACAACATATCTGCCCTCGAGACTCTCACAGTTTAAGAAGAAAAACAGTGATAATACAGTCAGGTCTGAGGCTGGACCTGGGGTAGCTAAGACGAACAGGAGGGAAAAGTACAAAGTTAGAGATTGAGTTATGTATTCCGGGAATTGGACCAGTTTGGTCATGTGTCCTATTCCTCGCCCACAATCAACTTATAGTTAAACTTGTTGTTAATAATAAATATCACTTCCAAACTTTCCAGCCTGGTTTCAGGGCCTTGCACTTGCCTAGGTTCCTAATCAAATTTCCATAGGTAATTTTTCTTTGAGGGCTCAACTTGCTTCCCTCTTTCCCTCTCTCCAAAACATATTATATAGGAAGAATTCTTTTTCTCAAGCAGGGCCTTAATCTCTTATTTCTGGTAGTGATAGCTGCTTCCAAGTCATTGCCTTTAAAATCATATCTAAAAATCTATCTTCATCTTTCCCTTCTGGACCTCCTTTAGATCAAACATTTACACCACTCGTTCAAGGTTGGTCATGCTATTTACTTTGTTTTGCTGAATGTTTGGGTTTCTCTGAGTCTATTTTTCTTCAGCAAGTAGGGAACCCAGAGACAGGGACCTTCTTCATCCTCACTACCCTAGTCTCTTAGGACATAGCTCTGTCCACCTACCTGATTATTTACAAGCAGCTTCCAAAGTGAGTGGTTCATTAACTGAGGGCTGGGACTGTTTGTATAGGGATGGGAGGGACTAACTCAGACTATAGTGCTGCCAAGAATCTGACAGGGCTTCAGAGAGAGAAGTGATACAAAGATTTAGAGCTAGAAATCACCTTAGCTGGCATTTATAGATGAGGAAACAAGCCAGAGAAACGGGATAACTTGCTACTTGGTGGCTGAGACAAGTGTTTGACTCCCAGACAAGTGGTAACCTAAGATTGAGAGTCACATCTGTCAGGAAAGAAGAAATGTTATGGTGAGTTAGCCTGGAGACATTTCAGGGAAGACAGGTCAGAGAAATAAAATAGCATCCAGTGTTATTCCGCCACCCCACATCCCACTACCACCACTTCAACTCCTCGGAGGAAAGAACAAGAGTTTAAAGGAAGAACTTTGATCAGGAGGCTTGATTCTAAAACACAGAAATGGATTTGGACTTTGTGAGGTGTAAAGGAGGGCAGAAGGCATTCATATTATGAACTACGGTATAAATAATGCCCCCTAGTTTTAAACAGTGTACATACAGCCTGCACCATCATACATGGTAGCCTTGATTATTGATCTAGTTTTTCAGGCCATATATCTAATGGGATAAAAAATTAAGAATTCTATATATAGAAATTATGTAAGATAGTTTAACAGCTTGTGTTCCTCAAATATGTATTTTTGAGACCAAATCTCCATAGTGAAGTAAAAAGTTAAGTACGAATTATTTTCTTTCAAAAAATAAATTTAAATCCTTGTTAATTTCTATAATCCCTAAAACTCTTTCAAAACTCTTTAATATCTTGGTTATCATATTTGCAAAACTCAAACTTCTACCTACCTACCATAGCCTTGTTTAAAAGGTATTATATACATTTAACATGTTAGACTATTTAAACTTTTTTTCTGTTAGTGAAAAACCAAGGAGGAAGTGAGACATCCTTTCTGGTGAATGCTGAGTGTTTCTGATTTTTTTTTTAACTGACTGAATTTTTCTCCACCATGCGATTGAAACACTTTCTCACGGTCAACAGTGACCTCCCATTACCAAGTGCAGTGACTTTTACAAATCCTTCCTGCATTCTAATGTCTCTGTAGCATCTGACTGCTCTTTGGTCATTTTTCTGATGCTGTCTTTATTCTCATATGCTATGACACACTACACAATTCCAGTTTTTCTCTCTCTCTCTGACAGTGTATTAGACTACCTTGAGACTATCTTTGTCTTCATGTCCCTTGAGCCCTGGTATTTAGCCCCTTGAGACTTTTAACCAGAAGTATGGTCAAAAGTTTGGACTGGCTTAGAGGAGAGCTCTAGCGGCAAGAACACGTATGAAAGAATTAGTCTAGTTTTCTTTATTTGACTGAGTAGACCTAGATTTTCTGTTGCTAAAAGCAAATAATAATGATCTTTCCCTCAAAGATTTCCACATATAAAATTTTAATTTAAGTTTTTAGATACAATTTACTGAATTTTCAGGTTTTCTCCTTTAAATATTTTATACTTTTGATATACTCAGTAGCCTATCTAGAAATGAGTACAAGCAAATAAAACAAATGAACAAGTTCACAAGTATTTTATGGTGTACTGCATAATGCATCTTAGCTCAAATACTTCATCACCTGAACTGGTAGAAGGATCACTCTTCCAACCCACAGACCTGGCCCTTGAAGTTGGGCGCACTTTCAGTTCAGTCCCATACTCCTAAAGTCAGGCTCCAAAATGTCAGTGATCTGGCCTCAAACTTCCTTCTCATCCAACTGCTAGAAACTGGAGTTCCCAAGAGGAAATAAACCAGAAGGGAAAGGGGTTTAAACAACACCCTGAGGAACAATTGAGGAAGCCTGTGAAAAAGAGTTGGTACAGAGCATGTGAAAGATGTCTTCAAATATATGTGAAGAGAAATTATATATGCTATGAGTACAGAAGGCCAATCTAAGGCCAGTGGGAAAAGTTCTGATGGAGCTATTTTATTTTATTTTTTATTTATTTTTTAATTAATTAATTAATTTATTTTTTATCCTCACCCGAGGACATTTTTCCTTTTTTTTTTTTTTTTGTTCAGGTAGAGTGGGAGGGAGAGAGAGGAACAGAGAGAGAGAGAAACATCGACGTGAAAGGAACACATCGAGTGGCTGCCACCTGCATGACCGACCAGGGCCAGGGACAAACTGCAACCGAGGTACGTGCCCTTAGCGGAAACCGAACCTGGGTCTCTCTGGACCGCAGGCCGACGCTCTAACCTCTGAGTCAAACCGGCCAGGGCTGATGGAGCTATTTTATTTTATTTTATTTTTTATTTATTTTTTTTTTTTTATCCTCACCCGAGGATATTTTTCCATTTTTTGTAGAGATAGAGTGGGAGAGAGAGAGAGGAAGGGAGAGAGAGAGAGAGAAACATCGACGTGAAGGGACACATCGAGTGGCTGCCACCCGCTCGACCAACCAGGGCCGGGGACAAACTGCAACCGAAGTACGCGCCCTTAGCGGGAACCGAACCCGGGTCTCTCCGGACCGCAGGCTGACGCTTTAACCGCTGAGCCAAACAGGCCAGGGCTGATGGAGCTATTTTAAAATGAAGTTCAGCCTCAGCAAGAGGTCATGAGTTTCTGATTGCTGGAGGTATTCAAGAAGCAGAGGCTAAGTGAACATTTGTCAGTTGTAACAAAAGTGGCTCATCTATTGAGTTGAGACTTGAACTGCCAAATCTAAACAATGCCTTCCTCTCCTTCCTACCTTCTTTTTTAAAGGGAAGAGACCTAATTTGTGCGTGGGAGTCCTAACATAAAAAATGAAGATTCAGCCCTGGCCGGTTTGGCTCAGCGGTTGGAGCGTCGGCCCGCAGTCCAGAGAGACCCGGGTTCGGTTCCCACTAAGGGCACGTACCTCGGTTGCAGTTTGTCCCCGGCCCTGGTTGGTCATGCGGATGGCAGCCACTCGATGTGTCCCTTCACATCGATGTTTCTCTCTCTCTCTCTTCCTCTCTCTCCCTCCCGCTCTATCTGAACAAAAAATGGAAAAATGGCCCTGGCCAGTTTGGCTCAGCGGTTACAGCGTCGGCCTGCGGTCTGGAGAGACCCGGGTTCGGTTCCCGCTAAGGGCACGTACTTCGGTTGCAGTTTGTCCCCGGCCCTGGTTGGTCGTGCGGGTGGCAGCCACTCGATGTGTCCCTTCACGTCGATGTTTCTCTCTCTCCCCCTCCCTCCCTCTCTCCCCCTCCCACTCTATCTGTACAAAAAATGGCAAAATATCCTCGGGTGAGGATAAAAAAAAAAAAAAAAATGGAAAAATGTCCTCGGGTGAGGATAAAAAAAAAAAAAAATGAAGATTCAACCCAGCTGGTGTGACTCAGTGGTTGAGCATCGACCCATGCACAAAAGTCACTGGTTCAATTCCCATTCAGGGCACAGGCCCAGGTTGTGGGCCAGATCCCCAGTGTGGGGCATCCAGGAGGTGGCCAATCGATGTTCTCTCTCATTGATGTTTCTATCTCTTACTCTCTCCCTTTCTTTCTCTCTCAAATCAATAAAAGAAAAAAAAATGAGGATTCAAACACAGGAGCAAAGATAGAATCAGGTAGATAGAACTATAGGTGAGGACACATTGGAACAGGAAGAGAATCAATGACGAGACTACTTGGAAGAGAAATGTAAAGCAGGTAGCTGATGGGAGGGAAGGGTAAAGTGGGGCAAGGCAGAGAAGGACATTAAAGGAGGAGAAGAAAGGCCTGTGTGAGGGAGCAGAGAAGGAAGAGGGTCCGAAGTCTGCAGAACATGGTAGCTGTTAACCCAGAGAGGAAGGCATAAGCCAGAGGATCATTAAATTTCAATTCTTTCTTTTATCTATGTTATGTTTCTATTGATTTTTTTAAAGAGAGAGGATAGGAGAGAGAGAGAGAGATAGAAACATCAGTGTGAGAGAGAAACATCAATCGGCTGCCTCCTTCATGCTCCCTACTGGGAATCTAACCTGCAACACAGGCATGTGCCCTGACCAGGAATCGAACCGGGACCTCTCAGTCCATGGGACAACACTCAATCCACTGGGCCACACTGGCCATGCAATCATTAAATTTCATCAGAGGAACTTAGGTCTAGGCTCTTGTTCACTGAAAGGAAGAACAGACAGAGGAAAGATGACATGCCAATGTAGTGGAAGCAACTTCCCAGCTTAAAAATTGCTCCAAAAAGACAACCTACAGCTTCTTGGTAAAGAGAGTAAAAGCTAATTTAAAATATTTGGAAATGCTTGAAGAAATTCCAGGATTTATTTCTGCTTTTAAGCTATCTTTATACTTTGACCTCTGGAGCATCTTTCCAACTATATCTCTTTAGTCACCAAAGGCATTTCTCCATTTCAGGCAGAGGGCCTCAAGCTATACAAGGATCTGAAGAACTTTCTTAGTGCAGTCAAAGGTGAGTATTATAGCACAGGAGAAAATCCAGAGGGTGTTTATGCAGTTCTTAGGAGGTCTAGGGGATAGAAAAAAACAACAGCTGTACTCAGGGTTTTTAATCACTTGCCTGCCCCTGACTCCTGGAACTTTTTCTATCCCAGCCCCATCCAGCTTCCCTAACTGATAACCCAAACCTTCTCAGTTTGTCCTCCTGAATTGGACCCTCTGATTTGCCTGTCGCCCATATGATTATACCAAACTACTTTTTGGGAAACTTTATAGAGTTCTTTCCTTTCAGTGATGCATGAAAGTTCAAAGAGAGTGTCAGAAACCCTGCAGGAGATCTACAGCAGTGAGTGGGACGGTCATGAGGAGCTGAAGGCCATTGTAGGGGTAAGAGTGTTCTGGGCTTTACTACTCTTCGGATTTCAATCCTGCCCTCATTTCAACATCACCTTAGCTTCTTCATCCAAGCAAATAGGAAAAAAGGAGCCAGTTCACATTGTTCATTTGTATAGCCTCAGTCACAGGTGGAAGAAAATAGCAGCAACTATGAAGGTAAAAACAAACTTTCCCTAATCTGTGGACACCTCCATTTTTTACCCTCTTCCCCCCTTTAAAACATAATGAAGTTTTACCTACTTAAATCCTGACTGGTTGTTTCTGAAAACTAACTTCATGCAGTTATTTACTCCTAAACGTCCCTATCCTTCAAGCACTAGAGTCCAGTACTCTGACCATCTGTTCCTGTTCTTCATCCCTGAATGTATGTCCAACCTCTTATAGGGCAATTTGTTGGGGAAGGGCTGTTTCTTCATCTGATGTATTCCAGTGCTCAAAAAAGGAAGTCTGTTGCAGGAAGATTTGGGGTATTTCCCTGGTATGCAGTTGTTGAGAAGTGGAGCCCTCACCACTCCCCTTCACCTCTGTCCCACAGAATAATGATCTCCTTTGGGAAGACTATGAAGAGAAACTGGCTGACCAGGCTTTGAGGACCATGGAAAACTATGTGGCCCAGTTTGGTGAGATTAAGGTACCTACTCAATTTAGAATCAAGGATGGGTTATGAGTGACCCATATAAGTTAGAAACCATATTGGGTTAAACTTAGAATTAGGGTTAGAGCCCAAGGTTAGGAACAAAGTGGGATAGGTTAAGAGAAGAATTAAAGTTGAGGGTTAGATAAGACATTTGGGTGGAGAGTTAGAGGTAGTATGGAAGTTATCTTGAGACTTAGATTTCAGTGAACTAGATTTGGGCTTGTTTTATTTATTTATTTTTCCTCACCCGAGGACATTTTTCCATTTTTTTGTTCAGGTAGAGTGGGAGGGAGAGAGAGGAACAGAGAGAGAGAGAAACATCGATGTGAAAGGAACACATCGAGTGGCTGCCACCCACACAACGTACCAGGGCCGGGGACAAACTGCAACCAAGGTACGCGCCCTTAGCAGAACTGAACCCGGGTCTCTCCAGACCGCAGGCCGACGCTCTAAGCACTGAGCCAAACCGGCCAGGGCAATTTGGGCTTGTTTTAAATTAGATCCAAGTTGGAGCACCCCTTTTAGTTTGAAACAGCTGATTGGATTAAAAGATGTTTATTGTACACAAGCGGAAGGAGTCATAATAGTTATCCTCAAGTACTTGAAAATCTGTTAGGTGAAAGAGGAAGTGAACCTGCTCTAAACAGTTCCAAAAAGCAGAATTAGAATGCATTCCATTCATATTTATTAAACACCTAGTCTGTTGGGCACTGATTTTATATTAATAGGAAGAAATGAGAGGGAGCCTTAACTTTCTAATAGTTAAAGCTTTCCCAAAATGAAATACACAGTGAGATGGTGGGTTGTCTCTGTTAAAACAAAAATTGAACTAATTCTTAATCTTATCTTGGATATTGTAGAGGCAGTTCATGTATTATATAAGAAGTTGGACCAAACAGTTGCTAAGATCCTTTCAAATTTTGTGACTGTGAGAATGAGAACAGGGGTCAATAACATAGCTGACTTCTTCCTGGTATAATTTATAGTTTGGATGAGATGAGGAGACTTTATCTTAGTGGTCATAATATTTTTATTGTACTTCAGGATTTTTTTTTTCAATGTTTTTATTGATTATTTTAGAGAGACAGGAAAGGAGAAAGAGATAGAAGCATTGATGTGAGAGAAAAACATCAATCAGCTGCCTCCTGCACACCCCCTACTGGAGATCAATACTGAAACCCAGGCATGTGCCCTGACTAGGAATCAAACCCAGACCTCTCAGTCCATGGGATGATGCTCAGTTCACTGAGGCACACCAGCCAGTCACATTTGATCTTTTAAAAAAAATTTTTTTCTTTATTGATTTGAGAGAGAGAGGAAGGGAGAAGGGAGAGAGATAGAAACATCGATGAGAGAGAACATTGATTGGCTGCCTCCTGCATGCCCCCAACTGGGGATTTGGCCTGGGCCAAATCCTAGGCGTGTGCCCTGACCGAGAATCGAACCGGCGACCTCTTGGTGCATGGAACAATGCTCAACCAGTGAGCCACACCAGCAGGGCCAGCATTTGATCTTTAAAATAAGCCCTGGCCGGTTTGGCTCAGCGGTTAGAGTGTCGGCCTGTGGTCCAGAGAGACCTGGGTTCGGTTCCCGCTAAGGGCACGTACTTCAGTTGCAGTTTGTCCCCGGCCCTGGTTGGTCGTGCGGGTGGCAGGCACTCGATGTGTCCCTTCACGTCGATGTTTCTCTCTCTCCCTTCCTCTCTCTCCCTCCCACTCTAGCTGTACAAAAATGGAAAAATATCCTCGGGTGAGGATTGAAAATAAAAAAAAATAAAAAAATAATGCCAAAAGGCAGATGAGGCTACTGAGGCTTCAAAAGAGATGGGCCTTGCCCTGGGTCATAAGACTAATAAATGGCAGTGTTGGGAGTAAAACCCCAAACTCCTGCCTTTCAATTTCATAGAATTCTCAAGATCATTTATCCTGGAGGCTGAACCAGTTTATAGTGAGTTCATAGGAAATATTAATATTTAATGTAAGCTTCCAAGTGCTCTGTAGTATTGCCCTTTACTCTCTCTCCCCTGAGAATTCCCATTCTTTCCAGATAGTGAGGGAGATCCCTTGGGCACAAAACCCTCTTAGAACTTAAAATCTGATAATAGGACCCAGGAATCTTGCCTCTCTCTTTGATACTCTGCTACCTACTCCTGGCCACTGAAAGTATCAAGCCCTTTCTCATGACTCTGGGTTAGGAAAGAATCGCCAAGCGGGGTAGGAAACTCGTGGACTATGACAGTGCTCGACACCACCTGGAGGCGGTACAGAATGCCAAGAAGAAAGATGAGGCCAAGATCGCCAAGGTAAAAAAAAAAAAAAAGCCTGATAAAACTTCCCTGGCCATGCTAGGGTTTGGAAATTATAAATTCAACATCCAGTGTCCTGAAAGAAGTCCTGTTTCCTTTGACAATGATGCTGTAAGGATAGCCAGAGAGTCAAGGCTGTGGAGGGTGTGGGTCTGGAGAAGGAGAGGCATGATTCCAAGTAAGCCTAGTCCCTGCAAAAATGCAGAGGATAAAAGAAGCAGCTTCTATCCTGGGGTTCAGAATTGAGAGGGATTGTCTTTTTTGCCACCTAGGCAGATGAAGAGTTCAACAAAGCTCAGCTTGTGTTTGAAGATCTGAACCAGGAACTGCTAGAGGAGCTCCCTGTTCTTTATAATAGGTAATGAACTGAGATTCAGGAAAGTGCTGGACTTCTGGGCTAGTGGACAACCTGGCAACCCAAACATGTCACCTCATGGAAAAAAGTGTCCAAGAGTGGGATGTAGCCTTAGCCTGGTTACTAATTTGCTATGTAATATTAGGCAAGCTGCCTTATCATTCTAGACCCTGGTTTCTTCATCTGTAACAGAGATAACCATCCTTGCCCTGCCAGCTTTTCCGGGTTTAAAGACAAGATGCTTCTTGGATAGGAGAGAGCTTGGCAAGTAAAGTGCTGTCATCATGCATACTAAGAGTATCTGGTTTCATGACACAAGGGTGTATTGTTTTAAGCAAGCTTAGTTTGTGACCATCTAGATTTACACAAATATATCATGGGATGATCATTTCCATTAATGAAGATCTCTTTGCTTCACAGTAGGTAGAAGTGTTTTAGATGTAAACTTTTTACAGTGGAAGAGGAATCTGAGCAGAAATTCTGTTTGTATTCTATTTTCTTTTCACTGTACAAGATATGCTTTAATATAATAGTAGCCAGTGTATTTCATATTGTCATTTAATATTAGGCTACATATGATGGAGCCTTTAATTTTTTTATTTTAATTGTATTTTTATTGATTTTTTTTTTTTTTTAGAGAGAGAGGAAAGGAGAGAGAGATAAACATCTATGTGATAGAGATACATTGATTAGCTGCCTGTATACACCCCCTACTGGGAATCGACCTCAAAACCCAGGCATGTGCCCTGACTAGGAATTGAACCAGGACTTCTCAGTCCATGGGATGATGCTCAGTCCACTGAGCCATACCGGTTGGGCATGATAGAGCCTTTTAAATAAATATATGTGTTCTAAAACATTATGTGACTTAATTTAAATAGAATTTAAATTGAATAGTTTCTTGAATGTAAACTTTTCCAATTCATTTCCAGTAGAATTCCATTAATGTATATACAGCTTCATAGAAGTCCAATATTGCATAATGAGAAATAATAATTACTTATTATAATAATTATAATTGTATGGCCTTATATTTATTTTTTAAATTTACATATAATATCCTTTTTTCTTTTTTTGTATGGCCTTATATTTACATAGCACTTTTAAAATTCTTCATGCCTGGCCAGTGTGGCTCAATGGTTGAGTGTTGACCCATATACCAAAAGGTCGCCAGTTTGATTCCCGGTAAGGGTACATGCCCAGGTTGTGAGCCAGATCCCCAGTAGGGGGCATGCAGGAGGCGGTCAGTTGATGTTCTTATCAATGTTTCTATCTCTCTCTCCCTCCCCCTTTCTCTCTCTTCAATAAATCAATAAAGAAAAAAATTTTTTTTAATAAATAAAAATTCTTCAAAGCACTTTACTGTCTGCTTCACTACCTAAAGAGCCTGAATCAGATAACTTCATGCAGCTAGAGATCTGTTATACTTTGATGTCAGCCTGGGCTGAGTGTCGCCTCTGGCTTCATTCCTGAGAGTTGGTTGTGCTCCTGGGCTGGCTCTGATAAATCAGATCCCAGAACATCCTGAGACACAAGATGTAGGGTGCTTTTCTCTGAGGAGCCTTCTTGATAGCTGGCTTTCGCTAAAGCTCCTACCTTGTGTCTTCAAACAAAGACTTTCTTTACCAACCCTTACCTGTATGTTTGTTGTTTTGCCTCCTAATAGTCGTATTGGCTGTTATGTGACCATCTTTCAAAACATTTCCAACTTGAAGGACGTCTTCTACAGGGAAATGAGCAAGGTGAGACACAGCTGGTCAATTTAGACACCTCGGTGGGTTTTTCTAATAAATATGAAAGTAGTTCTAATTTACATAATCATTAAGTATCCATATCAGCACCACAGATTTTACCCCTTTCTCATGATGAAATAATAGCACTTGATTAACTATATTGATCATATTAAAGCATATATATATATATATATATATATATATATATACACACACACACACATACAGCAGAGGGCCCTTTCCATTTCCATTAACAGCTGAATAATAGCATCCAAACTTGAACTTCAGATGAATAAAGGAGGTTAGGCCTATGGAAGGAACAGCTTGAAATGAGCCAAGTTGTGAAATCTCTATCTTTGGTTGCTACAGAGTAGAGAGGGCAGTGTTTAAGTACATGTCAGTTTCTTTTGTAGTTAGTTGGTCTTGAATAGAGCCAGTCCTATTCAGTGACAGGCAGCCACATAACATGACCTCATGGGGTCTTTTCTAGTCCTGGGATTCCAAGACTCTTGGCTGTTATTAACTATATTCACATCCACATCCACACATGTTCCTCTCCACAGTTACTCTGACTAAATTATGATTTGCTTAATTAATATTACAATTATTTTTCATTCCCTGGATCACCTAAGAGAAGCTAGAACCTCAAATCAAACATCAAGGACCTAGCCTTAAGAAAGCCAGCCTGATGGAAGAGGCAGAACTTAAGAAGGGAGCCCAGCTGGTGTGGCTCAGTGATTGAGCGTTGACCGATGCACCATGCCCAGGTCACAGGCCAAATCCCCAGTGGGGGGCATGCAGGAGGCAGCCAATCAATGTTCTCTCTCATTGATGTTTCTATTTCTTTCCCTCTCTAAAATCAATAAATAGTCCAGCTGGTGTGGCTCAGTGGTTGAGCATCGACCCATGCACCAAGAGGTCACTGGTTCGATTCCTGGTCAGGACACATGCCCAAGTTGTGGGCCCGATCCCCAGTGGGGAGCATGCAGGAGGTGGCCAGTTGATGTTCTCTTATCGATGTTTCTATCTCTCTCTCCCTCTCTCTCTAAAGTCAATAAAGGAAAAAAAAATTTAATCAACAAAGAAAAAAAAGGTTTTTGTTAAAAAGAAGGAAGTCAAGGAAGAAGGGGTGGTAGAACAGGACCCTGCAAAAGAGATGAGGAATTTTATAGTTAAAGATCAGGAGGTTTTATTTTGGGGAGCTGTCTGAAAGAAAGTAGAGAAGGGATATGCCAGTCTCCGGTTCCATCTGACTAGCATCCCCTTCTCTCTTGCTGGCTCTAGCTAAACCACAATCTCTATGAAGTGATGAGCAAACTGGAAAAGCAACATTCCAACAAAGTCTTTGTGGTGAAGGGACTACCAAGGTGAGCAACTTCTGAGATTCTTTCCTCTTTCACTTGTCCTGTGTGTGAACATATTTAATTTTTAATCCCAAATCCTAGCCTTTCCTTTCTGCTTACATGCATGATATTGTTTTTTATTACACCCCTATATAAATTATTTTACCTTTTATGAAATATTTCAGCTATAACTACAGTTATAAAGAATAATACAACAAATATTCATATACCTACCACCAAATTTAAGCAAACAACTATTTTATATATATATATATAATTGAAGCTCCCAGTATCCCTTCCCCCACTCACTTTCCACCAAAAATAATCACTATCTTAAATTTAGTATTTATTATCCCCATGCATGTCTTTTTACTATGACTGTACACATATATACAAACAGAAAACATTATTTTACATGTTTTGCAACTTTATGTAAATAGAATTATACTGTATGTACTCTTTTGCAACTTCTTTTGTTCCCTTAGTATTGTTTGTGAGACTTATTTATTCTTGTTCTGCCTTGCTAGCTCTGTTCTTTCCATATTATTATGGATGCTGTTTTATGGCTAGTTCACAATTTATATATCTCTCCTCCTGCTAATGAATATTTGGTTTGTTTTCCTGTTTTTGCTATTACAAATAATGGTACAGTGAACATGTTTCATATTTCTCCTTGTGAATATTATCAGGAGTTTCCTTAGGCTGTGTATAGGGAGTGGCATTGCTGAGTCGTAGAGTCTGTGCATTTGGGCTTCTTGGGCCTTACTAGACATTACCATTGCCAAATTGTTCTACAGAGTAATTGTTTCCATTTACAACTCACCAACAGTGACTAAAAGCCCCCATTGCTCCATATTCTTGCTATGTGTAACATTATCAGACTTCTTAATTTTCAAGCTAATGGGTATGAAATGTAATTTTTTGCTGTTCTAATTCACATCTCCACAACTGCCGGTGAGCTTGAACATCTTTTCTTGTTATTAGCCATTTAAGATTCCTATTCTGTAACTCTACTGTTTATCCTTTCTTCAAATTTTTCGTTTGGATTGTTTACCCTTTTTAAAAACATTTATTTTTATGAAGTTTGGGTTTTTTTTATATTCTGGATATTAATTCTTTAATGATATGGATTGCAAATGTCCTTTTTCAATCTGTTATGGGTTGATTTTCCCCTTTTTTTCTTCTTCTTTTTTTGTGGTGTCTATTGCCTTCATACATTCTTTATCCTGGTAAGTGTAAGCAATTCACTGGTCCCTCAGAATGTGATCACTTTCTTATTCTGAAGTCTTTATTCAGGAAGTTTATTAAGTTTCTTCTATGTGTAAGCTTTTATGCTGAGAAATAGGGATCCAAAGACATAAGAGATTTGTCCTTTCCCTAAAGTGATTTACAAAAAGTTGAAAGGACAGAGAAAGTGCATAAGGAGACAAGGAACAATATAAACTTGCACATACAAAGTGCCTAATGAGACCAAAGGGCCTAATGAGATTGGTAGGAATTCCAGAGAGGTAAGCAATTGCCAATGTACAGATGGCCTAGGGAGGCTTTAAGGAGATGGTGAACTTGAACTTGAGACTTGAAGGAAGAATAAGGCTCACATCTGTTGCTTGTACTACTCATTTAGCAATTAGTTACAGACTATTACAAAGAATCACTAAGGAGACAAAGTAGGCTTCCTATGAGAAGTCCCTTTTGCTCCAAAAACTCACTCCCTTCTTTTCCCAATATTGAAAGCCATAGTTTTCTCTAATTGTCCATCCATCTGAAACTTACCAATACTTACACCAAGATGTCTCAGAACCTTGAAGGGAAATCTGGTATTTCCTTGCTGTGTCCTGGGCCTTCTAAACTTACTGACCTCTAAAAAATAAAAATAAAAAAAATAAATAAATAAACCTACTGACCTCTAAAATTATAGTGCTAGAAAGAACCTTATATCACTCAGTTTATGTCATATGAGAAACTCCCTTAGATGAACATTTTTTTTTTATCCTCACCTGAGGACATTTTTTGATATAGAGTGGGAGAGGGAGAGAGAGAGAAAGAAACAGCGACGTGAAAGGGACACATCGAGTGGTTGCCACCCACACGACCCAGCCAGGGCCGGGGACAAACTGCACCTGAGGTATGTGCCCTTAGCGGAACCGAACCCGGGTCTCTCCAGACCGCGGGCCGACGCTCTAACCGCTGAGCCAAACTGGCCAGGGCCATTTTTTTTTTACCTCTTTGTCTTCCTATCCCCATCTCCCATCCTTGTGCCCAGAACACAATACATAGTTGGTACCTGTCAAGTAAATTATTGTGGGTTGCTTAATCAGTTGGTGAATAGTACATAGGAGACACTTAGGAGGCGAGGAGTTAAGTTGATGATGGCTTTAGAAGCACCCAGCACAGTATCCAGCATTCTTAATAAATGTTACAGCTGGCCCTGGCCGGTTTGGTTCAGCGGTTAGAGCGTCGGCCTGCGGTCCTGAGAGACCCGGGTTCGGTTCCCGCTAAGGGCGTGTACCTCAGTTGCAGTTTGTCCCCGGCCCTGGTCGGTTGTGCGGGTGGCAGCCACTCAATGTGTTCCTTTCACATCGATGTTTCTCTCTCTCTCTCTCTCTGTTCCTCTCTCTCCCTCCCACTCTACCTGAACAAAAAATGGAAAAATGTCCTCGGGTGAGGAAAATAAATAAATAAATAAATAAATAAATGTTACAGCTGATTTTTGTTATTCACGGTAGTTATGTTCTATAAATTCACCAGGAGCACTGAATTAGCGAATATTGAACCATTGCTCTTAGGGGAAACACAGGGTCAGGTTTCTGGTAGCCCTTGGTCCCAACATTTTCATCAATTGATCAGTACATAACCTTGTCTTCTGTGTACTTCTATTTATTTCATATGTATATTCTTAATTCATTAATGTTGAACTCACAGCCAACAGTACTATGTAACTCATGCCTGAACAAAGCTTATGTAACATACATAGTTTCTCTCTGTAAGGCACATCACAGTCTTTTGCTCTTAGCACTACACTTGGAAGTCATTTTATTTTTATTTATTTATTTATTTTGTTAATCCTCACCAGAGGATTTTTTTTTTAGATAGAGTGAAAGAGAGGGAGGGACAGAGAGAAACATCAATTGGTTGCGACTGATTGCATCCCACACAAGCGCAACCCAGGCGGGTGCCCTTGACTGGGAATCAAACCCAGGACCCTTCAGTTGGCTGGCCGATGCTCTAACTGCTGAGCAAAACCAGATAGGGCACTTGGAGGTCATTTTAAACAGCAAAAGCTCTAACAAAAATTACAGCAATGTAAAAAGCATGGCAAAAGGACATATTTACAGAATGAGAGCTGAAACAAGGCAGAATATTTCCTTGTTGGACCTCAGCTGAGAAATTGCTGTCGGGCACTGATTTTTCACAATTTCGTGTCTGTGGATGACCATGAAATCATCATCACAAATACTGATTTTTGGTTAAAAGTAAATTTTAGGGAGTCAGTGAATTTGCAAATGCAGAATCCATGGAGATTAACTATATATCACCCATGAATCTTTTCCCCAGAGAAAATATTTTGTTAGTATGTTGCTGTTACTTTCCAGTCTCTTTTTCTTTATATATTTTTACATAATTGAGATTGTGATATAGCCTTTCATACTCCACTTGATAACATAAGCATTATTGAAAATTATACAAACTTTCTAGTATCATTTTAAATTACTTTATTCTGTTTTATTATTCTGTAACAAGCATCATTATTTGGGGGTATTTAAAAATACCCAATAAAACTTCCAGTTTTTAGCTCTTATGAATCTAAATGTCCTTCATGTTTTTTAGCAGCAGCAGACGCTCTTTAGTCATCTCTTCCCCAGTTCGGACATCTGCAGCCTCCAGCCCTCTCACCTCACCTACCAGTCCCTCTGCACTCTCCTTGACGAGTGAGAGGGACTCCACCTCAGCAAGTGAAGAAGAGCTAGCATCTGATCTAGCCCAGGGAGAAAACAACTCGGAGATTAAAGAAGAGCCTTTAAAAGAAAAGGAAATAGAAGAAGAAGAGGCTAAAGCAAGCTCCTCTGAGGAGGGAGAGCCTCAGCCAGCCTGCAATGGCCCTACCCAGGCCCAGCCCTCTTCTACCACTGAGGGTGGCGAGACCCAAGAGAAGGATCCCCCTGGCTCCCCAACTCCATCCCCAGACAGAGCCCGAATCCCTTCAGAGCAGTCTTCATCTTTCCCAGAGGTTGTTCTCCGAACCCGAACCTCAAGTGAAGGGTCTGAACAACTGAAGAAGAGAGCCTCTATCCAGAGGACCTCAGCACCCCCTAATAGGCCTCCTCCACCCAGAGCCACTCCCAGCCCTAGGACCTCCACGGGGAACATACCCTCCAGTCCTACAGCTTCTGAACAGGGTTCACCCACTAGCCCCAGAGCCTTCTTGGGGGCTGGGACCCCAAGTCCTAGTCCTAGGGCCACTTCGGAGGTTTCTCTTGATCCACAGCCACCAGAGAAGCCAGTTAGAACTCCTGAGGACAGAGAAAAGGAAAACATCGACAATCTGAACCCAGAACTTTGTACTTCCCCCACCTCAATGATCCCTCAGGTGAGAATGCATCTGATGAAGTCTCTGTTCTCTTTTATAACCTCTATGTAGATCATCTTTACTGTAGCCATGTTGTTCCACAGTTGATCAGATTTTATGTCTTTATGTTATAGTCTCAAGGATACTCTTGATCACCTTTTTTTGGTTCTCAGGATTATTTCACATCTTCAAAGCAATTTAGAGATCTATACTGTTAGGGTAACTGACTTCTGCAGAGGGCTTATCTCTAATATTATGAGAAGATTTCTACTAATTTCCTTTTTTTGCTCCAAGTTCTAATATAAAGACTCTACAACTGACATCCTGAGCTTTACTTTTTTGAATACGGGGTGGGGAACAGGGTCTTACTTCAGTTTGTCATACTTGTGACTATGGTAAATAGACCTCAACCAAAATGGCATTAGCAAATTTCCAATCATTTCTTTAGTAAGAAAGACCTAGAAGAAGAACCTCACAGAGAAAGGAAAGCAAAAGAAATGGTCTTTTGAAAGATGAGAATATGGATGAGAAAAGAATTGTGTTAAAATAGAGACACAGACCCTCTGGAGAGTAACCAGTTCTGTGGAGAATTCGGATATCAAGTCATATTCTGTTCAGATTATATAGAAAGGCTATCATAGAGAGATTTGATGTCTTCTGTGAGATTCCTGAGGGTAGAACAAGGCCCTATGTGTAAAGATTGTTTTAAAGTACATTTTGGATCAATACAAGGGGAACTTTTAGCAGTTAATTCTGTTAAAAAAACAGTATGGAAAACTATTTTTTGAATATAAGAGAAAGGGTACACAAGGGGCTTCCAAACACCAAAATGGGATGGGCCTTCCTAAATGTTAAAAACTAAGATATATGATCATCTGTTAGAGGCATTATAGAGATCTAATCCGAGATATCTGTCTAGATCGTACCAAGATTCATTCATTCATTCATTCATTCCACAATTACTTATTGAGCCCTTACTAAGTACCAGGCACTTTTCTAGGAGGTGGGGTATTACAGTGAACAAAACATAAAATTCCTTGCCTTTCTGCATCTTATATCCTAGTAGAGAATTAAAGAAGATAAACACAAAACAGAATAAATAGGTAAAATTACAATTAGTGATGGTAAGAGATGTGGGAAAAAATTAAGTAGGGGAAGGCACAGGGAATAGGGGCTGAATTGCATTTTATTTTATTTTTTAAATATGTTTTTATTGCCCAGCCAGTGTGGCTCAGTAGTTGAGCGTCGATCCATGCACCAAAAGGTCGCAGGTTCAATTCCTGGTCCAAGCGCATACCCAGGTTGCAGGCTCGCTCCCCAGTGAGGGGTGTGCAGGAGGCAGCCGATCGATGATTCTCTCTCCCATTGATGTTTCTGTCTCTTTCTCCCTTTCTCTCTCTGTTTAAAATATATATATCCCTGGCCGGTTTGGCTCAGCAGTTAGAGCGTCAGCACCTGGACCAAAGAGTCACGGGTTCGATTCCAGACAACGGCACATACCTTGGTTGCAGTTTGGTTCCCGGCCTGGTTGGGGTCATGCGGGAAGCAACCAATTAATGTGTCTCTCTTGCATCAATGTTGCTCTCTCTCTCTCTCTCCCTCCCACTCTATCTAAAGATAAATGGAAAAATATCCTTGGGTGAGGATTTAAAAAAAAAAAATTATATATATATATATATTTTAATTCCTCAAGGATTTTAGAGAGAGGAATGGAGAAGGAGAGAGAGAAAAACATCAACGGGAGATAGATACATTGATTAGCTGCCTCCTATGAGATTGAGCCCACAACCTGGGCATGTACCCTGACTGGGAATCGAACTGGTCACCTCTCAGTGCATGGGATGATGCTCAACCAACTGAGCCACACCTGCCAGGGCTCAATTGCAGTATTAAACAGAGTGGCCAGAGAAAGTGACATTGGGATAATGAAGAAGGCCAGGGCATGAGCCATGTGGATATCTGGGAATATAAGATTTCTGATACCCCTCAGATCAGGTACCACCCTACTACTGCCTATGCCTAACTGAAATTTGACAACACTACCGTGGGAGCCTCCTGCTATCTGAGAGGAATTAACATGCACAAAGGGTACCAGGGTGGCATCCCGTGTGTGAAGGTACAGAACTTTCTTGCACATTGTCCTCTTTGATCCACAGGTTTTTTCAGAGTCTGACAAGGCAAGTAAGATGGAAGACAAGGAAGAGAACAATAAGTTTATCTCGGCTGACTCCCCTGAGGTACTGAAATCTAAGTCGTCAACATTATTATGCCCCGAGACTTGATTCACATAAGGTACTGAAGGTCCTAATAGAAAAAAGATAAAACTTTCCCTTGGCTGGTTTCTGGTCTGAGTTCACTGCTGATTGAGAGAGATGTGGGCGGGGCATGTGGACAGTGAAGAAGCACAAGGTAAATGCGGGACTTTGAGTCAAGTGTAGCCACTTCTCACATTTCTGCTCTGAAAAGAGTAACTCAATAGTATGGAAAATCCAAAATTAATTTATATTTGATTTTGTAATATATGATTTTAGTATGGAGACAGCAATAATATGAGCTGCTATTTGGCTTTGGTGAATAAAAAAACAAATTTTTATTCTTGGAGTAATCATATTGAAAGGGAGATTATAGGGGCCAAAATGCTGTCTATTTTGAGGAACAAACTAGTAACACTGTTCTCCTTTGGAAAGAGGTACAGGACACAACCTCCTTTCCCCTGAGGCTACCTCCTTATATGTGGGATTTATAGTGTTTTTTACTCCCAGCCTCTCCTGTGGGATTGCTTTGGTCATCAGCTAAGGAGACATATTTTTCCTATGGAATTAAGCAATTAGAGCATCTTAGATCCTAGCCTATCAGTGTCATCAATCCTCTGAAGCCTATGTCCTACAAGGTCTGTTACTTTCCTTACAGATGCATCATAAATCATATTTTCTCTCAAGCAGAATTATGGACATATCATACATAAAATGGGTAAATAAAAAGATGACTATGAGAAATTTTGTTCTTGCTTAGTATTCAGAATACCTGAGAGAGAATGATAACTTTCTGGAAGGTGGTATTACCTTTGAGGTAATGCATGGCCTGGAATCAGAGGAGGGAGTAAGAAGAAGAAAAATTTCCTAAAAGAAAAATTTTAAAAATTTCAAGTAGCTGCCATACTGATAGAAATTGGTTCCACTTTAAAAGGGTATTTTAAAAGGGAATTTTATAGTGTATGAATTAAATTTTAATTAAAAAATAAATTCATGCCCTGGCCAGTTTGGCTCAGCAGTTAGAGTATCAGCCCACGGACCAAAGAGTCACAGGTTTGATTCCGGTCAAGGGCACGTACCTTGGTTGCAGTTCAGTCCCCAGCCCTGGTTGGGTCATGCAGGAGGCAACAATCGATGTGTCTCTCTCTCACAAAAGTTTCTCTCTCTCGCTCTCTCTCTATCTCACCCCTCCCACCCTATCTGAAGATAAATGAAAAAATATCCTCGGGTAAGGATTATAAAAAATTTTTTTTTAAATAGCCCAGTTGGTGTGGCTCAGTGGTCAAGCATTGACCCATACACCAAGAGGTCACCAGTTCGATGACTGATCAGGGCACATGCCCAGGTTGTGGGCCAAATCCTCAGTGAGGGGCATGAAGGAGGTGGTTGGTCAATGTTCTCTCTCATCGATGTTTCTGTCTTTCCCTCTCCCTTCCTCTTCCTCTAAATCAATAAAAGAAAAGAAATTTTTTTAAATAAATAAATTCATTCATACTTATAGAGTTCCAAGGTCTTCTCCTGGCTTAGCAGTTCCTAGACAGAGTTTTCTACACCTTGGATTCCTACCACAGAATCTAGAATTCTTCCCAGAGAAGTCATTATACCACTTGCTTCTCCTCACCGCGATAGGTTAGGATCATCTTAAGTGTGAGAGCTGCGTGCCTTCTTGAGGAGGGTTAGTCTAAAAGTGGTAGGTAGTGTTCTTAAGACCTATATTTATACCCTCACAGACTCCCACATAGATATACATGTGTGTCACAAATTATAGTGTCTGATCATGGAAACAACTCTGGACCCCAATGACCTGGTTACCTGTCCCAGCAAGTCATTTTACCCTCTGAATCTTGACTTCTTGACCTGTGAAAGAGAACAGTAAAACCTTCCCTGATGCTTTCAGGCTATAGTGAAACAACATTGTATATTTGCCCTTTGTATTATCTATGACTTTGTAGAGCGTAAGGCACAAAAGAGCCTTATTAACTGAGATGCTGGGAAGGTAGAACCACCTCTCACTGGCAGAACTCTTCTTTTTATAGAGCCAGAGTCTCCAACCTCATGTCTCTGTGGTTCCAGAAGACAGCAACGCCACAGCACCTGAGCCTCAAGAAGAGGTAAGGAGGCCAGATACATAGAGACCAAGATGGGTGGTAAAATTGGACATTGGGACCACATTGGGAGTGGATAGAAGTTTGGCTACAGACTAGAATCTTCACTGTGGGCTACAAAGGGAACCTAGCAGTGAAAAATATCCTTAGGGCAAAGTCACGCAGGTGGGAACAGGGGAACCAAGAGTAAACTGGGACTTTGTGGTTTTTTATGCCCATTTCCCAACACTTGGCCTTGCATCTCTTGACCTCTTACCATAGCCCATCTCCTAAGTACTTATTTAGTTATATCTGAATTTATTTCAAAAAGGAATTAGGATATGAAAAGGTAAACACACACACACACACACAATACAGCAAAATAACTCAGAAGCATATTAGTGACAGTAACATAAAATGGAGTTATGAATTAGACAAATACATTCTATAAAATAAACTTACTAAGGTTGGATCACAAAATTGGTTCCAGACTTTCTAAACATCCATGAAGAGAAAAATCTGATCATTTTACCAATTCATGATGCTATTCCTTTAAACAACTCCTGCTACTAAAATGAAAAAGAAATTTCTCCTGTGAATCCTCATAAAGAGATGATGAAGGATGTAATGAATAATATCTGCAACAAGTCTTGACAATAATCCTAACAACCAGTTTCACTTCCCTCAACAGTGCATAACATGAAATATAGTTTGATAGAAACAAATTGAGTTTTTACCCTCCTTGAGTGGTTGGTGGGAGGGCAGGTAAGCGTCTAATGCACTCATGTTTACTTTCCAGGTATCTACAATTCAAAGTGCACAACTCTGAAGAGGAACTCTCAAGACCTCCCACATACACACACCTCCCAGAGAAACTCCTCAGAGGATATATAAGTCACAGGAACTTAAGATCCAATATTCATTTCTAGGTTCTCAAGTACGGGTGCTGGTGGTCTCTAAAGACCTAGCATTAATGGAGGCTGAGAAGCAGACTTGGGGGAGAAAGGGAGGCAGGCAGGCTTGGGAGAGGAGATCATTAGACTCAGGGAATATTTAATTCAGGTTTTAGCATTGTTATAATAATAAGACATTATATATTAATTAAAGCGGGGCTAAAATGACTATAACAAGCAAAAGCATTTATAGATTCACACACAACTCAGAGAACAGGAAACAAATCTTTGATTACCTCTCATTTTTCAAGACTTAAATCCAAAGGAACATATTTTCAAATTGTTAAATAAAGCAATATTCTATGTATGGATTCATTGTTTGACACAGGGAGGTTGTCCCATCCCAGCACACTGTTCTCCATGTAGACAAGGTTATTGATTCTACCCTAGGTTCAGAAAGCTTTAATCATATCACTGACCTCCAGCTCACCTGACATCCTAGCTATAACTATTTGATGATGCTATGGGCCACAGGCTCCTCAATTTAGATACCCTTGGAAAGGAATTACATTTTAGAGCAATATCTAGGGTTTATAGTCTGGTACTTGGTATAAGTAAGGATATGAGCAGAATGGAAGAATAAGTGGCACTCCAAATGAAGGGAAAGGATACAAAGTATAATATTATAATGGAAATGGTATAGAATTGAGAATCAGAAGTCCTGGAGTCAAGTTGTATCATTTGCTTCTGTGAAAACATTAAAAGCTAACTGAAGTCTTGCCATCCTGATAAACCTGGACACAAGTAAATGCTCATTGGTCCATCTTTGCTTCTGTTTCTAAGGGTGATGGATAATGTCACCTTTTGTTCAGTCATTCAGCAAGCATTTATTGAGTACTTGCTCTGTACCAAGCACTCCTGGGAACTAGAGAAATAATGATGAGTAGAAAAAGTAAGAACCATATATTGACGGAATATTAAGCAGAGAGAAGAATGGGCAGGATTTAGCAATGTGTTAGAAGAGGACATATGATGAAGACTCAAATACTAAAGAATTATTCTAGGTTAGGCTTGACAGACTAGAATTTGATGGTGCCATCCCCTAAAATGGTGACTGTAGGAGGAAGTGCATTGTATGTGGGTTCTCTATTTGCAAACAACAAACTGACACAATTATGTTCAAAGGATATTAGGCAGCTCATAGAACTGAAAGAACAACCATGCTGTAGAAAGGACAAGAACCAGCCCGGATGTCTGTAACAGGAATGTGTGGATTGCCCCTTTAGGCAGCTGTCATTGGAAGACTTTGCTTCAGCCACTCTGCCACTGTGTTCTTTCCAGATCCGGATACCTTGGAGAAAGAATCTGACTGGGCCCAGTTTGGGGGGGAGGCATGATAGTATCTACAAGGAAGACCAGCCCTGGCCGGTTTGGCTCAGTGGCTGGAGCATCGGCCCGCAGTCCAGAGAGGCCTGGGTTTGGTTCCCGCTAAGGGCACGAACCTCAGTTGCGGTTTGTCCCCGGCCTGGTTGGGTCCTGTGGGAGGCAGCCACTCGATGTGTCCCTTTCACATCGATGTTTCTCTCTCTACCTCTTTCTCCTTCCTACTCTGTCCAAACAAAAAATGGAAAAATGTCCTCGAGTGAGGACAAAAAAAAAAAAAAGACCAGTGGTGGGGCTGGGTTACAAAGAAATACAAGGAAACTTTAGGGGTGATAAAAATGTTAATTTTGATTGTGATAGTTTACTGGATGTATACATGTGTCAAAACTGAGCAAACTATGTTTTATGTGCAGATTTTGGGGTATCTCCTACAAATATTGGACACAAGTATGAGAACTTACAGGACTTTGCAGTAGATGCATCCGTTAGGAAACTGGAAATACATGTTTATATTTAGAAGTCATTTTTTCCAAGATCTAATCCTACTACTCTTATTTAAAAACCTTCAGAGGACCTCTCCTGTTACAATGTAGACAGAGTTGCATGCTCCCCTCTAAAAGGCCTACTGCCTATATTTTAATACCTCTCCTAGAAGACATCCCAGTCCTTTGGCACTCAGAATCACTGCTGTGAGTGATACTCCAGTGGTATTGGAAGGGTGGGGGAAATATTGGGAATACAGGCTCCTAGCTGTCCAAGGCCCTCCATGAGCTGTTTGGAATGCCCCATCATTCATCTGGTAAAACCCAGTTCAGACCTTTTCTCTGCAGGGCTTTCAATTTTCTCCTGGGAAACTGATTCTCTTTGAGGAGTTGCCAGAGAGAATTTCTAGGGATTAACACTCTTGTGGGGGGAGACAAGCACACAAGGTAACAACAGAGGCACAGCTGAAGTAGAAAATTTTGCTAAACTGTGAAATGGACACTTCATTTGTATATGGCGCTACTGGAGGTTCCAGGAGGGGAGGAGAAAGGGCTACTACGTTGGGCATGAGTAATAACTGTGCTTATCTAGGATAGATATTCCCAAGTAGGAACCAAACTGTTTACCGAGATTTACAGAATGGTAAAGTCCAGGGAAAAAAGGTCAGGACTTAGAATAACTGCCATCTTGGCAACAGCACAAGGAGCTGAAATCCAATCAAATTGGGTGGAGATGAATATCTCTTTTCCCCTGTCCTGAGGCCCTTGGAGGTCTATTGACAAAGGGATGGCTGCTCTGATTTCTGAGGTTTAGCCTTTAGTCCTTGGAGAACACTGGTAAGTCACCACATGAGGCCTCATTCATCATTTACCTGTATGCATCTACGTAGAATTAATTGCAAGAACATCACCCAGTCCCTGCCTTCTAGCAATTTGAAGGATAATATTGACAGACTACATAATATATCTAGAGTACACTAGAAACATCCAGGACATCTAAGATACACCAAAAAGCAGAGTATAGGCACTGCTTACAGTGTTGTTTATTATATGTTAAATTGGTGTGGAGCGTGTGCATATTGGGTCCTGTTTTTCTGCATGTTTGCACTTTTAAAATGAATGGTATGTGCCTACAGGGATAAAATCACATACCAGCAAAACTTTTTTTTAATATGTTTTTTAATTGACTTTAGAGAGAAAGGAAGGGAAAGACAGAGAGAGAGAAACATTGATCTGCTGCCTCCTGCATGACCCCTATTGGGGATTGAACCCGCAACAAAGGTATGTGCCCTGACCCAGAACCTGGGTACATGGGACAACGCTCAACCTACTGAACCACACTGGCCAGGCCAGCAAAACTTTGCTTGTGAGAGACTTTAAATTGTGAAAGTAACATAGCAGATCAGTTCATGGCCTCTGAGAGTCTGTGGTTCTACCAGTTTTCAATATGTAATGGAATATATGCTATGAGAAAAACCAAGATACATGAAAGATTTCAGCCTTACCTGGAATTTATGGTCAGCTTGTCAGTAAATGCAAGCAATTGTCCACCTTTAGAATTTAACCCTTAGGATCTGAATTTCCTTTTCTCTTGAATATTCTTTTATCTGAAGACCAGCCAGCTGACCTTTTTATTAACATATGTACATCTTGCCTATGTGTTATTCTCATTGCCTTTCTTGGTTGGAGTGGCAGTTTTCCCACCCTAGGCTTTCTTCTTCACTGATCACTGCTATGCCTTTAAAAATATATTTAAATAAAACAAATTGATCAACTTACTGTTTTATCCTCAGGGTTTGTTTTTTTCTTTATTGATTTTAGAGAGACAGGAAGGGAGAGGGAGAGAGAGAGAGAGAGAGAGAGACATCGATGAAAAAGAACATCAATTGACTGCCTCCTGCATGCCCTCCACTGGAGATTGGGCCCACAACCTGGGCATGTGCCCTGACCTGGAATCGAACCAGCGACCTCTTGGTGCATGGGTCAACACTCAACCAGTGAGCCACACCGGCCAGGCTATCCTCAGTTTTTACCAACCAAATAACATCTTTAGGAATGAAAGCAACTACCCTTGCTTATTTCATGTCTTTGCTTTTTTTTTTCACTCAATACCTCTATTAGCTGATACTTTTCTTTCCATCTTGGTCTCCCATATGAACATGCACAAACCCTCTCTATCTATCCATCTATATAAATACTGATTCCCAAACCTAGTGAACTCTTTACAGAAATAAGAAGTAAGCACAGAAGTCTGTATCACTGGGATGTAAGGCAGAATAACCA
This sequence comes from Molossus molossus, assembly GCF_014108415.1. NCBI lineage: Eukaryota > Metazoa > Chordata > Mammalia > Chiroptera > Molossidae > Molossus > Molossus molossus. Next base: position 52,208,236 of record NW_023425345.1, on the reverse strand, counting down.
CAAGAGTTTTTTGGTTTGTTTTTTTTATCCTCACTCGAGGACATTTCCATTTTTTATTTAGATAGAGTGGGAGGGAGAGAGAGGAAGGGAGAGAGAGAAACATCGACGTGAAAGGGACACATCGAGTGGCTGCCACTCGCACGACCCAACCAGGGCTGGGGACAAACTGCAACCAAGGTACATGCCCTTAGCGGGAACCGAACCTTGGCCCCTCCGGACCTGAGGCCGACGCTCTAACCGCTGAGCCAAACCAGCCAGGGCACCACAAGAGTTTTAACACCAAGTAGGAAGCCAGGATAATAGCTAGCATTTATTGAGCTCTTACTATGTGCCAGATAAGGTTCTAATGCTTTAGATCAGCAACTTTCTACCAATGTGCCACAATTTTTTTTTTTCTTTTTTTGTACGTGCCCCCATCGGGAACCAAACCCGGGACTCTCTGGTCCGCAGGCCAATGCTCTAACAACTGAGCCAAACCCGCCAGGGCCACAGCTATTTTTAAACAGTTAATACTTGACTATGTAGTCAGGGGCATTGACCTCTTTTTCCTTAGATTGTCAAAAGTAACAGTAGCCAAGCCCCGGCCTGTTAGGCTCAGCGGTTAAAGCATCGGCCTGTGGTCCAGAGAGACCTGGGTTCGGTTCCTGCTAAGGGCATGTACCACAGTTGCAATTTGTCCCCGGCCCTGGTTGGGTTGTGCGGTTGGCAGCCACTCGATGTGTCCCTTTCATGTGGATGTCGATGTTTCTCTCTCTCTCTCTCTTCCTCTCTCTCCCTCCTATTCTATTTGAACAAAAAATGGAAAAAGGTCAATACTAAAAAAAAATAACAGTAGCCAACACAATAGTCATCTACTGTGAAGGAATCAAATACCTATTTTTATATGCCATAGAATTTTAGTAATTAGTTTATGTGTACCATGAGATGAAAAGAGTTGAAAATCACTGCTTTAGATGTATTAACCATTCCATCCTTCCTATATGAGACAATTATTTTCCCAATAAAATAAATGAAACACAAGTAATTTGTCCAAGATCACACAGCAGAGTATATTCCAGAGCCTGTGTTTATCATCCTTAGTCATTGAGTTCATCATTAATTTGGTAACATTTCCTGCCACAAAGAAGTGAGTCAAGAAGTGGCTAAAGTATGGCATTGATTAAAGCGAGGTCCTTACCTTGTGCAAGGACCATGTCTATGAAATGAAATGGTTTTATAGGCATTATCAGTTTTAGTCCCCTATTTCAGGGACGAGGAAACAGATTTTAGAGATGGTAAGTAATTTGCCCAAAGTCACACGACTAACAAGCTGCGGAGCTGAGACTGTTTGAATCCAAAGTCCACGCCGCTCCACTGCCTTGGATGAATATGGACAAGGAGGATCCGGATGGGGATCCTGTCTCCATCTGGCCTCCTGGATTCCCGGCCCGCGGTGTGTCACTACGTTACCTTACGCTCCAAGTTTCTGGACACAAACCTAGTATTTAAGTACATTATGTGGAAACCCAAGTAAATGTAATGTTCCACATTCGTTGAAAATTCGAATAATGTCGATCGCGAGGAAAGCGGGCGGATCCCAGCTAGTCCAGGGTTCAGACCCCATACCCCCCAGTCCCCAGCGTCGGGGCGAGGGAGGAAGCGGCTCCGGAAGGAGGGTAAAGTGACAATCGGAGAAGGAAAAGCAGACTTTCCTCCTGGGGGAGCAGAGGCGTCCCGCGGGCAGAGGGAACCTGCAGAGGGCGGTTTCTCTCCTCTTTTCCTGTCCCACCCATTCGGCGGGTCCCCCACCCCCACTCGCCGGCCTCCGCAGCTAACTCCGCGCGCCTCTCCGCCGCTTCCTGCAGCCGGTGTCCCTCGGTGGGTCTGCGCGGATCTCTGCGCTTCCGCCCCCGTCCAGCTCACAGGGACGCGCGCAGTGGCGCCGGCCCTTCCCCGGCAGCCCGTCCGACTGGTAAGGTGAGCACGCGGAGGAGGGGACCGGGGAGGGCGGAGAGCCAGGCGAGCCCGGTCGCCCACACTCACGCAGCAGCCACCTCGGCCCGGCTGGAACTGAAACCGAGAGCGGCCGGAGCTCGGCGCGCAGCTGGAGCTCCCGTCGCGGTTCTGGGCCACCTCGAGCGCAGGGAGCACGCCGGTGCCGGTAACGCAGGAGGGCTGAGGCCCGGGTCCAGGGGGCGGGGCCGCGGGGTGAGACCCGACGTCCGCAGAAGTATCGAGGGTCCCGGGCGGCGCCCGCGGCTTGGGCTCGGCCAAGTGGGGTTTGACCCGGTGGCCAGCTAGTGGGGTTCGGTAGAATGTGCACCGACGGGGCCAGTGGACAATGAAGGGAGGACTGAGGGGAGTGGCCAAGCCCAGTGGACCGGTTGTCTCAGGCCAAAAGGCCACTAAGGACCCTTACCTCCAGTTTCCTTTGCCGGGTTCACCTACCACCACTGTCTCAGCCCCCACTCGGGCCGAGCCTGGGCGCAGGGCCTGACACCTAGAGAATGGCTCCGCCCAAACTCACAGAACTGGGTACCCGTGACCGAGATTTGGTGAAACTGGGGCCGCTGCTAGTTTGTATTCCTGTGCCTAACTTTCTCAGCTTCAGAAATCTCTAAAGCAGATGTCATGACCCAGTGAAAGGATCTCGGGGTAGAACGTTCAAAGGTAATGCAGCCCAAATACAGGTGGTCTCACGGATCAGCTCTTGATAATTGAAGCTTGAGGAGATAGTCAGGGAAACCAGCAAGGGTTTAGGACTAGCTCCACAGGGAAAAGAGGGGATAGGGAAGGGACTCAGAAAAATCTGGCACCAGTGGCTTTTCTGTAATTTCCAGTCTCCAGCCCCAGTCAGTGGCCCACCCACCTCATTCCTGTATTTTCCCCTCTTCCTACAGATCAGCTCATTCCTCAAGGTGCCCATCCACTTGCTGCAATGTCTAGCCTCCCAATCAAGCCTTCTCCAGGTCCGCAAGGTGCCCATCCACTTGCTGCAATGACTAGCCTCCCAACCACACCTTCCCCAGGAGGTAGGTGAATGCCTTTTCCTGTAGAATGGTAGACACTTGTTCAACACCCTCACCCCCAGCCCAGTCCTTGAATTCCCTGAGGCCTCAGACCAGATGAGATGACCCTCCCACCTCTTTCTGGCTGCTTCACACAGGAAAAGCTACTGAGAGGAAACAGAAGGCAACTAGAGTGTGCACTTTAGTGCAGTATGCATCTAAGTCTCATGGATCTGGGCCAGTTCCTGGCACTACCACTTAAAGCTTTGTTACCGAGTGAGTTATCTAACTTCTAAGCTTGTTTCCTCATTTGTAAAATGGAGGAAATAGTACCTATCTTATGGGGTTATTTGTGAAGATTAGATAAGACAATTCCTATAAAACACCTAGTACAGTGTCTCAGAGCTAGTAAGCATTTGATAACATTGGTTATTGTTATTATTATTATTATTATTATTATCATTATTAGGTATTTGTTAGAAACCCATCTTTTCCTGGAAAGGAATTCTGCCTGCTTTCTAATGTTCACTCCTCTGATGATACACTCCGGTATCAAAAACCCATTGTTGCCCGGCTGGTGTGGCTCAGTGGTTGAGCGTCAGTCCATGCACCAAGAGGTCGCTGATTCAATTCCCATTCAGGGCACATGCCCAGGTTGTGGGCCAAAACCCCAGTGCAGGGCATGCTGAAGGTGGCCAATCGATCTCATGGATATTTCTATCTCTCTCACTCTCCTTTTCTCTCTCTCTAAGAATCAATAAAGGAGAAAAAAAAATTTTTTTTTAAAACCATTGTTACTGCCCTGGCCGGTTTGACTCAGCGGTTGGAGCATTGGCCTGCGGACCAGAGAGTCCCGGGTTCGGTTCCTGCTAAGGGCATGTACAAAAAAAAAACATTGTTACTGAAGCTATGCTCTCATCACATTGAGAATAGATTCTCACCTTTCGTTTCATAACCAAACCAAGCTGGTTATGAAATAATACATTCGTTGATTATTTTCTTTATGTGCTAGGTAGGTTAACTTGGTTGGTCCATACACCTTTGTTTTCCTCTACAATTTCACTTGTCATTAGGACAGACATTCTCTGTTTTACTGATATGGAAACAATTGAGTGACAACCCCAGGGAAAGCTAAAACAGTGTCCTCTATGACTAGTGATGCACACATTTCAGACTGTGAGTTGTCTGGTGAGAACAAAGAAAAGGGAGAAATAGGTAGAAGTTTAGATTGGTCAGCAAAGGCTTCATGAGTGGAGATGGGGTAGAGCCCCTTACCCTTGAAGGATAGATGAGGTATGTACAGTCAAAGCGGGGTATAGCCAGTATTCCAGATAAAGGCAGCACCATGTGTGAAACTGCAGAGATCACATTTCCCCTGGAGGGAGTTCTGGAGGAGAGGACTGAGAACCTCCAAATAAACCTGCCCATAGGGAAACAAGTTGATGCTTTGGTAGCTAGCTGAGGAATCAGCACTTGGGCAAAAGAGGAACTATTTACATTCTTTTTTTTTTTTTTTTAGTTTGTGGTAAATTATACATAATGTGTTACCATTTTAACCATCTTTTGGTGGACTGTTTAGTAATATTAAGTGTTAATTCACAGTGCTGTGCAACCATCACCTACCATCTATCTCCAGAACTTTTTCATCTTCCTAAACTGAAACTCTATGTTCGTTAAACAATAGCTCCACACTCCCTCTCCCACCAGCCCTTGGTAACCACCACCATTATATTTTCTATCTTAGTATAAATTTGACTAAGTACCTTATATAAGTGAAATCATACCGTTTGTCCTTTCGTGTCTGACTTATTTCACTTAGCATGACATCTCCAGGGTTCATCCATGTTGCAGCATGTGTCAGAATTTGTTTCCTTTTTTAAGGCTGAATAATATATTATTTATATACATATACATATATGTGTGTATATATGTTGTATATTTATCCATTTGTCCATTGATAAATACTTGGGTTGTTTCTATCTTTTGGCTATTGTGAATAATGTTGCTATGAACATGGGCGTACAGATACCTCTCCAAGTTCCTGCTTTCAATTGTTTGGGTTATATATATCCAGAAGTAGAATTATTGAATCATGTGGTAATTCTGTGTTTAATATTTTGAGTAAAACTGTTTCAGAGTCATACTGCTTGTCACAGTGTCTGCATCATTTTACATTTCCACCAGCAGTGCACAAGGGTTCCAATTGCTCTACATTCTCATTACTTTATATATATGTATATATGCACACGCACACACACATGCACATGTAGTAGCTATTTTTTTTTAGTTTAAATTTATTTATTTATTTTTGTTACAGATGTTTCCCCTATTGACACCCCCATTTTTCTCCCATTGACATCCTCCTCTCAATTCTGCCCCCCCAGCATTATTGTCTATGTCTATGTTTATGCATATATGCATATAAGTTCTGCGGTTTATCTCTTCCTTCCCACCCATCCCCCTCTTCTGAGTTTTGTCAGTGTGTACCCTACTTCTATGTCTCTGGGTCTATTTTGTTCATCAGCTTGTTTTGTTCTTTATATTCCACAAATAAGTGAGATCATGTGATATTTGTCTTTCTCTGATTGGCTTGGTTCGCTTAGGATGATGCTCTCCAGGTCCCTCCATGTCATCTCAAAGGATAAGAGATCTTTCTTTATTACAGCTGTAGAGTATTCCATTGTGTATATGTACCACAGCTTTTTTATCTACTCATCTATTGATTGGCACTTGGACTGTTTCCAGATCTTAGTGATTGTAAATAGTGCTGCTAGGGGTACATATATTCTTTCTGATTGGTGTTTTAGGCTTCTTAGGTTATATTCCAAGAAGTGGGATCATTGGGTCAATTTTTTTTTTTTTTTGTATCCTCACCCAAGGACATTTTTGCATTTATCTTCAGATAGAGCGGGAGGGAGAGGGGGAGGAAAAGAGAGAAACATCAACGTGAGAGACACGTCGAGTAGTTGCCACCCACACAACCCCAACCGGGGCCAGGGACAAACTGCAACCAAGGTATGTGCACTTAGCAGGAACCAAACCCAGGACTCTCTAACCGCTGACGCTCTAACCGCTGAGTCAAACTGGCCAGGGCCCTGGGTCAAATTTTAATGAGTGTGATGTGGTATCTCATTGTGGTTTTGATGTACATTTCCCTAATGACTAGTGATATTGAGCAGCTGTATATCTTCTTTGGAGAAATGTCTATTCAAGTCCTTTGCCCATTTTTTAAAAACGCTTTTATTGATTTTTAGAGAGAGGAAGGGAGAGGAAGAGAGAGAGAAACATCTGACTGCCTCCTGCATGCCCCCTACTGGGGATAAAGCCAACAACTCAAGTGTGTACCCCAACCAGGATTCAAACCAGCCACCTCCTGGTGCATGGGCTGACCCCCAACCAACTGAGCCATACTGGCCAGAGAACTTGACCTTTTTTTTTTCTTTTCTTTTCCTTTATTGATTTTAGAGAGAGAGGAAGGGAGAGGGAGAGATAGAAACATCGATGAGAGATAACATCGATTGGCCACCTCTTGCATGCCCCCCACTGGGGATCGGGCCCAGAACTGGGCATGTGTTTTGACCAGGAATCAAACTGGCGACCTCTTAGTGCATGGGTCGACGCTCAACCACTGAACCACACTGGCCAGATGAACTTGCCCATTTTTAAATAGGTTTGTTTTCTTGTTGTTGTCGAGTTGTATATTTACATTCTTGACTCAACTAGTGACATGAGTGATGTGGTATTTTAAGATTTATGCAGTCCCCTATCCACTGGGTCCAAGAAAAATTAAGTTTAGAGATAGGAAAGGAAAAATCACAAACAGGGTGAGATCATTGAGGGTCTTGCATCCCTTCCCCATGTCCCCACCTCCGTCCCCTCAATCCTTTCCCCCTGTCAGTCTGTAAAGATCTCCTAAAGGAGATAACCTCTTGGAATGTTGAAATTGAGGGCCGCATTATGACTTTAATGGGCCCTTGGCACTTTTGCCTTTGTGGGCTTGTTCCTCCATTTTCAAAGATATATATTAAAAATTGTATTGTACACCCTAGGTGGTATGGCTCCGTGGTTAGAGCATCGGCTCACAGACCAAAGAGTTGCAGGTTCGATTTCAGCCAGGGACACATACCTCAGTTGCAGTTCGGTCCCCAGCCTTGGTTGGGGTCATGCGGGAGGCAACCAATCGATGTGTCTCTCTTACACCCATGTTTCTCTCTCTCTTCCTCCCTCCCACTCTATCTGAAGATAAATGGGAAAAAAAATATCCTTGGGTGAGGATTTAAAAAAATTTTTTTTTTGTTTTACAACTGTGTTGGTTTAAGGAAAAATATAATAAAATCATTAACAGCTGCATTTATAATTAATAGTTGGTTGATATAACAATATCACAATTTCCTTGATCTAAATGTTCAATTTTCTTCTTGTGAATTTAAAAGAAATTCAAATCATGAAAACCATTTTCATGGGCCCCTAGAAGTATTGTGGACCCTAGGCACTGTGCCGGCTGTGCCTAGCACATAGGTCACCCTGTTGGAAGTAGGATGGAGTGGAACCTGACATTGTGGGCTTTGCCTGCCCACGAGTAAAGCCCATCCCTTTCTACCTAATCCCACTAGCTACTTCCTAGATTTTCCTCATTCTGGATTAGACACTCAGTATTTTTGGTCTCATTTTTCCACCACAGTCCTGTGAGCACGTTTTATTTTCATTTTATAGAAGCAAAAACTGAGGTTTAGGGAAGTTAAGAAATTTTCAGTGGTTAAGAAATTCTCCCAAGGTCCTGTGGCTAACAGTGGCAGAGGCGGGAGTTTGTGCCGACTCTGATTTACTTCAGAGCCTGTGTTCTTTCCGTCATGGTATACTGCTCTTAAAGTGTCGCTCCACCCACCGGCCAGGACACATGAAAGAGAAAGAAGGAGAAAGGGAGCAGAATTCCAAGGCTGGTTCCCATGGGAAGGAGGATTGGGGGAGCCGCCCTGTGTTGGGCAGCTCTAGAACAAATAAGTAGGTTGGCAGACTCAGGTGGCAAAGGATCTGATGCCTCAGTGATAAGAGATTTAGGGGAACAAGGGCCACAAAGAAACCAACCTGTATCTGGGTTAACAACAACAGGGGAAAAAAAGCAGGGTGAGTGAGCAAAATAGATCTTGAAGTTCATTTGCTGTTGGTTAATATTTGGGTAAAAGCTCACATCTTGTTGTGGTCCTCGGCCCCACGCCTCCCCTGAAAGAAAAAACAGTGCTGCCCTGGCCGGTTTGGCTCAGCGGTTAGAGCGTCAGCCTGCGGTCCAGAGAGACCCAGGTTCGGTTCCCGCTAAGGGCACGTACCTCGGTTGCAGTTTGTCCCCGGGCCTGGTTGGTCGTGCGGGTGGCAACCACTCGATGTGTCCCTTTCATGTCGATGTTTCTCTCTCTCTCTATCCCTCCCACTCAATCTGAACAAAAAATGGAAAAATGTCCTCGGATGAGGATAAAAAAAAGAAAAAGAAAAGGAAAAACAGTGCTACCTTCCTTTTAAGCCTGAGAAGGGAAGGAAGTGAGTAACATTATTATTCCTTTGTTGGACAGGAGATAGGATAGAAATGCGGTGAAAACAGATGATGGCCCTGGCCAGTTTGGCTCAGTGGTTAGAGTGTTGGCCCTTGGACCAAAGATCTATGGGTTCGATTCCGGTCAAGGGGATGTACCTCTGTTGCAGTTTGTCCCTGGCCCCTGGTCGGGGTCCTGCCGGAGGCAACCAATCAATGTGTCCCTCTCAAGTAGATGTTTCCCTTTCTCTCCCTCCCTCCCACTCTATCTGAAGATAAAATGGAAAAATATCCTCAGGTGAGGATTAAAAAAGGAAAGAAACAGGAGATGATGGAGGGAAAGCTGTAAGCCATTTCCCCCCTTTTATCCCAGGCTTTCTGAACTTTGTTTACCTTTATTGTTGTTTTTGTTGTTTTCATTACAAAGCTATTCCATGCCCCTCAGAATAGCCTCCTTGACCTTTTCCCTCTCTCTCTCTCTATATGTGTGTGTGTGTGTGTGTTTATAATTTTATTTTAATTTACTTTTTTTGCAAACATGTAATCATATTACGCATACTGCCCCAGCAATTTGCTTTTTTCATCTGACCACATGTCCTGTCCCAGTAACTGCAGATCTGCCACATTCTTCTTAACAACTATATAGTGTTTCCAGAATGAATGGCCTGTAATTTATTTAATCATTCCTCTGCCAATGGACACATTCAGATATGTGTCACTTGCAAACAATGCGACAGTGAAAACCTCTTCCATCTGCAATAAAACTCAGAGAACCAAACCCAGTGGACATGTAAACAAAGTTTCACTGGAGACAGATCCTGGAGAGTTGGTGGTTTGGGAGAAAGAATCTTGGAATGAAGAGACAGATTTGAAGGCCGGCTCAACCAACAGCTGAGTGACCCTGCGCTTGCTGAGCTGCCTCAGTTTCTTGGCTTGTACAGAATGATAATACTGAAGCTGCTTACATCACCTTCTTGGGGTGGAGATTTTAAAAATGTATGTTTTGCCCAGCTAGTGTGGCTCAGTGGATTGAGCATTGTCCCATAGACTGAGAGTTCCCAGTTCCATACCCTGTCAGGGCACATGCCCAGGTTTCAGGCTCAATCCCCAGTAGGGGGCGTGCAGGAGGCAGCCAGTCGATGTTTCTCTCTCACATTGATGTTTCTTTTTTTCTTTTAATTCTCACTCGAGGATATTTTTACATTTATTTTCAGACAGAGTGGGAGGGAGAGAGAGAGAAACATTGGTGTGAGAGGGACACATGAACTGGTTGCCACCCACAAGACCCCAACTGGGGCTGGGACTAACTACAACCAAGGTATGTGCCCTTGGCCAGAATTGAACCCGGGACTCTTTGGTCCACAGGCTGATACTCTAACCACTGAGCAAAACAGGCCAGGGCTCACATAGATGTTTCTATCTCTCACTTCCTCTCTCTCTAAAAAATCAATAAAAACATTTTTTTTAAATGTATGTTTTGTAAACTGTAAATCATGAATATAGATTACAATTCTGATACTTGAAGCCTGAAGGGCACTAGCTCATCAGCTCTCAGGACATTCTGTGACCTTTAGTCTGAGAAAAGCATTTTTGTGTGAGTTCAAAATTTTTAATTTTTTAAAACCATTTTATTTTGGAATAATTTTAGATTTCTAGAAAAGTTACAAAAATAGTATAGAGAGTTTACATATGCTTGTCAGCTAGTTTCCCCTTAATGTCAGTATCTTACATGACCATGGTACATTTGTGAAAAAAACAAGAAATTAACATTGGTACAATACTGTTAACTCAACCACAATTTCACTGAGATTTCGCCAGTTCAAAAATGTGATTTTGAAGTGAATTCTGATAGAATAGTTTCAATTTATAAAAATTCCAAAATTAAGGCTGAGAAAGGTCCTGAGGGTCGGCTAGATCTACTAGCCACTCTGTGTTAGAATTCTGTCCGGTACCTGAAGCATTTGTCCCATGGTGTTCTTCCTGCGGTGGGGGTGGCATCTGTCTTCCATTAGTTGCTGCCATTTGTACAGGTCACCCACTGGCATATTTGAAGATGGCATTCAAGTTCTAGGCTTCCCCTAAGTTTTCTTTCTGAGCTTTCTGTTGCAAGCTTTCTTTATCTGGTATGGTTTCCAAACAATTTACAATGTTGGCTTCTCACCTCAAAATTGTGACACCCGGCCACAACTCAGCAGTCTAGGAGTGGCGCAGAGGAGGGCTGCACTGTTGCCTCCATTATTAGAGACCATATTAATGGTGCCTAATATAACAGCAAGTTTAAATTTTTTTATGAGTAGTTATCATTGTAAGAAATTTGGAAGATAAAGGAAAGCAGATAGTAGAAGAAAATTAAAATTGTTCCAACTTCTATGACCTGCCTACCACTCTTGCTGCTAATTTAGGGTATATCCTTTCAGTGTCAACAGCTTTCTTTTTTTTTTTTTATCCTCACCCAAGGACATTTTTTCATTTTTTGTTCAGATAGAGTGGGAGGGAGAGAGAGGAACAGAGAGAGACAGAAACATCGACATGAAAGGGACACATCGAGTGTCTGCCACCCGCACGACCAACCAGGGCCGGGGACAAACTGCAACCGAGGTACGTGCCCTTAGCGGGAACTGAACCCGGTCTCTCTGGACCACAGGCCGACGCTCTAACCGCTGAGCCAAACCGGCCAGGGCCAGTGTCAGTAGCTTTCTAGGGCTTCCACTATACGCCTCTTATATATGCCACCACTAACCGTGGCTTCCCCATTCTTTCCCCTTCCCCATCTTACTTGTGAGTTCATTGGTTTCCAGGACCTAAAAGCAGAGAATCTGTTAAAGTCTCATCTTGTTCAATTTGGCCTATTTCTCCAGTTATTTGAAATCTCTCTGTTTATCAGCTTACTAGTTGTCCCTCTAGCTTTGAGTGTTTCACAAACTTGTCACTCCTTCGCTGGGTCTGCGGCACCTACGTTTACCCAAAAGGCACTAAGCCTATGTGGAAGGCACCAATCAAGCAGGACACCAAAACAAAAGATCTCGCAGCCTGGCCAGTGTGGCTCAGTGGACTGAGCATTGTCCGATGGCCTGAGAGGTCCTGGTTCGATTCCCAGTTGGGGCAGATGCCTGGGTTTAGGGCTCAATTCCCAGTAGGGGGTGTGTAGGAGGCAGCTGATCAATGTTTCTCTCTCACATCAGTATTTCTATCTCTCACTTCCTTCCTCTCTCTCTAAAAGTCAATAAAAACATATTTTTAAAAACAGAGCTTGCAAAGAACTTAATATCTAATATATATAAAAAAACAAACAGCCCTGGCCGGTTTGGCTCAGCGGTTGGAGCGTCGGCCTGCGGTACAGAGAGACCCGGGTTCGGTTCCCGCTAAGGGCACGTACCTTGGTTGCAGTTTGTCCCCGGCCCTGGTTGGTCGTGCGGGTGGCAGCCACTCGATGTGTCCCTTTCATGTCGATGTTTCTCGCTCTCTCTCTTCCTCTCTCTCCCTCCCGCTCTATCTGAACAAAGAATGGAAAAATGTCCTTGAGTGAGGATAAAAAAATAAAATAAAAAGTCAGGGTCATTATCATAAGAAATAAGTTATATTATTGGACTTTCTTCTACCTGTCTTATGATTTAATCTTTTTATTTTGAATTGCATAAAGGCCTTAATTTAGCCCTAGCATGGTTTCAGACAATAACATCAATTCAAAAAGAACTAAGGTCAAATCCTAGTGGAAGAACCTCTACTTAGACTGGCATCACTGACTTCCTTCCTTCCTTGATAGTCAGTTACTACTCCACATAGTTCTTACAGCCAGGCTGTATCACTCCACGAGGAGAGTATAAATCATACATTCTGTGATGAGCCCATGTCTGCTCATGCAGCACCTTCAACTCTCCTTCAACCCCCTTCCAATCCTCACTCTCAATGAATGACCTTGCATTCTGTTTTCTTGAACAAATTAAAGTTCTCGTAAGAAAACTGCCAAAGAAGGCTCCTACTCCCCCATCTGTCTACTGCTTGCCTCTGTTCCTGTGTGCACGGTACACTAATAATGAATGATCCCTGCCCTGCCTGCCGCCAACCCCTCTATTTGTGCACTAGATCCGAAACCCTTCCAGGCCTCAGTTCTAGCCTCTCTCCTCTCTCGTGTGTCACCAGTTGTCCCCTCTCACCTGGACCATTCCTATATGTACATAAACATGCTGTCATTTCTCTCATCCTTAAAAAAAAAAGCAAAAGTAAACAAAAAGCTTGAACTCCCTCCCCATTTCTCTGTTCACCTTTAAAAAAAAAAGTTTACAGTCAATCAATGTGTCTCACATTTCTCTCTCTCTCTTTTTCTCTCTCTCTCTTTCTTTCTCTCCCTCCCTCCCTTCCACTCTCTCTCAAAATCAATGAAAAAATATTCTCGGGGAGGATTAGCAAAAATAATTTAAAAAGAAAGATGATTTTTTTTTTTTTTTTATCCTCACCCGAGGACATTTTTGCATTTATCTCCAGATAGAGCTGGAGAGAAGCAGGAAAGAGAGAGAAAGAAACATTAATATGAGAGAGAAACATCAAAGTGAAAGGGACACATCAAGTGGTTGCCACGCACATGACCCCAACCAGGGCCGGGGACAAACTGCAACCAAGGTACATGCCCTTAGCAGGAACCGAACCCAGGACTCTCTGGTTCGCAGACCGATGCTCTAACCGCTGAGCCAAATCGGCCGGGACAAGATGAATTTTTTTTTTTTTTCCTATCCTCACCCGAGGACATTTTTCCATTTTCTGTTCAGGTAGAGTGGGAGGGAGAGAGAGGAACAGAGAGAGAGAGAGAAACATCGATGTGAAGGGACACATCGAGTGGCTGCCACCCTCACGGCCAACCGGGGCCGGGGACAAACTGCAACCGAAGTACGTGCCCTTAGCGGGAACCGAACCCGGGTCTCTCAGGACCACAGGCCGACACTCTAACCGCTGAGCCAAACCGGCCAGGGCAAGATGAATTTTTTTTTTAAGTGCATTATTATGTCTTCAGTTCCTCTCCTTCCATTTTTTTCAACCCACTCTAAACCAGGGGTTTATACTCAGCACTTCACCAAAGCTTCTCTCTTTTTCTATTTTAATTTTTATGTATTGATTCTAGAGAGAGAAGAAGGGAGAGAGAGAGAAACATCAATTTATTCTTCCACTTATTTATGCATTCATTGGTTGATTCTTATATGTGCCCTGACCAGGTATCGAACCTACAACATTGGTATATCTGGACAATGCTCTAACCACCTGAGCTACCCGGCAGGGCTGCCAAAGCTCCTCTTGTCAAGGTCATTAGAACTTACGCTTGGCAAAACCCAGTGGTCCTTGGTCCTCTTTATTTGTACTGACTCCCTTGGTGATCTCACCCACTCTCATGATTTTAAATATGCTAACTTTTTAAATCTCCAGTGCACACCTCTTCCCAAAATTCCAGCCTTAACATCTGCACTTGGATATCTAGTAAGCAATCATGTCCAAAATTAAACTTTGGATCTTCCCTTCAAATCGGTTCCTCCTGCAGGCTTCCCATCTCGGGTAACACCATGCCTTCTCTCCCTCCCGTCACTCAGGCCCAAACCTAGGTGTCATCCTTGACTCCGCCCCACATCCTGTCAGTCTTCAGAATATATCCAGAATCCCACCACTTTCTCAGTGAGCTGCTGCTAGACCCAGTCAATATTGTCGTGCCAACTAGAACAAGGCTCCTGCCTTGGGTGGGTGCAGCTGCAACCTTGTGCCAGGTACAACCTGCTTCTACTTCTACCCCCACCTTCACACAGGGTTCTTTTTTTTTCCTCACCCGAGGACATTTTTCCATTTTTTGTTCAGGTAGAGTGGGAGGGAGAGAGAGGAAGAGACAGAGAGAGAGAAACATCGATGCGAAAGGGACACATCGAGTGGCTGCCACCCGCACGACCAACCAGGGCCGGGGACAAACTGCAACTGAGGTACATGCCCTTAGCGGGAACCGAACCCGGGTCTCTCTGGACCGCAGGTGGACGCTCTAACCGCTGAGCCAAACCGGCCAGGGTTCACACAGGGTTCTTTAAAACCCATTTCTTTTCAATTACATACCACCTCATCTTAGTGGCTTAAAACAATAGCAGTTTATTATTGCTTAGAATTCTGTGAGTGGGCCGGACACTCCTCTGCTGGCTTCACCTGTGCTCACTGATGCAGCTGCAGTCCATCCGAAGGTCCGCTGGTCCAGAAAGTCCAAGATGACCTCCCTCACACATGTAGCAGTCGGTACTGGGGTGCCTCAGTTTTCCTCCACGTGGCCTCTCATCCTTCAGTGGGCCGGATTCGGCTTCCTCACAACAGAGTGGACTCAGTGTTCCAAAAGTGTGGTCTTCAGAATTTCAGGCCCTACCCCAGACCTACTGAATTAGAATCCGCATTTTCACCTGATCCGTAGGAGGCTCTTATGCACCAGAGTTTGAGAAGCACTGCTTTAAAATATAAATCCAACCAATCTCTCCTCAAAAACCTCTAAAGGATTCCCATCTCACTCACTCATACAGCCCCCTCGACTTCCTCTCCTGCTCTCCTGGCCTGCTCCCTCCAGGTGACCTTTGTGCTGCACCTGTAACATGCTAGTATGCAGTGGCCCAGGTGCGTTTCAGTGTTACTGATAGCCCTCCCTTGAACTCTGTCTGGAATGTTCCTCTCCCAGGTCTCTGCATGGCTGCCTTCCTCACCCTCTAGAGGTCTTTACTGAAGTTACCTCATCAGGGAGACTTCCCAAACCACCCCATCTACATCCAAACTTCTGTCCCCTTCCAGCTTACTTTTTCTACATAGCACTAATCAGGATCGAATAGTTTTTTCACTTATTTATTTTATTGTCTATCTTCCCCCTCAGAATGTTAAGTTGTATGAAAAAATGTTCCTTAAAATTGTAGTAAATTATACATAACATAAAATGTACAATTAAAAAAATGTTTTAATCCTCACTTGAGGATGTTTTTATTGATTTGAGAGAGAGCAGAAGGGAGAGAGAGAGACAGACATAGACATAGATCAGTTGCCTCCTTTATGCACCCCAACTGGGGATCAAACCCGAAACCTTTTGGTGTGGGGGACAACGCTCCAACTAATTGAGCCACCTGGCCAGGGCTAAAGTTAACAGTTGTTTTATCCTCACCCAAGAACATTTTTCCATTTATCTTTAGACAGATTAGGAGGGAGGGGGAGGGACAGAGAAACATCAATGAGAGAGAAACATTGGTTGCCTCCCGCTCCACTCCGACCAGAGCCGGGGCAAACCATAACTGAGGTACCTGCCCTTGGCCAGTACCTCACTGGTCCATGGGCCGACGCTCTAACTGCTGAGTCAAACCAGCCAGAACAAAGTTTACAATTTTTAAGTATATACTTCTATGGCATTATGTCATTCGTGTTGTTGTACAACATCACCACCATCCATCTCCAGAACTTTGCATCCCGAACTGAAACTCTACCTGTTAAGCAATAATCTTCCATTCTCCCCTTCTCCCACCTCCTGATGACCACTATTCTCCTTTCTGTCCCTATGAATTTGACCATTCCAGGTGCCTCATATGAGTGGAATCATATGATACTTATCTTTTTGTGATGGGCTTATTTCATTTAGCATAATGTCTTCAAAGTTCATCTATTTTGTATTATATGTCAGAATGTCCTTCCTTTTTAAGACTGAAGGATATTCCATTTGTATGTGTATACGACATTTTGTTTATCCTTTCATCTGTCCATGGACATTTGAGTTGTTTCACTTTTTAGCTATATGAATAGCTAAACATAGGTGTACAAATATCTGTTACTGCTTTCATTTCTTCTGGTTATATACCTAGAAGTGGAATTGCTGGGTCATATGGTAATTGTGCTTAATTTTTTAAGGAACTGTGGAGACATGAGCTACTGTTTGTTGTGTCCACTGATCTATGGCCAGAGCCTAGCACAGAGCCTGGCACAGAGTACACAGTCAGTAAATACTTGTTGAATTAACTTTTAATTCCTCTATGAACCTGGACTCTCGGTCTCAGAAGGCTGTGTGGCTTGTCTGAGCTGCTTGCTCATAGTGGTCCCGTACTAGCTCCTAATATGTGCTCTTTCTGTCAAGGCCCCCAAAGTAGGCCTTAATAACTTGTTCTAGAATTTTGCTGGGAAACCACGTCACAATCACCAGCTGCTTACAGAATCTACCTTCTTCCTATGGCTCGTCAGGCTCCTGACCCCTCTTTCTTTTTTTAAATAGTTTTTTGTTTTTGGTTTTTTTTTTTTGAGAGCGAGAGGAAGAAAGAGGGAGAGAGAGAGAGAAACATTGATGAGAGAGGACATCAACTGGCCGCCTCCTGCATGCTCCCTGACTAGGAAGTGCCCTGACCGGGAATCGAACCGTCGATCTCTTGGTGCATGGGTCGACACTCAACCAGTGAGCCACACCAGCCGGGCCAGGCCCCTCTTTCTTCCTCAGAAGTTCCTACATCACCGATAGTGACCCATTACATGTTCTTTCAGTGCCCTTGGCTGTCATTTATCTGGATCCCTTTTAGATTAGTCTGGTGCTTTCTGGATCGCATCCCTTCTCTTAAGCTGACTTCCCCACATCACCCAGCTCCTGCTGCTCCTTTTGTGCAAAAATCATTCTCTTTGATAGGAGACAGAGGCAAAAGGGGCTGGAGGAATTCTGCTTTTCCATTACCTCCTACCTAATATCTGCAGGCCCAAACAGCAAACTTAGCCCTTTCCCTGTTCTTGCTCCACATATAACTTTTTTAAAGTTTGTTTGCCAACTTGAGCTATATAGAGTTCCTGACACTATTCTCCTAAGTCTCTAGTAGCCTCTAATATAGGCATTACTGCTTTAAAACTTTGTGGCCCTGGCCGGTTTGGCTCAGCGGTTAGAGTGTTGGCCTGCGATCCAGAGAGACCCGGTTCGGTTCCCGCTAAGGGCACGTACCTCGGTTGCAGTTTGTCCCAGGCCCTGGTTGGGTCGTGTGGGTGGCAACCACTCGATGTGTCCCTTTCACGTCGATGCTTCTCTCTCTCTCTCCCTCCTACTCTATCTGAATAAAATATGGAAAAATGTCCTCCGGTGAGGATTAAAAAAAAAAACTTTATGTGCTTTTTTTTATTTTTATTTTTATTTTATTTTTTATTTTTAAATCTTTATTGTTGAATGTATGACAGATGTTCCTCATTTTTCCCCCACTGACCCCCTCCGCCCCCTCCCGCCTTTCCCCATACTGTTGTCTATGTCCATTGGTTATGCATATAAGTTCTTTGGTTTATTTCTTCCCATCCCCCAACCCCTTCCCTTTGAGGTTTGTCAGTCTAGCAATGAATTTGTACTTAATCCCTTCACCTTTTTCACCCATTCCCCCAACCCCCCTCCCATCTGGCAACCAACAAAATGTTCTCTGTATCTATGAGACTGTTTCTGTTCTGCCTGTTCATTTTGTTTATAGATTCCATTGTCAATAGATATGTATTCATTGCCATTTCGTTTGTTCATATATTTTATCTTTTTCTTCAAAAAGACCCTTCATCATTTCATATAATAACAGTTTGGTGGTGATGAACTCTTTTAACTTTTTCTTGTCTGGGAAACTCTTTATATGGCCATCGATTCTAAATGACAGCTTTGCAGGGTAGAGTAATCTTGGTTGTAGGTTCTTGCTTTTCATCACTCTGAATATTTCTTGCCACTCCCTTCTGGCCTGCAAAGTTTCTTTTGAGAAATCAGCTGACAGTCTTATGGGAACTCCCTTGTAGGTAACTAACTGCTTTTCTCTTGCTGCTTTTAAGATTCTCTCTTTGTCTTGAACCTTTTGCATTTTGATGATGATGTGTCTTGGTGTGGGCCTCTTGGGGTTCATCTTGTTTGGGACTCTCTGTGCTTCCTGGACTTGTATGTCTGTTTCCTTCAACAAGTTAGGGAAGTTTTCTGCCATTACTGTTTCAAATAGGTTTTCAATTTCTTGTTCTCTCTCTTCTCCTTCTGGCACCCCCAAGATGCGAATGTTGGCACACTTGAAGTTGTCCCAGAGGCTCCTTACACTAGCCTCATATTTTTGGATTCTTTTTTCTTTTTGCTGTTCTGATTGGGCGTTTTTTGCTTCCTTATATTCCAAATCGATGGTTTGCTTCTTGGATTTACGTACTGTACTATTGAATCTGTGTAAATTATTCTTTTTTTTTAATCCTCACCCAGGATATTTTTTCCATTTTTTTGTACAGATAGAGTGGGAGGGAGAGAGAGGAAGGGAGAGAGAGAGAAACATCGATGTGAAGGGACACATCGAATGGCTGCCACCCGCACGACCAACCAAGGCCGGGGACGAACTGCAACCGAAGTACGTGCCCTTAGCGGGAACCGAACCCGGGTCTCTCCGGACCGCAGGCCGACGCTCTAACCGCTGAGCCAAACTGGCCAGGGCTGTGTAAATTATTCTTTATTTCAGTTAATGCCTCCTTCATTTCTGACTGTGCCTTCATCATTTCTGACTGGTCCTTTTTTATGCTCTTGAGGCCCTCACTAAGTTCATTGAGCATCCTTATAAGCAGTATTTTGAACTCAGCCTCTGTTAGGTTGCTTATCTCCATTTTGCTTAGTTCTTTTCTTGGGGTTTTGTTCTGTTCTTTCATTTGGGACCTGTTTGTCTCCTCATTTCGGCTGCCTCCCTGCGTTTGTTTCTGTGTATTATTTAATGAGAGGTATGGGGCTATCTGAGACCAGATGCTGCTTGTTTGAAAAAATTTAGGAAAACCTGAAGCAGGATCCAAGACAGGCCAATCCTATGGTTAAGCAACTGGCAACAGCTTGGGTGGGGCCTGAAAGTTGGGTGGGGCGGGGCGTGGCCTCAGGGAATCCCCAGGGCGGGGCAACCAGTGTGAGCCAGGTTGCTGGAGTCCCAGATAAGGCGACTGTCTGCCGCCCCAGGGAAGGGCTCACCAAAGGAACAAAGGCCTCTGACAGTATGTTTGTCCAGGAGAAAGCCGCCTCTCCAGCCCTCGCTCCAGTGTCAAACAGCTCAGTTTTTCCCTGCATGTCTCTGGAGCCCCTCAAGCTGCCTCCCCTCTGAGCTTAGAGGGAGAGAGTCCGATAAGTCCGTGCTTAGGCCCTTTAAGGAGCTGCCTGGGGCTCCAGCCGCGTCAGCCTCCCTGAGCCTCAGTTCCCGCTGGTTTTTCCAGCCAGAAGTTATGGGGACTCTCTTCCTGGCACTAGAACCCTGAGCGGGGCGCCTAGTGTGGGATGGGGACCCCTCAGTCCTCAGGGAGGACCTTCCCAGCCGAGGTATCCTCCTGATTTTTATCCGCCACACGTGGGTGTGGGACCAGCTTGTCCACTTCCACCCCTCCTACCGGTCTCGATGTGGCTGCTTCTTTAATTCTGTAGTTGTAGGACTTCCATGCAGCTTGATTTCAGGCAGTTTTGAATGATAGTTCTGTAGTTTAGTTGTAACTTTGATGTGGTTGTGGTAGGATGCGATACCGCATTTACCTACACCGCCATCTTGCCCGGAAGTGTGCTTTTTTTTTTTAAAGACCCACATTCTGAAATTACGCTACTGAAAATGGGCTTACAGGAAAAACAGGATTAAGGCTGACCACTCAACACTTGTGCAACTCTGTAACGAGAACCCTAAAAATAACAACAATCTCAGTTAAATTATTGACGGTTAAGTCTCCATCAGCATCTGAATCTCCAACCCCTGTCAGTCCTTTGCCCCTGTGTCCTGGGGTGTTCCTCCTTTTAGAATGAGGTTCCAGAGAGCCTTCACTTCTAACAGAGTGAAGTTGTGCATCGAAACTAAAAATATGATGCAGAGTCTGCCTTCATCATTAATCCTTGGTTTTCACATAGAGGTGAATGTCTTTGTACCTCTTTTATTTGTACTTACTGCTTCACCAGATGGCTTAATAAAAGAGGAAGACAACTGATAACTGCATCCAAGAAAGGCACTTCCATTGAATTTTATGTTTCTTAAGGTCTTGATATTGCTGAAATGTTCACTTTAGGTGTAAAACATCAAACATGAAAGCTGGAAAAGTTGCTTATGAGTTAACATGATCTCCACATTGCACTGATAACATTCTCATTTTCGAAGGAGCACTCTGAAGCATGAACGTCAAAGGAGCACTCTGAAGCATGACAGTCTGAATTTGATTGTACATATCTGGATTTTCTTCTGACTTTATCTATGTCTTTTTTTATTATTATTTTAAAGAGAGAGGAAGGGAAAAGGAGAGAGAGATAGAAACATCGATGAGAGAGAACATCGATTGGCCGCTTCCTGCATGCCCCCGACTGGGGATTGGGCCCACAACCTGGGCATGTGCCCTGACCGGGACTTGAACCGGCAACTTCACCATGCATGGGTCAGTGTTCAATCACTGGGCCACATCAGCCAGCCTTTTCCTTTCTTTCTTTCTTTTTTTTTTTTTGTTGTTGTTGTTGTTGAAAGTATTACAGATGTCCCCCTTTTTTGCCCATGGATTCCTTCCTTCCCTCTCTCCCACCTTCCCCAGCCTAGTGTCTGTGTCAATTGGTTATGCATATATGCACATAAGTTCTTTGGTTTATCTCTTCCTTACCCTCCAACCTCCCCCCAATCCCTCTGAGTTTTGTCAGCCTGTTCCCCACTTCCATTATTCTGGATCTCTTTTGGTTAACAGCTTATTTTGTTCATTATGTTCCACAAATAAGTGGGATCGTGTGGTACTTGTCTTTCTTGGACTGGCTTATTTTGCTTAGTATAATACTCTTCATGTCCCTCCACGTCATCTCAAAACAGTAAGAGATCTCTCTTGCTTACAGCTGCATAGTGTTCCATTGTGTAAATGTACCACAGCTTTTTTATCCACTCATCTGTGGATGAGCACTTGAGCTGTTTCCAGATATTAACTATTGTAAATAGTGCTGCCATGAACATAGGGAAGCATATATTCTTCCTGATTGGTATTTCAGACTTCTTAGGATATATTCCAAGAAGTGGGATCACGGTCAAATGGAAATTCAATTTTTAATTTTTTGAGGTAACACCATATTGTTTTCCATAGTGGCTGCACCAGTCTGCCACCAACAGTGTACTAGAGTCCCCTTTTCTCCACATCCTCGCCAGCACTTGTTTGATGATTTGTTGATGGCAACCATTCTGGCAGGTGTGAGGTGATAACTCATAGTTGTTTTAATTTGCATCTCTCTGATGATTAGTGACATTGAGCATTTTTTTATATGTCTTCTGGCCTTTTGTATGTCCTGTTTAGAGAAGTGTCTTCTCAGATCCTCCACCCTTTATTTATTTATTTATTTGTATCCTCACCTGAGGACATTTTTCCATTTTTTTGTTCAGATAGAGTGGGAGGGAGAGAGGAAGAGAGCGAGAGAGAAACATCGATGTGAAAGGGAACACATCGAATGGCTGCCTCCCGCACAACCCCAACCAGGGCTGGGGACAAATGACAACCGAGGTACGTGCCCTTGATCGGAATCGAACCTGCGACCCATTGGTCCTCGGGTCAACGCTGAGCCAAACCAGCCAGTGACCTCTGCCCATTTCTTAATTGGCTTGTTTGTCTTCCTTTTGTTGAGTTGTATGAGTACTCTCTATGTTTTGGATATTAACCCCTTATCTGATGTATCATTGGCAAATATGTTCTCCCAGAGAGTGGGTTTCCTTTTCACTTTGATGCTGGTTTCTTTTGCTGTGCAGAAGCTTTTAATGTAATCCCATGTACATTAAGAAGTTTGATGTAATCCCATTTATTAATTTTTTCCTATTTAAGTCTTTAATCCATTTTTAGTTTATTCTTCTATATGATGTGAGTTGGTGGTCTAGTTTCCTTTTTTTCTCATATAGCTGTTCATTTTTCCCAGCGCCATTTATTGAAGAGACTGTCTTCTCTCCATTCTTGCCTCTTTTGTCAAATATTAATTGTGCATACTGTCTTGGGTTGATCTCTGGGTTCTCTGTTCTGTTCCATTGATCTATATGTCTGTTCTTGTGCCAGTAATAGGCTGTTTTGATTACAATGGCTAAATTGCTGTGGTTATTGGGGATCTTTTATGATTCCATATAAACTTTTTGAGTATTTGTTTTAGATCTGTGAAATATGCCGTGGGTACTTTTTTTTTTTTTTTAGAGTGTGAGGGAGAGAGAGGAAGAGAGAGAGAGAGAAACATCAATGTGAAAGGGACACATCGAGTGGCTGCCACCCACACCACCAACCAGGGCCGGGACAAACTGCAGCCGAGGTACGTGCCCTTAGCAGGAACCGAACCCGGATCTCTCTGAACCTCAGGCCAACACTCCAACCGCTGAGCCAAACCGGCCGGGGCAGCCATGGGTGCTTTAATAGAGATTGCATTGAATCTGTAGATGCCTTTGGATAGTATAAACATTTTAATGATGTTGATTTTTCCGATCCATGAACATGGTATATGTTTCTTTTTTATATTTTCCTCTTTTTTTGTTTTTGTTTTAACTTCTTATGGCAAAATTTACTGTTGTTAATGTATTTTAACTGAGCAGGTAACATCATGTGTAGTCTCTATTCCACTGAACAAAATGACTTTGAAATAGAGGGACAAGAATGGTCAGTTTTAACAAGGCAGTTTAAAAATTTACATTTTCAGCCCTGGCCAGTGTGGCTCAGCGGTTGGAGCCTCAGCCTGAGGACTAGAGAGTCCCGGGTTCGGTTTCCGCTAGGGGCACGTACCAAAAAAAATAAAAAATACATAAAAATTTACGTTTTTGCAACAATGTGACATATAGATTCAGACAATTAATTTTAACAGAGAATGCTGTAATATTTTACACTGTGATGCTTGGGGAGATATTTCTAGAGAGTAACCAGCAGTAGGAAGCAGAAGCCCGTGCTTCCAGGAATAAATATGCAGAAGCAGCTAGTGCTCACTGTCCTAGGAGATGTGGGCTCCAGAAAGATAGCCCACTCCAGTTTAAAAACTATACCATAAGACCAGACCTTTTTCCAGTTCCTAAACTCTGTTCTCCCTTAATAGTTTTGTTTTTTTTTTAATATATTTTTCTTCCAGCCAGCCAGGCTCCAGCCAGTGAGTAGCTTTCCCAAGGAGAGGATTCAGATTTCCATTCTTTTACACTAAGAAGGGCATCTTATAAAGGGTACACAGACAGAGAATAAAGGCATTTTATACAGAAGCAGTATAAAATTTACAACTGAAGAAGTGCCAGAAATCAGGTTAACAGCTTATCTGAAGCTGCAAACTGATTGGAAGGGTCTTTGAGATCAGAAAAGTCTGACCTAAGCGTTCATACAAACTTTATCATAAAACTGTAGAATTTCAAGCACAGGTGAGTTCAAACTCTGAAAGATGTGGAAAATTTCCTAAAATGCAGTAATGAAGGAAGAGACCCTTCTTACCTCATAAGTTAAGAATCACAAAACAAGTTAGAGACTGTTCACATGGGCAGCACTATATATCATCAATCCCATACTGAACTAAAACTCTTGTCATAGAAACCCTAAAACATCACAGAGGGTAAAGGTACTCCAAATTAACCTATCACAAAAAGGATTCCTGTGATTTAATTATCCAATTGCCTATGACTATCAATTTAGTCTGGTCTGGGGCTGCTTTTTTTGTTTGTTTTTCTTTATTGATTTTAGAGAGAGGGGAAGGGTGAGGGAGAGAGAGCTAGAAACATTGATGAGAGAGAACATTGATTGGCTGTGGGGCTGCTTTTTACAGAGAGGTGGTCTCCCATGGCGTACAGTGTGTTTCTCTAAGCTGTCCAGAATGGCCACAGCAATTCGTTGGACATGGGGATTGGTCTGTTCATGTTATTTGATGTTGTATAAATGCTGCAATCCTCCTTCCTCAATCAGCATGCTGCAATACCTTGAAGGTTTCTTGCTGCAGGCATGTTGCATGGCCCAAACTGCCCATAGCTGGACTGCTGGTGTTGTGAAACAGCCAAGTAATGGGAGAGATGGATTAAAGGACCTGTATGCTACCATCTCACACTCTGGAGTTGGCCATTTCAAAATAGCTGAATGCAGATCATCCAGAAGAGAATTCCTCCAGCTATGGCTCAATGTCCAAGCTTGTTGTTCACCTCTAGATATTAAATGGACAATAATTCCTGCTGCAAAGTAACTGACTTCCACTTCAATAGTATGTAGGAGGCTACTGATGTGGTCTGTAAAATCCTTCCACATTAATGCAGAATACAATTTTTGTACTTCAGCTATATTGTTCAAAAGTCCTAGGACTTTCTGTTGAATGGAGAACTCAGTTGGAAAAAGGTATAGAACCCTCATGACGAGTTCTAACCCTTGGTTTTCAATAAAGTGTCTATAAGTGGTTGGAGATTCATCTGTGAGGTTCCAAAGTGCACTCAAAGTGAATTTCAAAGTAGTGTTTACCAAATTTTTATTGGTTTTCTGCTTCACTATTTGAAGAAGTTGCCTAACAATGAAGAGTTCAGCACCAAGCTGTGCAGTTTATTCTGTAGAAAGCTTGGCAGCCAGGATAGAAATGATAGCAACTGCCATCCTTTGCATGTTTTGATCCTCATGGTTGCAGAGCCACTGCTTGACAAGCTTGGCTGCTTCAACCCTATTAGATAGAACATCTTGAAGAATCTGGTCACTGCAAAGTGAAAGGAGGCAATTCTTCTGTAGCTGCTGGTGATTAGGAAAATGTTCCATAGCTTTCAGCAGCAAATGGGCCACAACAGTCAGGAGTCGGACAGGCATTCCTGCAGCAATATCCTGCTTGGTTAAGTTAGCTACACAGGCACTTGCAGCAAGTTGTGCAGCAAATTCCTAGGGTGGTTTCTCATCCCAGTGACCACAGGCTTTAAAATTTCTGGCTTTGTTTTTTACCATCCCATGAGTTGGGCCAAAAAGGTGAAATAGAGCTTTCCAACAAAGAATGCCCGATCACTGTACTGCTTCAATGCTTCTGCAGTCTGCGTTTCATTGGCGTCTCCAGACACCTACAAAGGAGCTCCCATAAGACATCTATTTCTTTTTTCAATGTCCTGTAGTTTTCTGAGAGCAGGTCTTTTACGTCCTTGGTTAAGTTTATTCCTAGGTATTTTGTTGTTGTTGCAATGGTAAATAGGATTGGTTTTTTTGTTTCTCTTTCTGAGTGTTCATTATTGATATAAAATATCTATGTCTTTTAAAACATTGAACTTTTCAGAAAGCTTGTTGAGCTGCCTCATAGTTATCCCTATTGGAAAAAAGAAAAGGACAGTGATAGGAAGGTTTAGTTGTTTTTTAAATGTTTTTATTGGCCCAGCTGGTGTGGCTCAGTGGTTGGGTGTCAACCCATGCACTAAGAAATCACCGGTTTGATTCCCACTCAGGGAACATGCCCAGGCCAAATCCCCAGTAGGGGCATGCAGGAGGCTGCTAATCAATGTTCTCTCTCATTGATGTTTCTATCTCTCTTCCTCTCCCTTTTTCTCTCTCTAAAAATCAATATAGAAAAAAAAAAAACTTTTAAAATGTTTTTATTGATTTTTGTTTAGAGAGAGAGGAAAGGAGAGAGATAGAAACACCAATGTGAGAGAGAAACATTGATTGGCTGCCTCCTGCACACCCGCTCCTGGGGATCGAGCCTGAAACCCAGGCATGTGCCCTGATGAAGAATGGAACTGGGACCTCTCAGTTCATGGGACAATGCTCAGTCCATTAAGCCACACCAGCCAGGCAGAAGGTTTAGTATTAATACCTTTCTTGGGCTTTAGAGTAGGTCATCCTGATTCAGATCATGGCTTCACCCACTGTTCCTTCATTTGTAATATTCCTTTATTTGCTACATTAGCAAATAAAAACACCTACTTTGAAGTGATTGGTGTTCTAAGGATTAATAATTATGTCTATAAAGCACCTAGCACAAAGCAGGGGCTTAGTAAATGGCAGCTATTATCATTGGGATCGTTAGCAGAATTTACCAACTAGGAACCATCTTTCCTCCCAGATTCTCTTTCAGGGACTCATGTATCTGTTCCCTGAACACTCACTAAAATTCAGCTCCATGGTCAGTCTGGTTGCCCTCAGCACTGCTGTTTCCCAGCATCTATGGCAGTGCCTCAGACACAGTAGATGCAACGTAAATTGTTCATTGATTGAACTGAAACTTTTTTTTTTAATCCTCACCCGAGGATATTTTTCTATGTATCTTCAGATAGAGTGGGAGGGAGAGAGAGGGTGAGAAAGGGAGAGAGAGAGAATCATCGACTTGAGAGGGACACATCGACTAGTTGCCTCCTGCCTGACCCCGACCAGGGCCAGGGACAACCTGCAACTAAGGTATGTGCCCTTGGCCAGAGTCAAACCCGTGACTCATTGGTCCGAGGGCCAACGCTGTACCACTGAGCCAAACCAGCCAGGGTGATTGAACTGAATCTTACTCACCTTTATTTTAAGCTTCTGTGCATACATTATTCTTCTCGGTATTTTATCTTAAGTTCTCAAATCAACTATATAGAACTCTGGGTCAGTGGTGGGAAGATGGAGGTCAGCCCTAGGAGATTTGGGGGAGAGAAAGTGTGCTTGGCAAGAAGCAGCAGTATGATGCAATGATCAGGTAGATAAATGTCAGGGCTTTTTTTTTTTTCCCTCTTTAAATTTATGGAAGTCACAGTATAATATCACAAGTGACATCTCATCACTTTTGTGGTGTTCTGTTTGTTCGAAGCAAGTCTCTGGGTCCAGCCCTCACACAGGTAGAGGCCCTTACACAAGGGTGTAACTAGCAGGAGGCCAGATCATTGGGAGTCAGCTTAGAAGCTTCCTATCACACTCCCATTTTACAAATTAAGAAACTGAGGCTCAGAAGTTTAGTTAGTGACTTCCTCAGTCACCCCAGTTATATGCTGGGGTAGGAGTCAAACACAGAACAGCTTTCCCTTCTAATCACTAAGCGTATAAACAAAGTCACTTTAATGAGGTTTTTTAAATATGTTTTTATTGATTTTTTAGAGAGAGAGAGGAAGGGAGAGAGAGATAGAAATATCCATGTGAGAGAGAAACATCAATTGGCTGCCTCCTACACGCCCGTAACCTAGGCATGTGTCTTGACTGGGAATCAAACTGGGACCTCTCAGTCCTTGGGACCACACTCAGTCCACTGAGCCACACCAGCAGGCCTCATCTTAATAATATTTTAAGACCAGCTGGTGTGGCTCAGTGGTTGAGCGTCGACCCCTGCACCCCACTGGTTTGATTCCCAGTCAGGACACATGCCCAGGTTGTGGGCCAAATCCCCAGTTGGGGGCATGCCGGAGGCAGCCAATCGATATTCTCTCTCCCCTTCTCCCTTCCTCTCTCTAAAATCAATTTTATAAATTTTTTTAAAAAATAATAATATTTTAAATAGTTGCTATATGTGATGCTTATATGTTTTCTCATTTAATCCTCACAATAGCCTGGCAAAGTTGGTAAATACGGTTTCCATCTGTAACAGATGAAAGTCCATTAATGAATTCAGAGATAAAACCATTTTGCCCAAGACCACAAAGTAGCTGAGTATATCCCCATTCCTAAAGAAGAGTGGAGAAGGGTTTGGCCTGGCCTTGAGAGGGGAGGTGCTCCGGGCAGCCTACCTTGGCCTTCTCTGTTGCCGAACCAGGTGGTCCGTCAGGCCTCCCCTTGGCCTGTGTGAAAAGACCCCTCAACACCATTGCCCCATCTTAGCACTGCTGCCAGGCTCACCAGACCACCGCTGTTCACTTAATTTCACTTGCCCTGGCTGGAACCTGAGGGTGTCAGGCATCAGACCAGAATCACGCTCATGCCCTGTGCTCCAGCTTCACAGGCCTTTGATTCCTTGCTCAGAGCTTTGACCCAGGCTCTTCTCTCCGCACAGAATGTGTCCTTTTACCTTGTAAACTCCTACCCTTGCTTAAACTCCCAATGCAAATCTTACTTCCTAGGGAGGCTGTCCCTGCTGGAAGATTAGACCAGGCCCCTCTGTCACATGCTAAGAGCCCAGATATTTCCTTTGCCGCATGTATCTCAGTTCATAACTATGAACTGTGGTGTGGTGGAGGGTGAGTTCTGTGAAGGTTCATGTCTGTTTTGCTCACCGTTATATCCCCAGCATGCCTAATACAGTGCCTGGCAAACAGTAGGCAGTTAATGAGTGTTGCTATTATCTATTGAATGAATATTAAGATGCCTCCTGTGGGTCATTCCAGGAGCAGCCCCCCTGTTTTCCCCAGGGTACCTCTGTGCTGTAGTAACCTTAATTGTTACCTTTTCAAACTTTTATACTAAAATGCTAACTAGGGAAGAACTGAAGGGCTTCCTGACTTCCCACAAAAACATTTAAAAGGGACTTCTCGAGACCACTGATTCTGTGGTGTTCCCAGCCAGATGGCTTTCAGGGTGGGATGTTTAGGCTCTGAGGAATAGATAGGCAAAGAGTAGAAGGGAGTGTGGGATATATTTTAGGACAGGAGAGACCTTGTTTCAGAACATTTCAAATTGCAGGGTCTACTCTAGAAGTGTAGAAAGGGCTTTTAATAAGGGAGGAATCTTATCACATTACTTAAAAATAATGTTTACATGCCCTGGCTGGTGTGGCTCAGTTGGTTGGAGCATTGTCCCATACACCAAAAGGTTTTGGGTTTGATTCCCAGTCAGGGCACATGCCCAAGTTGTGGGTTCAGTATCCCCCCAATCGGGGGTTGTACAGAAGGCAACCAATCGATGTTTCTCATATTGATATTTCTCCCTCTCTCTCATTTCCTTCCTCCCTCTCTAAAGTCAATAAACATATCCTCGGGTGAGGATTTAAAAAAATTTTTTTTATTTAAAAATAATGTTTATAGCCCAGCCAGCGTGGCTCAGTGGATTGAGTGTCATCCCATGGACTGAGAGGTCTGGTTCAATTCCTGGGCAGGGCACATGCCTGGGTTGGGGGCTCCATCCCCAATAGTGGGCGTGCAGGAGGCAGCCGATCAATGCTTCTCTCTCACATTGATGTTTCTCTCTCTCTAAAAAATCAATAGAAACACTTTAAAATAAATAAACAAAAATAATGTTTACAAAGAGTATGTAAAAGCATTGAAGAAATATATGTACCATATAAATATCTATATATGTATATACACTCATCATTTTATTTCATTTATGCAAAAATATGCATTACTAATTAATAATTATTAAGTTACTTATTGAGTTACTATATGTCACAACAACCCTATAAAGTAGGCACTATTAGCCCCAGTTTTCAGATGAGGAAGCTGATGAAGTGTAATCTTCCCAAGGTTCCACAGCAAGTAAAGGACAGCTCAGATTTGAACCTTGTTAGTCAGACTCTAGAGCCCATACTCTTAACTGCTATATGAGGCAGAGAGAAATCCATAAAAATGTTCTCTGTCTTTGGGTGGTGGTTTATTTTCTCTCTATTGCCCAAGTTTTCTATGTGGATTTACTATAGCAGTTGAATGATAAATTTTTTAATAGTGCCCTGGCCGGTTTGGCTCAGCAGTTAGAGCATCGGCCTGTGGTCCAGAGACCCGGGTTCAGTTCCCGCTAAGGGCACGTACCTCGGTTGTAGTTTGTCCCCGGCCCTGGTTGGGTTGTGTGGGTGGCAACCACTCAATGTGTCCCTTTCGCGTCAATGTTTTCTCTCTCTCTCTGTCTTCCTCTCTCTCCCTCCCACTCTATCTAACAAAAAATGGAAAAATGTCCCCGGGTGAGGATAAAAAAAAAAAAATTTTTTTTAATAGGGAAGAAGGTGGGGTGATGAAATTCAAGGGACAAATGTATGCTTTGTAACAAAAAATTTACCCCATTTCCTTTTCCACTTTCTAAATTTCCCAGGACTGATCACCACAATTCGGCAGGTCACTGAGGCCCTGTCCCCCGAAGATGAAGCCAGCACAGCACTCATTGCAGGTAACAGAGGCTCTGAGCCAAAGCCAAGGGACCTTCAGAGTTCAGGGGCACCTCATCCCAGCCAGCCAGGAACCAGCGTGATGAACTAAGATTTCCCTATATGGGAAAACACTACAAATCAGAGACCAAATCCACAAAGGGGTCATTTTGGCATGT
Source organism: Molossus molossus (assembly GCF_014108415.1). Taxonomy (NCBI): domain Eukaryota; kingdom Metazoa; phylum Chordata; class Mammalia; order Chiroptera; family Molossidae; genus Molossus; species Molossus molossus. Next base: position 52,177,675 of record NW_023425345.1, on the reverse strand, counting down.
AGGTTATCTTACACACACACTCACAGCTCTGAAACACACTTCGAGGCTTCTGTCAGAAGTACTACCGTAAAGGATAGGTGGGGAGGTGGCCGCAAATACATATAGGAGTGTATGGGCACTACACTGCAGTACGTGGGTAGGGAGGAGGATGTGTGTAGTTTGCTGGGTGGGTGAGGAAGAGGATGGGAGGGAGCAGAAAACCCCCTACAGGAGACTATGGATTTAAACAACTCTTCCTGTTGGAATAAGCTATTTCCTGTTTGCCTCTTTCCTGTTTCTATCATAATCATCAGGAACTGGTGGAAAGAAAGTTCAGTTTTATCCTTAGCTTAAGACTCCAGAGATTGTGTCCCATAGGAGTGGGGCTTGGTGGGGAGGAATATGGATTTGGAAGTGGACACTAGTTAACTAGACCAAGAGGATCCTTATGAAAAGTGAAGGAATCATCTAATTCAGAGGTCCCCTTGAATTAACTGATACATACTCGATCCTGAAACATCTCTGCATTTTCCCTCTCCTTCCAAGTTGTTATCACCGTGGTCTTCCTCACCCTGCTCTCAGTCGTGATCTTGATCTTCTTCTACCTGTACAAGAACAAAGGCAGCTACGTCACCTACGAACCTGCAGAAGGAGAGCCCAGCACCATCCTTCAGATGGAGAGTGACTCAGCCATGGGCAAGGAGAAGGAGGAATATTTCATCTAATGATTCCCAGCCCCAAGGAGCTTATCCAGGCTCCAATGCAAACACTAACTATTTAATTTATTAGGTGAAAGTTTTATCTGAAGCCAGTGAGAAGAATTGGTCGCTATGGGCAAACCTGAGCTCCTTCCAGGAGGAGGCCCGAATCCAGCATCATTGATGCCAGGGACCAGGGACATGGAGAAAACTGCTTATGATGTCTTTAGCCCGGCCTTTGTAAGACAGTGGGGTTTGTGACTGACCAACAAAGTGGAGCTGTAGCAGGCAACATTTGAGTATGTGCCCAGTCATCTTCAATTTTTTTCACAGGTCAAAGGGGAGGAGAGTTAGGGCCACTGGCTGCTCCTCTGTCCCCAACCTGGTCACCTAGTGACAGCCCAAGTGGAGGTACTGTCCATAGAAGTTCTTCCCAGAGGCTGGATACCACAGTTAGAGGCCAGGCCAGGAGGGGTAGGAGACTATATACTTACCTCCTAATGAATGTGCAACATCCTTTCATCTGAGCCCTTCCTTTCTGTATTTCCCAACCTCATACTTAATGCTATTTTTATCAGAATTAAAATTTTTCATTGATTAAGAAAATCAGATTCCCGTGTGCAAGAAATAACTACCTTTACTTTTTTTTAAATTCAAAATGTGTTTATTGGGATGGTTCCCCACTCATCTTGATTCGAGGTGCTTTTCGTGCTGCCTCCTCCTGAAGGAGCATCCTTCTGTCAGCCTTGCTTTTCCTCCTGTTGGTTGACAGAGGACGTGGAGCAGTCAACACACAAAACCACCATTTGTGTGTGGCCAGAGATGGTGGTGATTTTACAGCATCCTGGGCATTTCACACCTATGAAGTAGGAATTGGGGCTCTGCACCAGGCTCTTCTTCCTGTGTTTTCTCTCCTCTTCTGGAGAGCGATGGAGGAGATCTTGGAGAGACACGTGTTATTGGGAGGTCATCACTGCTAGAAAGACTTCACATTTTGACTTACCCCTGAAAACTTTTTTGACATTTTCTTTTGCTTAACTCTGTTGCATATATTCTCTCCCAAGCAAAAAGAACCCTAGGGAAGTTTGGAAAATTCCCAGAATAATCTCTGGGGTTTGAAACAAAGCTGGCCCTGGGAAGCTGTCCCAGAGGAGTATCGTTACAAACATACCCTGGGGAGATGGATGGTTTCTTCTCCATCCCGGCAAGGGCCACCATTTCCCAGAACCCATTCTCTGTATACAGAGGGAACCAGGAACAGGGAACTTACCACTTTTCCCACTGGTGTCCTTGAATCAAGCCCAAAGAAGCTTTTTGGATCTAACCTATATCTCAAAATGATGTATGTTTAAAAGGCACAATTGGCCCTGGCCAGTGTGGCTGTTTGGAGTGTGCTCCTGTTCATGAAAGGGTCACAGATTCAATTCCCAGTCAGGACACATAACCAGGTTGTGGGATTTTGATCCCTGGTCAGGGAGCATATAGGAGGCACTCAATAACTATTTCTCTTTCCCTCTCCCTTCCTTTCTAAAATCAATTTAAAGAAAAAAGAAAAAACATATCCCTGGGTGAGGATTAAAAGGCACAATTGTTTTGGTAGAAATCATTAGCTCCCCAGATATTTATTTTGGGATGAAACTAGATCTTCTTTGAGGTCTTAAATGTATTGCCCCCATTGTCTAAGTCCACCCAAAGACAGACCTCAAGTTGAGGAATCAATCTTGACAACCTAGATTCCTTTTCAGTATTTCTCCACACAGAACTCTGGAGAAATTGAAGGTCCCCCTGAACTTACACAAACTGTTATACTAAAAACATTTCCCAAACTTCAGGGCAAGTTAGGAGAGTCTGTATCATTACCTTATTTCTATGTTCTGAATTCCTCTGGCATAACATACTTATTAAGAATCTGAAAGGGGCCCAGCAAGTGTGGCTCAGTTGGTAGAGTGCCAACCTATGCACCAGGTCACTGGTTTGATTCTCAGTCAGGGCACATGCCAGGGTTGCAGGCTCGATCCCCAGTAGGGGGCGTGCAAGAGATAGCTGATCTGTGTTTCTTTCTCATGGATGTTTCTATTTCCCTTTCCCTTCTCTCTGAAATCAGTGTGTGTGTGTGTGTGTGTATTTTTTTTGTTCAAGAATCTGAAAGGTGGGTGGGTGGAGGTGAAAGAGGGTATGGAGGATAGATGGTGATGAAAAAATAAAGAAAAAAATCTCAAATACTTAAAAAAAAATGAATTTGAAAGAGCTTAGGAAGTAAAATGAGAAAAGTTAAACATCAAGAATGAAACTCATGAAAATGGTCCAATTTTAGCCTTATCCTCCTGCATTTACTTCAAAGGCTTCATTTTTTTTTTTTTTTTTTTTTTTAATGGCAGCAGCACCTATCTGAATTCTTGGTAGGATATAAAAGGTAAACAGAAGAAATCTAAAAACAATCTGAGTAAAGAATCCTTGAAGTGAGGTGTAATGCAACTTCATCACTTTATTCAAATCTTCAAAATAGTCTTTATTCTACATTTTTAGTATAAAAAAATCCACAAGTTAAGTGCACCACAGTGTAGAGAGAGACATACAACGCTTAACTTCCATAACAGTCAATGGTACAGTCAAACATCACATGTACAGAACACAAAATTTAGATGAACTGAAATTATAAGATAAAATAAAATAAAATCCAATTGCCAAAAACAAAAGTTAAAGTATTAAGGATCCCTGAAATATTCTTAACCTAATGAGATTTTGCTGGACTCAAGTCATTTTGTAGTGAGGCATTCACAATATGACCCCATAAACCCAGCTTAGGAATGACTGGGAGTCATGAGTGGCTGCATCAGACACTTGGACAATAAATGGTAACCAATTTTTTATCTCTAAACTCCCCTTAAATTTGGCTCTAAAGTCATCAAGCTTGTAAAATGCATCCTCCTCCTTGCCCTCCCCACCACCACACACATTTAAACAAACTGTTGTTTACTGTTACAGTACAGTTTGTGTTGCTATCCTTTGTTTTTCTGGCACCAAAGCAAATTTGGGTTTGGTTCATGTATGAAGAGACAACCTATGAGGAAGGTCCAAAAGGCACCCTCCACTTTTGCCTGAGATGCTAAGCAGAAGTAATGGGGTCTGCGCTTGGGGCACAGAGGAGATTTCAAAGGATCCTTGTGAAAGACTAGTTAAAAGATGACAAGTGGGGAGAAGTGCAAGGAGAGAAGGAAATTAGTCTGACTGGCTTTCTGTCCTGCACCACTGATTCAATGGACATTGGCGGGAAGGAATGGAAGACAGGTTGAGGGTGGGATGTGGGACAGAGGATGGAAGAGAAAAGGCAGACAACTAATGCATTTCATTTATAACAAGCAATATAAATCAAAGACTTAAAGGAGATTAAAGACCAATCAGAATAATTTGGCAACTTTAATTCTTAGGAAGATCAAAGTTCCCTCCAAACCTAATTTGATGTTTTATTACTAAAAGCAAAGACCAGTATGGTACAGTATTACTCCAGAGGAATTAAAGGAAGATCCTTAGGGCTGCTTCACCCACATTCATTTTATGAATGGATACCTCCCCTACCTCAAAATGCTTTAGGGAGGTACTGCTACCATTACATGGTTCCTTATTAAGTTTGAAAAGTGCCTGAAAGTTTGGGCACCAGAAAGACACCCCAACAACATGTGTCTTAAACTGCAACTTCAGGTTAATATGACTAAAGCAGTTACATTGTGAGAAGTGCTGAAGGTATGTGATGTCTTTCCCGGCACAGAGGTGGCCTTGGTTCTTCACCAGATGGTGTAGCCACCATCTGTGCCACCCATGAAGAAGTTCCCCTTCCGCTGAGTTACGAGGACATTGGCTCCCTGCATGACTGCAAGCTGAGCAGCATTGGGAGGGCATCCAGGGGGTGGAGGCTGAAAGGAAAAGACAAGATTAATTGGACACAAGGCAGCTAAATACAAGGGAAATGAACACCAGTGAAAGAGGACCTGTTAGAAAGATGGCAATGTGCTAACCAAAAGCATCTTTAAGAGCTAGTTCTGCCACCAATGTGAGTTCTAAAGCAAATCTGTGAACTCAAAGATACAAACAGGAAAGGGAGCATCACTTATTCAAAGAGTTTCAGATCCAAGATAAAGTCTATGGATATCTTCTGAATATGGTAGTCAAGACCCAGTGATTTCCTACCCACATTCTAAAACAAGGATGGGGTGCCAGGTCCATGGCCCTATACCACAGGGTCCCTCAATAGTTTTCAAATGACAATGGGATAACCAAAAGGCTCTACCTAAGACACAATTCCCACCTCATCTCTAATACGTGGTGAGCAGACAGGCCTCAAGATCTAGCAAGGACCATTTGGGCGCTAAATCCCATGCATAGGGAAACTAAGCAGGAGACATAACCAAAACCCCTGGTATCTTTCTAAAAGTTATTTAATAGAGATTATGCATTCTACTTTTTTAATCATCATGGCTCCTAACACAATGCCATGCTCATAGCAAATATTAAATAAATGCTATGGAATGAATAAAGAAAGTTACTAGAGCCCTGGCCAGTTTGGCTCAGCAATTAAGAGTGTTGGCCCACATCCCTGGCTGGTTTGGCTCAGAGATTAGAGCGTCGGCCTGCGAACCAGAGAGATCCGGGTTCGGTTCCCGCTAAGGGCATGTACCTCACTAAAGGCATGTACCTCAGTTGCAGTTTGTCCCCAGCTCCGGTTGGGGTCATGTGGGTGGCAACCATTCGATGTATCTCTCTCACATTGATGTTTCTCTCTCTCTCTTCCATCCTCTCTCTTTTCCACCCTCTCCCCCTCCTGCTCTATCTAAAGATAAATGCAAAAATGTCCTCGGGTGAGGATGAAAAAAAAAAAAAGAGTGTTGGCCCACAGACCAAAGAGGTTCAATTCCTGGTCAAGGGCACATGCCTGGGTTGCAGGTTCAATCCCCGGCCCAGTTGGGGTCGTGGGGGAAGCAGGCAATCATTGTCTCTCTCTCACATAGATGTTTCTCTCTTTCTCCTTCCCTCCCTTCCACTCTATCTAGAAATCAATGGGAAAATATCCTCGGGTGAGGATTAATAAAAACAAAGATAAAGAATGTTACTAGACCAGTTCACTGTACCAAACTACAAACGCAGCAGGCAAGACTCTTAGGACAGGAAAACAAAGGAATCTGGTCAACTCAGACCCCACATAAATGTTCCAGATTCTACTGACCTGCCACAGTTCTATCCTCTCAATCACTTTCTGACTAATTACTGGCTGTCACTAGCTGCACTAATATTAGCAACTATTATCCAGGGATGGCGAAAGGGTAAATATGTAATCATTTTAGAAAGTTAAAATATACAAGGGCTGAGTTTTTTCTCATAAAGTCATACTCACAGGAATGTTGCCAGCAGTAGCCCCAGCTCCAAATCTGGCACCTGCATCATACCCTCCGTCCACCAGCACTGTTGAACCAGGTGGATAGATGGGGCCAACTGGATAATAAGCCATGGGGATTGTGGAACCTAAAGGTCCAACAGCCACAGACTGGGCCATGGGAAGATACAGTGAGGCGCCAGGAAATGCAGCTGACATGGTGGGGACTGTGGCAGCCCCTGGGTGCACAAAGCTCGGACGATAGAGCTAGAAAAGGCAGAAGGCAAAATGTTACTTGATGACATTTCTATTTCAGATTTCATTCCTGTTTCCTCTTCCATGAATCATTCTTAATTCTCTTTGTGCAGATTACAATCTAGGAGTTATACAAATTGCCCTTCCCCTACCACTCAATATTCTCCTAAATCACTTCCTGCTATCACTAATGTTAGGCTCAAGGAGCGCAAACTCATCTTAACCTCGGCCTGTGCCAAATAATGTAAAATAATCAGGTAATGCATTCTGAACCCAACAGAAATTGATAAACTATATATTGTTTTAGATTATTCAAGTGAGCACTCTCTTCTGTTTGTAAATATATAGAGTCAAACTTAGCTAAGGACTGAAAACGTGATCCAAAAGTATTCTCAACCAGTTCAAATCTGGTAAACTGGAAGCACCTCTGAGTAGGCAGGTGGAGCATCAGTATAGGGTGGAGCCTGAGGGAGATGCAAGGTCTGAGGGTACACTGGATTCCCAGGAGGCTGCACAGGGTAGGTTGGCTGCGTTGGATATTGACCTGGAAGACAAGAAAAAAAAAATGCATATTGCTAAACTAGTGGGAGCAAGTAGAAGGGGATTTGCAAAAACAGAATGCCCCGGAGGGCCTGATTCCTGAAGCCAAGATAATAAGCATTCTCTTTGCACCCTTATCACTGAAGATGCTAGATTATAACTGGACAGGAAAGTCGCTCTTCCCACTAGTATACTGGTGTGAGTGGAAAGTCTAGCTAGGCCCAAGTTCCTTCCAAAATGCAGGGCAAGTTCTTGCCCATGTTTCAAGGCTGCACCCTGCCGCTGATCTGGGTAGTCTCCACAGGCCTAGCTGTAACCAGCCAAGAACTCGTGAGTAACGGTGTTTGTCTCACAGATGTCCACTCAAGGTCGACTTCAAATTAATGGAAGGCGTGAATGGTGGAAGTGAATCCTGAGACTGGACAGAGGGTGAAGGGGAAGGTCCTGACTTGAAAAGCCGAGGATCGCATTCTCCCAAACACAGTGGTGGCATCACAGGAACCGGGATAAGTTCTGGCCGCCAGGGAAGAGAAGGGGAAAGTGCCCCTTGAGGCGCTGGCCAGCCCACCAGCGCCCGCACCTTACTAGTTAAGCCCAGGCGGGGCCTGCCTGTGGTTCCGGAGCGCGGCGCCCCGCCTCCACCGGCTGTCCATTGGCCTGCCCAGATGCCTGCTCTAACTCCCCATTTGCTCCTGCAGCTGCCCATCATGACAAACCTACCCCCCACCCTCACCCCTCCCCCCGGATCCGCAGCTCCAAACTGCGCCACAGAGTTGAAGGGGGAAAGGGCCGGGAGGCAGCGAGCAGCCGTAATTCGGGGATGACGAAGGCGTCTGGCGCAGCCCCGAGGACTGCAGCCGGCCGAGGAGGGCGGTACAGCTCGCCCCACGCTCGGCGCTGGGGGACCCCGCGCTCCAGGCCCGCCCGCTCCGGGCAGCACTACTCCCCCCGACGGCCTCAGCCGCCCCCTGTCCTTGCCTTTGCTGTTCATGGTGGCTGCGAGTCTGGTTCGGCTCGGCGTCGCGGACGGTTATTTTTTTCGTCCTCTTCCTGTTCGTAGTCACTTCCGTGTCACGTGCCGATTCGTCCTCTAGCGTCACCCGACGCCCTAGTGCCGCTGCCGCCGGAAACCCCGCCCCTTTGCCTGGCCTCCGGGAGCCAAATGGAGGGCCCGCGTGGTCCCGCCCACTCGCGTTGGCCCGCCTCCTCGGTCTTGTGCTCCGACACCCTCACCCTGTGGGTCGGCTGGTGGAAAACCAAATATTACCTACGTGTGCAGGTATCGTCTCACAACAGGACCTTTGCTCTAGGGTGCTTGAAGGCAGAACCATTTAACTTCCCACCTACGCGCATCAGCTCAAGGTCACCTCACCTTGACGGCCTTCCCACGACGGGCATGGGGCTCAGTAATTTATCTAACTTCCTGAAACGTGCTCCCTAAACCCTCATCTATCGCGCGTTCCTACCAATCCCAGCTTAAGCCTCAACTCGGTGAAGACTTAGCCAGTCCAGCTCACATCAGTGCTTTTATGAATTAGACCGTCACTAGAATCTTTGCTACCTTGTCTGTTCCACCGACAGGCTGTCAATATTTACTTCCATGCCGCTGTCTTTCTCACCAAAAGTAAGGGCATCCACAACAGCAAACACTGAAAGTGGCATAGTCGTGGTACCCGAGAAGCGCCTGTGGCCCTGCCCTTCCTTTGGCACCTGTTACAGGTGACCAGTAGAGTGCCTTGTGTGTGTTTTCTCTGTATCGCTTTGCCTCTAACTTAGTTGTACTTAGGGGCAAAGATACCATCCTTTAGGGTAGCAATTAAGTTTTTCCTTCCATCTTTCATTTTAAAATACCAATTGAGCGCTTGCTATGTGCAGGTGCAGAGATGAAGCTGAACAAGACACTCAACACTTTTCTCATGGAGTTTACATTCTACATTGTATGTAGTAATAACAGTAGTAGAAAAGCATCTGAAGAGGAAAAGCTTTGAAAAACCCTCAGTAAACATCAGAAGCCTGATAAATATTTGCTGATTAACTAATTAAACCACTAGAAAGACACCAACTCACTTCAACTCTCACTTTTGTCTCCAATATTGTATGAGCACCCTTAAAATGCATTATTTCAAGGGATCTTTACAATAGCCCTGTGTGGCAGGCAAGGCTTATTTGAGCTTTTGTGTTTTTTAAATAAGAGAAATGATTAAAGAGATTTGTCCTAAGTCACACAGTGAACTGATTACAGAATTAGGTCCTGTGTCCTGGCTCCCGAGTTCCCAAGACAGTGTTTTTGTTTTGTTCTGTTACGCTTTTTTTTTCGGTACATGCCCCTAGTAGGAACCGAACCCGGGACTCTGGTCCTCAGGCTGACACCCCAGCCACTGAGCCAAACCAGCCAGGGCTGTTATGCTTTTTGTTTATTTCTTTTCTTAACACTTGATGCTGCCTATTATGACTAAAATACTCTATAAGTATGATTTCCAAAAGTTTTTGTTTGGGGACTTCTTTTAGGATTTTTTCTCCCTTGCAGTATATTCATGTTATTAGTTTGACTCAGACTAATATTGTTATTATAAAGCCTCTAACATTTACCTTTCCCTGTATTTTTATTTTTTTAGTTTTTTGTTGTTGTTAATCTTCACCCAAGGATATTTTCCCATTGATTTTTAGAGAGAGTGGGAGGGAGGAGAGAGAGAGACAGAAACACTGATGTGAGAGAGATATGTGAATCAGCCCAACCAGGGCCGATGATCGATGATCAAACTTGCAACCCGTGACTAGGAATTGAACCTGTGACCCTTTGAGCATGGGCTGGTGCTCTAACCACTGAGAAACACTGGCCAGGGTTTTCACTGTATTTCTCACTTTGTTCTTCTTGAAGGCAAGCACAGTGTTAGACATTCATTCATGCAACATTTATTTGTAGAGCACTTACCAACTCCAGGCACTGTCCCAAAAGAAAAAGGATAGCCCTTGCTATCCTGAAGCTTACCTTTTAGGACAGGAGCTTGTAAAAATTTTTTACCAAAATCCACAGTAATTCACTGTAAATCATGACCCTGCACATTCACATTTATAAATACATGTAACTGAAACAAACTTGTATGCCCTAGTACTTATCCTTCTATGTACAATGAATGTACTGTGATATTTTCTATTCTCTCCTATTTTTTTTTTTTTAAATTCTGGTTGTGATTTCACATCTCACTAACAAGTAAGGACTCACAGTTTAAAAAGTGCTGTTTTTCGGTGGACTATTGTCCCCAGGGGTTTTGCAATCAGTAATTGATGAGTAAATGAGTGAATAAATCCTTGGAGGTCAGATTAGGCAAATCTTTTTCCTTATATCCTAACTTTTCCCCATATCAGATCTTAAATTAATTTCAGCCTAAAGCCTGAAACTGGAGAGAGAGGTCACTAATCTATCCCCACCCTTTCCCTGTGCTCAGGGCCTCAGAAAATAAAGGAATGAAACGAGTGAAACTAAGAAAGGAAACTTCCCTTATTTATCTTTTTTTTTTTTTATCCTCATCCGAGGACATTTTCCCATTTTTTTGTTCAGGTAGAGTGGGAGGGAGAGAGAGGAACAGAGAGAGAGAGAAACATCGATGTGAAAGGGACACATCGAGTGGCTGCCACCCGCACAACCGACCAGGGCCGGGGACAAACTGCAACCGAGGTACGCGCCCTTAGCAGGAACCGAACCCGGGTCTCTCAGGACCGCAGGTCGATGCTCTAACTGCTGAGCCAAACCAGCCAGGGCTTATCTTTCTGAGCCCTCAGAAATCCTGGAATTGTGTTGACTATAGCAGCCCATTTCTTTTTTTATTTCTTTTTTTATTTCTTATTTTTATCCTCACCCGAGGACATTTTTCCATTTTCTACTCAGATAGAGCGGGAAGGAGAGAGAGGAAGAGAGAGAAACATCGATGTGAAAGGGACACATCGAGCGGCCGCCACCCACACAACCCAACCAGGGCTGGGGACAAACTGCAGCCAAGGTACATGCCCTTAGCGGGAACCGAACCCGGGTCTCTGTGGACTGCAGGCTGACGCTCTAACCGCTGAGCAAAATCGGCCAGGGCAAAAGCTCCACCAACTTTCCCCTTTCTTTTTTTTTTTTTTTTTTTTTTTTTTTGGTACGTGCCCCCAGCAGGAACCGAACCCGGGACTCTCTGCTCCGCAGGCTGATGCTCCAACCACTGAGCCAAACCGGCCAGGGTCTATAGCAGCCCATTTCAATGAGGATGTAGGAGATGGATCTTGGTTCTGGTCCTACTCTGACTTTGGTCTTAACTGACTTTGGTTCTCATCCATTCAGCTCACCCTTATTCCCTACTACGTATGAATCTGATACTATGCCAGTGATCTTACAGATAGTATCTATTCAATATCCATAGCAGACTCCAAGGAAAGGTGCAGGTAAGGGAACTGTTTCAGAGAGCTTAGGTAACTAAACTAAATTACACAGCTGAAGAGCCAATATTCAAACTCAGATTTGTTTGACTTTACAAGCATTGTTTTTCATGTTTACCTTGTTTAATCTGTTTATAGTGTTTTTAATCTGTTGTCTCCCAAGGGTCTCAATTTCATCATCTGCCCCCAAAATCACAATCCTTGTGTCACCTCCAGCTCTAAACCTAGACTCTGTTTGAGAGAAGAAAAAGAGCAAAGGGAGCCTGAGAAGACAGAGGGGAAGTGGGCAGAGTTGATAATCATGTTGTAAATTCTGGTCAGGCCCTACCAAGTGTTAAAAATTCAAATACAGCCCTGGCCGGTTTGGCTCAGCGGTTAGAGCATCGGCCTGCGGTCCTGAGAGACCCGGGTTCGGTTCCCGCTAAGGGCGCGTACCTCGGTTGCAGTTTGTCCCCGGCCCTGGTCGGTTGTGCGGGTGGCAGCCACTCGATGTGTTCCTTTCACGTCGATATTTCTCTCTCTCTCTCTGTTCCTCTGTGGCAGCCACTCAATGTGTTCCTTTCACGTCGATATTTCTCTCTCTCTCTCTCTGTTCCTCTGTCTCCCTCCCACTCTACCTGAACAAAAAATGGAAAATGTCCTCGGGTGAGGATAAAAAAAAAAAAAAATTCAAATACAGCCCTGGCCGGTTTGGCTCAGCGGTTAGAGCGTCGACCTGCGGTCCCAAGAGACCTGGGTTTGGTTCCCGCTAAGGGCATGTACCTCGGTTGCAGTTTGTCCCCAGCCCTGGTTGGTCGTGCGGGTGGCAGCCACTCGATGTGTCCCTTTCACATCGATGTTTCTCTCTCTCTCCCTCTCTCCCCCTCCCACTCTACCTGAACAAAAAATAGAAAAAAAAAAAATTTTTCAAATACACCCTGCCCGATTTTGCTCAGTGGTTAGAGCACTGGCCCACAGACCAAAGAGGCACAGGTTTGATTCCTGGTTGCAGGTTTGATCCCAGCCCTGATCAGGATTGTGTGGGAGGCAACCAGTCGGTGTGTCTCTCTCACATTAATGTTTCTCTCTCTCTCTCTCTCTCTCTCTCTCTCCCTCCCTCCCTCCTTCCCTCCCTCCCACTCTATCTGAAAATCAGTGAAAAAATATCCTCAGGTGAAGATTAAAAATTAAAATTTTTCTCCTGGATGGTAAACAGCCATTGCCCCCAAGCCCTCCCCCCAAGTACCTGCCCCCTCCACTGGAATCCCCTCCACTGGAATCCCCTCACCCCCCTGGACCTCTCCATGGTCCAGTGATTAAAGGGTTAATTAACTGGAAACCCAGGAAGCCTCCAGGACCTAGCTAAGGTAAGCTGCCCTCAGATTGGTCAGTGCCTCCTGTACAGAATGTTAGATATTTTGCTTATCACCCTGGGACCTAGGCATAGGGAATGCCAAGGCAGAGCAAAATGAGATTCCAACAGAAATCGAAGGGTTGCAGATCACTGCTTTCTCTGGCAGGTAGGGTTAATTAGGAACTAGCTACTTTCTTGGACAGGAATCAAGAGCCTTTCTGTTCTCTTCATTCTCCTGGATCTCCCAAGGAGGTGAAGATGTTCATTTAGTCATTTATCAAACATCCTTTCTTGAATTAATTTAACAAGTATTTATTGAGCACCTATTAGGTTCCAGGCACTGTGACAGGCATTAGGGAAACAACAGTGAAGAATCAGGCTTAATTCTTACCCTCATGGAACTTAGTCTACCTAATAGGAAAGACAGAAAAGTAAACAGATAATCATAATATAGAGTGCTAGGACAGTATGGGGTGTTATGAAAACACCCAATCTTCTCTACTGTGGTCAGGGAAGGCTTCCTGCTGCCAGTGATATCTGAGATGAAATCTGCAGGGTGAGTGGAAGGTAAGCAAGTGAAAAGGGTTCCTCAAAGAGGGAACAGCTTTTTCAAAGGCCTAGAGGTGAGAGAGCTTATGGAGAAGGAGGACATGGAAACAGTTCAGTGTGCTGGAGCACGGCCTGGGAAGAGATGAAGCTGAAGAGGGAATCAGGAGCCAGACCCTGCAGGGGGCCCGTGGAAAATCCTATCTTAAGACATGTATTCTATCCTACAGGCACTGGTTAGCCACTGAAGAATTTTAAGCAGAAAAGTAACATGATCATGCTTTTATTTGAGAAAAGTCTTTCTGGCTACAGAATGTAGAATAGATTAGAAAAAGGTAAGAGTGGAGGTGTGTCTAGGAAGCCAGTTACAATACCAGAATAGCCCTGGCTGGTGTGGCTCAGTTGGTTGGAGCATAATCTTGTGCACCAAAGGGTTATGGGTTCCATTCCCATTCAGGGCACATACTCAGGTTCAATCTCATATATATATGAGAGCTTTGTTACAGCCACACAGTATTTAATTATACAGATGTACTAAGATTTATGTTACCAGTTCCCTATTGATGGATATATGGGCTATTTCTAATCTTTTACCTATTCCAAACAATGCTTCAGTGAACAGCCTCATGTACAGTGTTTCTCAAGAGTGCAAATATATCTGTAGGAATCATTCCTAGAAATGGGAATGGTAATTTGTAATTTTGATGATATTGCCAAAGTAATCCTATAGAAGTTGTACCAATTTACAGCCCACCACCAATAAATTAGAGTGTGTGCTTATCCACAGCCCTGCACATGAAGTTAGCAAAGTTAGAAAATATTTGGAGTTTTGCCAATCTGATAATGGTATCTGTGTGGTTTTAATTTGCTTTCTTATTAAGAATGAGGCTGAACATCTTTTCATTTGTTTAGAAGCCATTTCTATTTCCTTTTTTTGTGAATAGTCCGTAAATGTCACTTTCTACTTTTTCTTTTCTTTACATTTATTAATTGATTTTTGGAGAGAGAGGAAGAGAGAGGGAGTGAGAAACATCAATGCAAAAGTGAAACATTGCATTTATATATTTGTTAATCCTTATCCGAAGATATTTTTCCATTTATTTTTTAGATAGAGTGGGAGGGAGGAAGGGAGAGAGAGAGAAACGTTGATGACATATTGATTGGTTGCCTCCCTAAAGACCCTGACAGGGCTGGGAATCAAACCTACAAACCAAGCATATGCCCTTGACCGGGAATCGAACCTATGACCCTTCAGTCTTTTGGCCGACAGACACTATAATCGCTAAGCCAAACTGGCCAGGGCTCCCCAAAATATATATATATTTTATCCTCCCAAGGACATTTTTCCATTTTTTGTTCAGATAGAGTGGGAGGGAGAGAGAGGAAGAGAGAGAGAGAAGCATCGACGTGAAAGGGACACATCAAGTGGCTGCCACCCGCACCACCAACCAGGGCCAGGGACAAACTGCAACCGAGGTACATGCCCTCAGCGGGAACCAAACCCGGGTCTCTCTGGACCACAGGCTGACGCTCTAACTGCTGAGACAAACCGGCCAGGGCTCCAAAATATTTTTTAAGTGGTGTGCAGGAGGCAGCCAATCGATGTTTCTCTCTCACATCAATGTTTCTTTTTTTTTTTTTTTTTATCCTCACCCGAGGACATTTTTCCATTTTCTATTCAGATAGAGCAGGAAGGAGAGAGAGGAAGAGAGAGAAACATCGATGTGAAAGGGACACATCGAGTGGCCGCCACCCACACAACCCAACCAGGACCAGGGACAAACTGCAGACAAAGTACATGCCCTTAGCGGGAAGGAACCCAGGTCTCTGTGGACCGCAGGCTGACGCTCTAACCGCTGAGCCAAACTGGCCAGGGCTCACATCAATGTTTCTATCTCTCCCTTCTTTTCTCTCTAAAAAAATCAATAAAAACATTTTTTTTTTTAATTTTTTTAAAGGTAAAGTTTGAGAACAGTGTACTTCACATAATGCCTTTTGTGTAAAAGAACAGGAAAACCAAGAATATTCATTAGTATTTGAGTAATGAAATTCTGGAAGAATACACAAGATACCTATAAAAGTAGTTACTGGGTCCTGCCCAGTGTGGCTCAGTTGGTTGGACCATCATCCCACACACCAGTTAGGGTGGGCAATCCCCAGTTGGGGCACATGCAGGAGGCATCCAACTGATCTCTCCTCTCTCTCTCTCTTTGTCCCTCTCTCTAAAATCAGTTCTTTAAAAAGTGTTTACCGGTGATGTGAGGAGACAGAGGTGAGAGTGAGATTTTTCATTATATATTTTTATTTATTTATTTATTTATTTATTTTTCTTTATTGATTTTAGAGAGAGGAAGGGAGAGAGAGAGAGAGACAGAAACATGGATAAGAGAGAACATCAATTGGCTACCTCCTGCATGCACCCCATTAGGGATTGGGCCCACAACCTGGGGATGTGCCCTGACCGGGAATCGAACCTGCGACCTCTTGGTCAATGCTCAACCACTGAGCCACACCGGCCGGGCTCTTTATATACTTCTTGTGTTGTTGTTTTTTTCTTATCCTCACCCGAGGAAATTTTTTTGCATTTATCTTCAGATAGAGTGAGAAGGAGAGAGGAGGGAAGAAAGAGAGAGAAACATAGATATGAGAGAGACACATCAAATGGTTGCCACCCACATGACCCCAACCGGAGCCAGGGACAAACTGCAACCGAGGTACGTGCCCTTAGCGGGAACCCAACCCAGGACTCTCTGGTTCGCAGGCAGACGCTCTAACTGCTGAGCCAAACTGGCCAGGGCTCATTATATACTTTTAATTAAAAAAATTTTTTGAACCATGTGGATGCTTACCAATTCAAAAAGTTAAACAATGTCAGCACACCTATTTAAATGCCTGATGTGAAAAAGACTAGCCATTTCAAGTGTTGGTGAGGATGTGGAGTTACTAAAATTCTTATACACTGCTGGTAAGAGTATAAAATGGTACAAAATCACTTTGAAAAAAAGTATGGCAGGGTCTTTAAAAGTTAAACATATACATACCATATGATCCAGTCATTTTATTCCTATTAACCCAACAGAAATGAAAGCATATGGGCACACACAGACTTTTTTAAAAATGTTTCGATTATAGTTTACACTCAGTATTATTTTGTATTAGTTTCAAGTGACACACAGAGACTTATACATGGATATTTATAACAGCTTTATTTGTAATAGTCAAAAACTTAGAAACAACCCACATATCCATCAACAGGTCAATGGATAAATAAATTGTGGTAGTGCCATACAATCAAAAGGAATGAACTATGGCCCTGGCTGATGTGGCTCAGTCGGTGGGAGCACCATCCTGTACACCGAAAGGTTTAGGGTTTAATTCCCAGTCAGGGAACATACCTAGGTTGTGGGTTCCATCCCCAGTCAGGGCAAGTACAAGAGGCAACTAATCAATATTTCTCCCTCTCTCTCTCTCCTTTCCCTATCTCTAAAAAAATCAATAAACATATTCTCAGGTGAGGGTTTTTAAAATATAAGGCATGAACCACAAATTCATACAACATGAATAACCTCAATTATGGTGAGTAAAAGAAATCAAATTTTTTATAAAGAGTGCATAGTGTAAGTTTTCATTTATATACAAATTTGGAAAATACAAACTAATCTACAGTGATAACAGATTGGTAATTGCCAGTGTAAAGGGAGAGGAAGGAACAGGAGGGAGAGATGGACACTAGGAAATTTGAGGGGGTGATGAATATGTTCATTATCTTGATTTTGAAGGTTTCATGGGTGTGTACATGTCAAAACTTACAAAATTGTACATTTGAAACGTGCAGTTTATTGTATGTTAGTTACACCTCAATAAAAGTGTTTTAAGCCCTGGCCAGTTTGGTTCAGCAGTTAGAACATCGGCCTGCGGACCGGAGAGTCCCAGGTTTGGTTCCCACTAAGGACACATACCTCAGTTGCAGTTTGTCCCGGCCCCGGTTGGGGTCGTGTGGATGGCAACCACTGGATATATCTCTCTTACATTGATGTTTCTCTCTCTCTCTTCCCCCCTCTCTCCCTCCCACTCTATCTTAAGATACATGCAAAAATGTCCTCAGTGAGGATTAAAAAAAAAAAAAAAAAACCCTGGCCAGTTTGGCTCAGCGGTTAGAGCGTCGACCTGCGGTCCCGAGAGGCCCGGGTTAGGTTCCCGCTAAGGGCACGTACCTCGGTTGCAGTTTGTCCCCGGCCCTGGTTGGTCGTGCGGGTGGCAGCCACTTGATGTGTCCCTTTCACATCGATGTTTCTCTCTCTATCTCTCTGTTCCTGTCTCTCCCTCCCACTCTACCAGAACAAAAAAGGAAAAATATCCTCGGGTGAGGATAAAAAAAAAAAAAATAGTGTGGGGTCGAAGAAGAGAAAAAAGCCAAGGATGATGGCTGATGAACTCTTTTAATGTGGTTGGGCAAGACATGTGCTGAAAGGAAAATTACAGCAGAACTCGGTAAATGCTATAGAAGAGGTGAGTAAGCTGTGCTCTGAGGGCTCAGAGAACAATGGTGCCTCTTCCTGCTGGGTCCCCTAATCCCAGTTAATAAGACTGATTAGAGCTGTTTAAAATAGATACATTTTTACTGATTTTTAGAAAGAGGAAGGAAGAGGGAAAGATAGAAACATTGATGAGAAAGGAACATCAATCAGCTGCCTCTTGCACGCCCCCTACTGGGAAACACGCCTGCAACCCTGGCATGTGCCCTGACCAGGAACTGAACCAGCGACGTCTTGGTGTATTGGTTTGTGCTCAACTACTGAGCCACACCAGCTGGGTTGATTAGAGCTTTTTTTTTCTCTTTTTTTAGAAAGAGTGGAAAGGAGGGAGGGAGAGAGAGAGAGAAACATCTATGTGAGAGAGACACATGGATTGGTTGCCTCCCACATGACCCCAACCAGGGCCAGGGATAAAACCTGCAACCAAGGTATGTGCCCTAGACTGGAATCGAACCCTCTACCCTTCAGTCTGCAGTCCAACACTCCAACCACTGAGCAAAACTGGCCAGGGCTGATTAGAGCTTTTTATGTACCTTTATTGAATGTGTACTGTGTGTGTGCTCTTCACTTATGTAACTAGAAAAAAAAAAAAACACCTATTTCCTAACCCAGATTGGTAAAGTGAAGGTTTGCAAAATAATCCAATCAGGCTCTGATGATGGGGAGCAGGGGGCAGATGAGGGGAAAAGAAAATAATCCAATCAGGTTCTTTGAAGCTGCCTTTTCAAAGCTTTGGTTGGTCTTTGTATAACTAGGGGAACAAGGACTACAAGATATATGACTCAGAAATGGACCCCTCCTTGCTTATTTCTGGCAAGCCTTTGTAGGAGAGGCACTAACATTGCTCTGCCTAATAGTGTGCAGGGCTAACTCCACAGTAGCTGGGCAGCCTAGTAGATCCGAAGACAGTGTCTCTTCTTTTGGGGTTTTGATTAGTTTTTTCCACTATGAAATCCCAAATCACCTGCATCACTGTATCAGAATCATTTTTGTTTTGTTTTGTTGATCCTAACCTGAGGATATTTTTCCATTGATTTTTTTTTTAATCCTTATCGGAGGACATTTCTGCATTTATCTTCAGATAGAGTGGGAAGGAGAGAGAGAGGTGGGGAGAGAGAGAGAAGCATCGATGTGAGAGAGACACATCGAGTGGTTGCCACCCACACGACCCCAACCAGGGCCAGGGACAAACTGCAACTGAGGAACGTGCCCTTAGCGGGAACATAACCTGGGCCTCTCTGGTCCACAGGCTGATGCTCTAACTGCTGAGCCAAACAGGCCAGGGCAATTTATTTATTTATTTTTATTTTATTTCCTCACCCGAGGACACTTTTTCATTTTTTGTTCAGATGGAGTGGGAGGAAGAGAGAGAGAGAGAGAGAGAGAAACATTGACGTGAAAGGGACACATCAAGTGGCTGCCACCCGCATGACCAACCAGGGCCGGGGACAAACTGCAACTGAGGTACATGCCCTTAGCGGAAACTGAACCCCGGTCTCTCGGAACCGCAGGCCGATGCTCTAACCGCTTAGCCAAACTGGCCAGGGCTATTTATTTATTTAGAGAGAGTGGGAGGAAGGAAGGGGGAGAGAGAGAGAAACATTGATGTGGGAGAGAGACATCGATTGGTTGCCTCCCTTATGACCCCGACTCAGACCAGGGATTGAACCTGCAACCAAGGTACATGCCCTTGACCGGAATCAAACCCACAACCCTTTGGTCTGTGGGCTGACACTCTAATCGCTGAGCCAAACCGGCCTCATTTAGTAATTTTTTAAAACGCTAAGTAATGGTTCAGTTGGTTGGCACATCGTCTCATATACCAAAAGATTGCAAGTTTGATTCCAAGTCAGGGCACATACCTAGGTTACAGGTTTGATCCCTGATCACCAGGGGGGCAACTGATGGATATTTCTTTCTCTGTCTCTCCCAACATACACAACAATTGTTGGTTTACGGGTTGAGATTTAATTTTATTCTTCCAGGGGTGTGTGTGTGTGCGCCAAAGGTTACATACTTTCCAAAGGGCACTTAGAAGAATACAACCTCATTTGCATCTCAGAAGACTGGAAGGGGTCTGGACTTGGGGTGCCAGCCTCCCCTAGACAATTTTGCTGGATGGGCTGTGTGCCAAAGCTCACTGGGACGCACTTTGGTGCCTTATCCCTGTTTCCACTTCCACACACTCACCTGTTCCAGACTGAATATGTCAGATTTGGGAAAATGTACTTCTGGGGATAGCTAAGGAACCAGAAGGAGGACAGACATGGGGCTTCCCAGAACGGAGTGGTTTGAAGGAGGAGTCCCTAGGGAGGGAGCAGACCTGAGAATAGGGAGCCAGGTTGGGTCTGGGGTATATCCATGAAAGGACCTGACTCCTTAATAAAGACTAAACAGCCCTGGCTGGTTTGGCTCAGCAGTTGGAGCATCAGCCTGCTGACCACAGAGTCCCGGGTTCAGTTCCCGCTAGGGGCACGTACCAAAAAAATAAATAAATAATAAAGACTGGACTCTTAGTTATTTTACACTTGGATTGTAGAGAAAGTTAAAAACCAAAGTTTTAATGTTTTTCCATATGCACTGGAATTCTTTTTCATTTTCCCCCAACCCTTCAGTCAAGTATAACCTTGTGTAGTCATGTTAGAGAGAATTCACATCTGTGCCCCACTGTGAATCTAGTTGCATTTTATTCAGAGGAACCACACCAGGAGTTCTAGGCTGTGGCTAGCAGCCAAGTGAGTGGCCCAGGACAGAATGAACCAGCCAGTCAAGCAGAAGACTTGGGGGACAGGCATGAGGAACCACACCAGGAGTTCTAGGCTGTGGCTAGCAGCCAAGTGAGTGTCCCAGGACAGAATGAACCAGCCAGTCAAGCAGAAGACTTGGGGGACAGGCATGAGATGAGGCAAACCTTGTTTCCCATTCTACTTCTCCAAATATACCAGAAAGAGGTAACCCTTAAGATGGAGGAAAATGCTGACACTTGGGTGGAAAAACAATAAAATCAATAGTCCATGGAAAACATTGTGAAATGCTTCTATCTTGGGAATGGTGGGTTTTTGTTATCCATAGGACTTAGGAAGAAAGAATATGAAGAACATGGAATGTGTAAGAAAATTTAGGTTCTTGGCCTGTTTTGTTCCTCACCAGCTGTTTGTCCTTAGACAAGTCATTTAACCTCTCTGACCCTCAGTTTTCTCATCCTGAAACTAATTCCTACCTCACAGACTTGTGAAGGTCAAATAAGAAGATAGATGATACTTCCTTAGCTGTAGAATGCAACCTGTATATTAGTTAATATAAGTATTAACTCTATCATATTTGCTGAAGGTGCCCTTTGTTGAAAGAAAGGGGACCTCCTTTGGCCACTTCCTGGGCACAATCTCTGTGGAAACAGTAGTCAGGGGCCTTTAGCCAAGTTAAATGGATGGTGGTTGATTCTGCCAATTTATTTCCTACTCCAAGCTTTCTTTCCCTCTTATCTACACATCTGCATGTCAGGAATAATTTTTTCCCTACAATATCATTCTTTAATGGAAACTTCCAGACCAACTCAGATGGGAGGAAGGAGGGGAGAAGACAAAAGCCTACTTTTCTTCAGCATTTCAATCAACAACCTCATTTTCTTCTAACAGTTGAAGTGAATTTCTTATGAATAATGGATGATAGCCTGATGAATATGCACACAGCCTATTATGCCTGTGAAGTTTGGTAAATAATTTATGAGCTAAAATGTTCCTCACCTTGTTACTGTACAAAAATTATGAAAAGAAAACCGTATTTACCCTTTGAGCTGGTAGGGCGCTCTGTCAGAGTGGCAGTTTTACATCATTGCCAAAATTAAAGTAAATACAATAAAATATATGCATTTCAGGGTGGGAGGTCTGTAAAAATAATGGAGCATGAACAGCCATGCTTCCTGTCACATACAAGTTTTCAAAAACTCTCTCTGCTTCTCACCTTAAAATATCCCTGGATTGTTAACAGCACTCAGGGACTTTCTCCTTCATGGTCCATTCTCCTCACAAAGACTTTGGTATAACCAGTCAAGATGGACTACAGCTTCCTTGTTTTATGAAAACTGACTAACCACAACAAGCCATAATATTATAACATTTAAGTCACCAGAGATTGTTGTTGTTTAATTCTAAAAGCTTTCAGAGAGAACAAGCAGATAACGAACACACAGGGGTAAAGGAAGCAGGCTGGAGAAGCACGTAGAAGTGCATTGCTCTCTTTCCTCTGCTCACAGCTGAGAGGTTTTTTTCCTGCTGACCAACCTGACTGACTGACTCCCTGCTGCATCATCCTTCAGCTCACTCCCACCTGCCCAAGCCTCAGTCCCTTAGCAACAGCAGCGATGCCTTTAGTCCGATTACTGGAGTGGAGGAGGGGCAAGATTAATTATAGAGATAAGGAAGGTGTTTGGAAAATATGCACAGAGCGGAGGGAAATTTGGTTGCTCCACGACAAGTTTTGAAGACTTGGAACTGGGTCAGTTCTTCAGCCAGGGAAGTAAGGACCCCAGGGATTATCAGTTTACATTCCTAGAGTTTTCTAGGAATAAAGTATGTGCCACCAGTCACTTACTGTCAACAGAGCATCCTTGATAAGCTGGGTGCCTGGAGATCAGGCAAAAGTGGAAACAGAAGGCTCTGTCCCACATCTGTGGGGTAAACCAATATATTCTCCGGAAAACAGAATGAATGGCCTATAAACGACAACTTACATAATTAATTTATTGAAACAATGATGTAATTAAAATGATAATATTAATTAGAACAATGTATTATTCTAGAAGGCTTCTTGGAGGAGGTAAATCTTTAAATAGTTTGTAAAGAAAGGGACCCAATTAAATAGAAAGATTAGGGGTATATATAGCCAGGCGCACCTGATCTGGTCCCTGCCTATCTTTCCAACCTCATTTTGTGTTGTTACTTGCTGTGTTCCAGCCACATTGTACCAGCCTCTGTTTTTTCAACACTAAGTTCTTTCCTGTCTCCTTGCTTCTTCTGCTGTTCCTTCAGCCTCCTGCTTATTCTTTCAAACTTTGCCCTATATATGCATGACTTCCTCAGAGAGGTCCTCCTTGCCCAGTGTTCATCACTCTCCTATCACCTTCTTGTTTTCTTTTTCTTTCTTTCTTTTTGGTACATGCCTCTGGCGGGAACCGAACCTAGGACTCTCTGTTCCACAGGCCAACACTTCCAACTGCTGAACCAAACCGGCCAGGGCTTGTTTTCTTAATTATCATTTTTATGATATATTTACGTGTTTATTTTTTGTTTAATGTCTATTATCCCAGCAGACTATAAATTCTACTGCACACTTAGCAGCCAGCCCAATATCTGGCACATGGTAGATAATTTATATTTGTTGAATAAATGTAGGCTCAAAAACCATGGGAGGTGGGAATGAGGAGAAAAAGAAATTGTGCCCTGGCCAGTTTGGCTCAGTGGTTAGAGCGTCGGCCTGTGGTCCAGAGAAATTGTGCTGGGTTGAGGATACTGCTGAAGAGTTTTATTTGGCATGAGAAGCAGAAGAAAGCCACTAGTGAATGACATCTCCCACCTGCCCATGGAAATATTTATATTGTTGACTTTTTTCTAATTATAAAATGTATACTATTCCAGCCCTGGCTGGTTTGGCTCAGCAGTTAGAGTGTCAGCCCATGGTCAAGAGAGACCTGGGTTCGGTTCCTGCTAAGGACACATACCTCTGGTTGCAGTTTGTCCCCAGTCACTGTTGGGGTCGTGTGGGTGGCAACCACTCGATGTGTCCCTTTCACATGGATGTTTCTCTCTCTTCCTCCCTCTCTCCCTCCTCTATCTGAAGATAAAAATGCAAAAATGTCCTTGGGTGAGGATAAAAAGAATACACACACACACACACACACAACTATTCCAAAAAGGGTATATTGCAATCTTGCACACACATAAAAAAGACTGTATTGCAAGTGTTGATGAGGATGTGGAACAACTAGAACTCTCATACATTACTAAAGGACATAAATTGGTTCATACATTTTGGAAAACTATTTAGCAGTGTCTACAAAAGTTAAACATAAACCCCAAAACTATCAAGTCCACTCCTCAGTATTTACTCAGGAGAAATAAGTGCATATATTTACCAAAAGACTTGTATAAGAATGTTCATAGCAGTTTTTGTTTGTTTGTTATTTGTGGTACGTGCCCCTAGCGGGAACCGAACCCAGGACTCTCTGGTCCACAGGTCGACGCTCAACCACTGAGCCAAACTGACCAGGGCGTTCATAGCAGTTTTATCCATAAAAGATGAAAACAGTAACAACCCAAATGCCCATCAGAAGTAGAATGGATAAACTGTAGTATAATTATGCAATAAAATATACATAGCAATAAAAATAAATACTGCTAGACCCAACAACATGGATGAATCCAAAAAACATCTGTGAGTGACAGAAGCCAAACACAAAAGAGTACATACTGTCTGAGTCCGTTTACATGAAGTTTAAGAACAAGCAACACTACTAATCTGTGATGATCAAAATTGGAATAGGAGTCACTGGGAGCTTGTCAACTCTCAAGGAGCACAAGGGAGCCTTCTCAGGTGTTGGAAATGTTTTGGATCTTGTTGTGGGTGATGATTACATATATAATATAAAAATTCATCAAGGTGTACATTTACAATTTGTGCACTTTACTGTGTGCATGTCATACCCCAATTAAAAAATTAAATATGCCCTGGCCAGTTTGGCTCAGCGGTTGGAGCCTCGGCCTGCGGACCAGAGAGTCCCGAGTTCGGTTTCCGCTAGGGGCACGTACCAAATAATAATAATAATAATAATAATAAATTAAACATAGAAGTAATATTCAAGCAACCCAGAAATGTATACAATATAAATTAAAGGTTTCCTTTTCCCAAAGAAAACCACAATTAACATTTTGGGTTTTTTTGTTGTTGTTAATCCTCACCTGAGGATATTTTTCCACTGAATTCTAGAAAGAGAGGAAGGGAGGAAAGGAGGAAGAGAGAGAGAGAAACATCTATGTAAGAGAAACACATATTGATTGGTTGCCCCCTGCAAGACCCTGACAGGGCCAGGGATCGAATCCGCAACCCAGGCATGTTCGATTCTCAGGAACTAAACCTGAGTCCCTCCAGTCTGTGGGCAGATGCTCCAACTGCTGAGCCAAACCAGCTAGAGCCACAATTAACATTTTGATGTATGTCTCCCTGAACCCCTTTGATCACATCCATTTCTTTCTTCATACAATCCCTGATATCCATGTCATCCAAGGCATTGGATCTGTGTGTAGCAGGAAACCAAGTACCATAGCCTAAGAGTTTCTGCCTTTATGGTGAAAACGTTCAATAGCAATACTATGCCCCTTCCTATAAAGAGTGGTAGGAAATACTAAAATTAGTTAAGTCACAACCTGTGCTGTTGAGGAACTTACAGTCTCAGGGAAAGGACCACAGGGACTGCAGACCAAACAAAACCCCCAAGAGCCATAATACCATGACATGTATTAGAGTGTCACAGGGCCAGTAAAGTGGATCCCAACTCCTGTACAGGTAATGATACCTTACAATTGCAAAAAGCTGACATATAGGCTAATAATTAAACTACGAAGTTTCAACCCTGTGAAGCAGTGAGTATAGATATTACCTTCATTTTTTAAGTAATGAAGAAGTTAAATTACTTGCCTGGACTGCTAGTGAGAGTTGGGATTCCTAATCCATCAGTTACTCATAAATCTGACATCAGCAGTATCTCCTCACATCGAAGATGAAAACAGCAGGCTGATAGAACCTGAGTTCTGCTGGCCAGGCAAATGATGATGGTGCCAGGCCTCAAGAGAGAAACTTATGTGAGCAGGGTCCCTGGGTGTGAGCAAGCTGCAGTAATTTTCTGGAAAGGGTGTGATGGTCTGAAGTCACCAGGTGCTACTTCCCCTCTTCCCTCCTCTGCAGTGTCCCTCTACCAGGGGTCTTAAAGAACAGTCTGCGGAGGACTGAGGGCTCTACTTCCATTCTCTTCACACTACTTCTAACTCATTTATGCCTACCTCACCATAAGACCACCAAATGGAGGTGGGCATTGGCCTCAATGTTGGGTCCACACTCACTGGATTTACAGAGCTTCCCTCCTCCCCAATTCTTCTCTCCTCACTCCTCTTTCCCTTTGTTCTCCCAACCCCTTCTTCTTCCATTTGTCAACTTCTTCTCCCATCTGCTTTCCCTCGGTCCCAAACTCTGCTTCTTCTTATCCCTACCCCCTTCCTTACCTCCCAGAGCCTCTAGACAAATCAAACCCTCCCCACCGTTACCACCACCAAAGCAGACATTATTTTTATCTCTATTCCACAGAATTTTGTCTATTTTTTACATTTATCTCCTTCACAAGAATGCAGTCAGGCCGTCTTTAGACAACACAGTCCGTAACTGCCACTGGGGTGGCTGAAGCATGCAGGACCTGCGCGCCCTCCCTGAGATGGAGGTGAGGCACAGCAGCTCCGAAGGTTCAGGTTCGACGCTGGCTGAACGATGTCTGAGTTCCCTCGCGTTTCTCCAAGTGGCGTCCCGGCGTGGGGCTTGGGAGTGGACATGAACTTGACTTTCAACGTTGAGAAGGGCAGATGACCGACCTAGGGAAGGAAAGGCGGCTGATGGGAGTCACCGCCCAACCCTAGGCTTAAGGGGATGTGGCTTAGGGTCCCAGTCCGGACTCCCGTGCTCCACCCTCGCACCTTCCAAAATGAAACGACCTCCCTTGGAGGGGCTGCGTGACCCGCCCCACCGACCCTCCACTCCCGTCCCGGGAGCGAGCCTCCGAGGCCTCCCGGCGCGGCTAGTGGCTGAGGGTCCCTTCCCCGCCCCCACCCCTGGTTCCGGGCTCCCCGATCCCCTCCCTTCCCCGCCCGCCCCCGGCGGCTGGCGAGCGCGGTGCAGCATGCGGCAAAGCTCTTTGCATAAATTATGCTCATGACGCAGCAGCTAAAAAAATCCAAGTAGCAGAAGGAGGGAAAAAAAGGGGGAGGGAAAAGGGGGGGCCGTGGAAGGGGAAAAAGAAGAAAAATATATATACCTGACCGCCCCCCCACCCCAGCTTTCCCTACCAGCTCCCCGGCCGTCCCGCCTCCGCCCAGCGCAGCCCGCGGAGTCCCTTTCGGCTCTGCCCGTCTCGGGCTGGGGGCCCGGGGGCGGCGGCGGGTCCCGACCGGTTCCCGGGCCGAGCCGAGCCCAGCCAAGCAGCACTGGCTTCTTTGTCTAGAGGCGGCGGCCGCCCCGGCCCCGGCCCCGGCCCCCGGCCCCCCGGCCCGAGCTGTGAGATGAATCTCTAATCGGTGGCCGCCGGGCACCCAGGGCGAAGGCGGCTCGGGCTCGGGCTCCGGCTCCGGTAAGTAGCGGGGTCCGGGGCGGGGAGGGGTTTGCACGGAGGGGGAGGGGGGCGGGCAGGGGAGGTTTCGGGTTTGGTTAATATGCAATGCCCGTAATTAGCATAATTTATATATTTATGATAAAGAGAAAAATGCCGCCGGCCTGGGGCTCCGGGATGCTGGGCCGGGCGGCGGGGAGCTCTGGGAGTGGGACAGCGCGCGGCCGCCCGCCTGGGGCTGGAGAGCCCGGGGCCGCGCCCTCGCGGGTTCGCGGACCAGCGGGGACCCGGGGACGCGAGGGAGCGGCCGCCAGGTGGACCCTGTAGGGAGCTTGCACCTGGCCCCTCCCGGTTCTGCCCCTAGAGCCCAGGTTGGGTACAGACCATAGAGGACGTTCAATACACAGACCCCGTGGCGACCAGGAATGGATTCTCGCCCCACCGGAGAACCCGGACGCCTGGGTTCCCGGCATTTAAGGTCAGCTGAGGCGGCCAAGGCGACCTGTCACAATTGTCTGATCACAGGAGGACTGGTGGGACTCAGGTTAGGGACCCGGCGTCGCTGGAAGGGTGGGGGAGTGGTGGGAGGATCACCATGGAGCAGAGCATGAGTACTTCATAAATATTTAATAATATTATTATTAATAAATAGTCATAATAATGGGCCTGATATGTGTTCCTTGGGCATTCTCACCTGGCAAGGCCAAGGGAGCCTCAGGGTGCCTAGTAACCTCCACTTGAGCGGTGGGATCCTTCACTCAACTGTGATTGGAGACTTAAAACCTGCACAGAGTAGCCTCAGCTGCCAGGCAGGGGAAATCAGACGCAGTCAGGAAGCCTTCCTGGGCAAATGAAAGTTCTTTGCAAAGGTTTGAGCCTCATCTGCTCTTTCTGAGTCTTTGTTCCAAAAGTAGAGTACTGGTCTTCAATTGTTCATAGACATTTATCCTTCCTCCTCTTGTCTTAGTAGCCTAAGGCAGCCAACATCGACAAGCAGGGCCTTCCCAGGAATAAATAATTCCATATAGTGTTCCATTTCGGTTGAAGTACTGGTGCTCAGGGCGACATTTCTGTGACTTGGTACTTCTTTGCATATCTGTGGTAGAACTTCATTCATTTGTTCACTGGTCCAACAAAAATACCTACTGTGTACCACACTCTGAACAATACAGATAGAATTTCCTCTGTCATAGAGTTTTCATTCCAGTTTGGGGGACAGGCAGATCATAAACGTGAAAACAAACAAGATAATATCTTGTGATGTAATGTGATCACATGAGATGGGCTATTTCTTCTCTTGGAGGTACTACCTGGCAATAAAGAAAAAGTCAGAAAAAATTTGCTTCTCTAAGGGTTCTCTGCATTATTAAGGAACACAGGATTAGACTATATCCCCCTCCCCAAGATTTACTCACTACAGAGTCATAATAGTAACCTTTTACATGTTTATAACACTTTATAATTAAAAACATTTTTATAAGCATGCTTTACTTCAATAAAAATAATAGCAATAGCAGCCCTGGCCCATTGCTCAGTGGTTAGAGCACTGGCCTGCGGACCAATGAGTCTGGGTTTGATTCAGTCAAGGGCACGCACCTCGCTTCCGCGTTCCTCTGGCCCTGGTCGAGGTCATGCGGAAGGCAACCAATCGGTGTGTCTCTCTCACATCGATGTTTCTCTCCCTTCCCCCACCCCCACTTTATCTGAAGATAAATAGATAAATGTCCTCAGTGAGGATTGAAAATAATAATAATAATAGCAATAACAATTACATAGTGTTTGCAGTGTGTAAGGCCCTGTTTTAAGTGCCTTATATAAATGTTATCATTTTAATCCTCACAATAATCCATGAGATGGGTAGTGTAATTTAACCCCATTTTACAGATAAGGAAATTGAGGCTTAGAGGGGGCTTATCTGAGGCAGAAGCAGTAATCAAGGTGGGTCTTCTGCCTTTAAAGCCCAAGCTCTTTCTGTGTCAAAATGAGGGTCAGTGAGACCACAAAGGGAGTGATACCGGGGAGAAACTGGCTAAGGGAGGGAAGACTTCAGAATGAGAAGCAAGACAGGCACATTAGGAAGAGGTAAATGTGATCAAGCTTCTCTAGAACTCAATACTACTTTGAAATCACTTTAGGTAGCCCTAGTGCTGGGAACAGGGGCAAAATATGAACTAAGACATGTCTTTTGAGGAGGCAGGTAGAAAATATGAGGAGGCTAAGTGATATAATTTGATTTCTTAATTTACGTTTTCATATATTTCCTACATTTATGATTTCTTAATTATTTTATATTCATTAGCTCTCTGGTATGTACCAGGTATTATACCAGGCACTGGGATATGATGATAGGTGGACATGCCTTCTTGGAGCTTACAGTCTAGTGAGGAAACACACCTACTTTTTATTTTTCACATTTATTTGCCCCCTACCTTCACTGTGCCTAGGATGAAGCAAGTTTGGGCACAAGGGAAAGGGGGCAGAAGGATAAACTAAACCTAAGTTTGCCTTTATAAAACTAGTCTTTACTGTTTGACTATGTAAGTCTAAGATTACAAATGGTATGCTGGAAGAGGGGAAATAAAGTTGTTCACTACTTCCCTATCTTTTTCCCTTTCCCTTCCTTCTGGCCCATGTATGTGCCTAGCCAGTCTGTCGACAACTTGGCAAGCCATTGTCTCTGCTCATGGATCCAGGGTCTTAGGTGCAGGGTCTGGAGCAGAACTGAGAGCTTCCCTTTTTTAGGTGTCCTGATCCTTGGGCGCCAGAACAGCCCTTATCAGCTTTTGCTCCATAGGCTTGGTGTGGGTGTGGTGTGAGGAGGATAGGGGTCTGGGGCAAGTAGACACATCTTGAAGTTTGAATTGGCTACTGACTCTCCTATACCCTTGGGCAAGTCACTTGACCTCTCTCTATCTCCATTTCCCTGTAGATAAAAATAGGGATCACAATAAGAGCACATTGCTAAGCATTTTACTTACATGTTTTTGTTTTTTTTTCCTTAGAAAGAGAAAGGAGGGGTGGAGAAGAGAAACAATGATTTGTTGTTCCACTTATTCATACATTCATTGGTTGCTTCTTGTATATGCCCTGAATGGGGATCAGACCCAAAACCTTGGCATATTGGGACAAGACTATAACCAACTGAGCTACCGAACCAGGGCTATTTACATGATCTTTTTTTTTTAATTAAACACAGTTTAATTTTTTTTTCTTTATTGATTTTAGAGAGAGAGGAAGGAAGAGGGAGAGAGAGATAGGAACATCTGTGAGAGAGAACATTAACTGGCCGCCTCCTGCATGCTCCCCACTGGGGATCGGGCCCACAACCTGGGCACGTGCTGTGACGGGGAATCGGAAATCAAACTGGCAACTCTAGGTGCATGGGTAGACACCCAACCACTAAGCCATACCTTCCGGGCCTTGCATGATCTTATATCATCATTATAACAACCCCATAAGGTTTGCCCATTTAATCACCATTTGAAAGATAAGGAGATTATACTTCAGAGAGATTAAATCAGCTGCCCAAGATCACACAGCTATTTCATGGCCAACCTGGGATTTTAATTTAGGTTTGAAGCCTATACCCTTACCTCTTTTTGATCCTTAACTTTCTCATCTATAAAAATGGGGACAATAATAGCTAATTGTTCTTAGTGTTCTGTACAATAATTCTAAGGTAATCTGTCTTATTACTTATCCCTGAGAAAACAGAGAAGTAAGTGGCCTACCTGTGGACAGTCACACAATTGGTCAAACTTCAGCCTGTGTTTGCTCTCGTCTCATGGGGCTGGTGTCAGAACTGAATAATAATAGTTAGAATTTATTGAACCCTTATACAATTTACAACACTATCCTCATTTCAAATATGACAACTGAGGCATGGAGAAATTAGGCCCTAGCCCAAGGTTTCACAGCTAAGAAATGGTGAAACTGAGAGATGAAATGGTTCTTACTGCTATACTATATTGAAATGAGATAATGTATGTTATAGTGTAGCAATTGATCAACCCTAGTGGCCTGAGTGAAACTGAGTTTCTTGTTCTCAAACCTAGCTAATTCTCCATTTCTTTATCAACAACCATAACTGAGACAGGTCATTCTGTGATGTATACATTTTGACTATTATAGGTTTAACCTTTAAAGAAGGTCTTCTTTCTCCTGAAACTGCTTCACCAATTTTGCTTTTTCTTCATTTAATTCTTGTTTATAAAGATTCTGATTCACAAAATCATTTTGGAGAGGACCTCATGACCCAGTATCATATGACTGAGATTCACATACATTGATAATCTTGAAGGTATTTTTCAAATATAGACTTTTTTCAAATTCTCTATGTTTAAAATTTTCTTAAATTTCAAACAGTTTTCTTTTGTTGAAGATGCTGGTTTCTCTGAAAAGTTCTGATTGTTTTCTTCATTCTCTACTTTGGGATGTTTTACCACTCTGCAAGAGAGATTAAATAAAATTCATATTATCCTTAATCATTCTCTAAGTGTTGCACTCATGGGTTGTTTTCTTGACCTGTTTGTATGGTATTTGTATGGTGGACTAGCGCAGGCCTACGGAGTGCTAGGTAGAGTCACAGCTGAATCAGAGGGACTCTCCATCTTGGAAATCAAATCTCAGTTTACCTGTCCCTGAGCCGTCCTCAGAAAGTGCAGAGAACCCATACAATGGAATATTATCCAACTATAAAAAGGAATGGAGTACTGGTACATGTTACAACATGGATGAACCTTCAAAACATTTTGCTAAGTAAAAGAAGCCAGATACAGCCCAGCCGGTGTGGCTCACTGGTTGAGCATCTTCCCGTGTACTAAGGTTGCCGGTTCGATTCCCAGAGAGGGCACATGCCCAGGTTGTGGGCCCAGTCCCCAGTGCGGGGCATGTAGGAGGCAGCCAATCGATGTTCTCTCTCATTGAAGTTTCTATCTCTCTCTCCCTCTCCCTTTCTTTCTCTCTAAAATCAATAAAGAAAAAAAAACTTAAAAAAAAAAAAGAAGCCAGATACAAAGGGCCATATATATTGAAGGATTCCATTTATATGAAATATAGAGAATAGGAAAATACGTAGATAATAAGCAGATTAGTCGTTGCCAGGACCTGCGGGATGGCAGGGAAAGGGAATAACTGATAATGGGTGTGGGATTTTGGGGGGGATGATGAAAATGTTCTAGAAGTAAATAGTGGTGATGGTTGCACAGCATTATGAATGTGTTAACATCTACTGAGTTGTACATTTTTAAATGGTGAATTTTATGTTATATGGATAATTTCATTCAATAAAATCACATAGCCCTGGCCAGTTTGGCTCAGCAGTTGAGCGTCGGCCTGCGGACCAGAGAGTCCTAGGTTCGGTTCCCACTAGGGGCACATACCACAAAAGAAAAGAAAAGAAAAAAAAAAATCACATAAAAAACTAAAACAAGCAAATGATGTAGGGATGAAAGAGGAGGGGGAAGGAAAAGGAGGAATCCAGAACACCTCTGAGCTTAGTTTCCTCCTCTATATGGTGAGAATAATGTCCCCAGCCCCCAGTTGGCATGAGTGATACATGAATTAGTTACATGGGATGCTTAGCATTGTAGTAATCAAAATAAATGTTAATTGCCTTTTCTATATAAGTGTTCAAATCTATTTGTCCCCTTTATTACCTTTATTTCCTATGACTGTATGGTTTGTGGCTCCAGCCAGACAACCTGGTCTTATAAGGGTTTCTCCCACTCCTAACTGTATTTGGCGGGCTGCTCTACCATCTGGGATGTTGTCCTGCCTCCAGTGTGAAAGCTAGTATGGTCCTTGGGCCACTGCCACAAGATCACCTGAGAGATGATTCTGTGGGACCCACCTGCTGGATCAGACTCTCTGGGGATGTTTGTTCTGAGAGTCTGTATTTTTCAATAAGTGCTCCAGTGATGATCATGTGCATTAAAATTTGAGACTAATGTTTTAATTTATTCCTGTCTTTACCATCTCTTCCAGGAAGTCTGCTCAGACTGCTCCCCTAAGAAGCACTCTGACACCCAGAGTGATCCTTATCCAGGTCTGAGGTTCTGAGTGTCTGAGTCAGAGTTACCTTGGGTTCCACTGAGTCTTCTCTCTCCCAATGCCTGGCCCTCCTCTTGTCACCCTGTTTCTCCCCCCCCCCCCATTATTCTGAGTGTAGGTTCTCCTAGGATACTGTAGGAAGTGAGACGCTTTATTTATTTTTTTAATTTAATTTAATTTATTTTTTAAATTTTTGTTACAGATGTTTCTCTTTTTTAATCCTCACCCGAGGACATTTTTCCATTTTTGGTTCAGATAGAGTGGGAGGGAGAGAGAGAGAGAGAAACATCGACGTGAAAGGGAAACATCCAGTGGCTGCTGCCACCAACACAACCCAACCAGGGCCAGGGACAAACTGCAACCACAGTACATGCCCTTAGCGGGAACCGAACCCGGGTCTCTCTGGACCGCAGACCAACGCTCTAACCGCTGAGCCATACCAGCCAGGGCCAGATGTTTTTTTCCTTTTTTACCCCATTGACACCCTCCTCCCCACCCCCCCACCCCGTCCCCGGTTTTGTTGTCCATGTCCATTGGTTATGTGTACATGCATATAAGTTCTGTGGTTTATCTCCTCCCTCCCCCCACCACCCCCTCTTTTAAGAGTTGTCAGTCTGTACCCTATTTCCACGTCTCTGGGTCTGCCCTATTTCTCAGACCGTTATAATCATTATATTCCGCAAATAAGTGAGATCATGTGGTATTTGTCTTTTTCTGCTTGGCTTGTTTCACTTAGGATAATACTTTCCAGGTCTCTCCATGTCGTCTCAAAGGATAAGGGAAGTGAGACACTTTAGTTTTAAAGTCCTCAGAATCCTTTAAATCTACAGATACTTGGGAGAACTTCGCTTTTCTCTCTTCCTGCCATCCTACTTCTGACTTTTTGATGTGGTATGGAAATGGTACTACTGTGTCATACCAGCCTTTGCTTTTCCCATCCTATTTCACCCCACAGGATGTGCTAGTTGTGGGCCAGCCCCACCTACCCTGACAAGTGACCATGGATCCAGGAGCTGGCCCAGAGTCATCTTTGACTATCAATGAGCAGGTATGTTCTGGGGCAGGAAGAGGTGGGGGAGTTAGGATGGTGGACCAAGAGGTGTGGGAAAGTAGGAAGACCCCACAGAGCCCCTCATCATCTGTTTCTTACCAAAGTTCATGGTCACTTCATGTGTCCAAGTATAGTTGTCCTAGGATTTCTCAGGGGCTGAATTTGGAGATTTAAACCATGACTTTAAAAGGTGAAATAAGCCCGGCTGGTGTGGCTCATTGGATTGAGCGTCATCCCATGGACTGGGAGGTCCCGGTTTGATTCCCTGTTGGGGCACATGCCCTGGTTTCGGGCTCTTTCCCCAGTAGGGGGCATGCAGGAGGCAGCCGATTCATGCTCCTCTCTAACATCTGATGTTTCTGTCTCTCTCTCCCTTCCTCTCTCTCTAAAAAAAATCAATAAAAATATATTTTAAAAAATTTTAAGGTGAAATAAAAATGTACAAATATGCATACACTTAATGGGAAAAGATTTGGACATTGGGCAGTTTGCTTTTAATTTTTTTCTTGCTTATATATATTTTCTAATTTTTCTGCAATGACCATTTATTACTTATGTAATTTTTATTTTATTTTATTATTATTATTTCTTAATCCTCACCTGAGGATATGTTTCCATTGATTTTCAGATACAGTAGTGGGGGAGGGAGGGAGTAGAGAGAGGGAAAGAGAAACATCAGTGTTTGAGAGACACATTGATTGGTTGCTTCCCAAACAACCCCAACCAGGACCAGGGCCGGGGATTGAATAGCAACTGAGGTACATGCCCTTGACCAAAATCGAACCCGAGACTCTTTGGTCCGTGGGGTGATGCTCTAACCGCTGAGCCAAACTGGCCAGGGCTACTTATGTAATTTTTAAATATGTTTTTTATTTTTTATTTTTCCTAGAGAGAGAAACATCAGTGTGAGAGAGGAACATCCATCGGTTGCCTCCTGCACATACCCCAACCCAAGATCAAACCTACAACCTTGGCTTGTACCCTGACTAGGAATTGAACTGGTGACCTTTCAGTGTATGGGACGATGCTCAAATAACTGAGCCACACTTGCCAGGGCACTTATGTAATTTTTTTGGTTAATCCTCACCCAAGGATATTTTTTCCATTGATTTTTACAGAGTGTGGAGAAGAGGGAGGGAGGGGGAGAGAGAGAGAGATAGAAACATCAATATGAGAGAGATACATCGATTGGTTGCCTCCCACATTGGTTGACTGGGGCCGGGGATTGAACCTGCAACCCAGACATGTGCCCTTGACCAGGAGTCGAACCCCTGAGACTTCGGTGCCCAGGCCAACACTCTAACCTCTATGCCACATTGGCCAGGGCACTTATGTAATTTTTAAAAGGAGAAAAAAGATTAACAACTCTTAAAACGTAATTGGAGTGAAGTCCCTCATAGGTCAAGTTTGAGTCAGAAAAGCAACTGCTTTTGGGGGTTTATTTCACTCCAGCTCCCCTGATGGGTCACATTGTCACTTTTTCCAGCAGTCTCTGGCTGGATCCAATTTTCAGGCTTAAGGAGTGTGTTGTGGGAGTGGCTTCAGGCACAGGCCAAACGCAGGGGAGGCCAGACACAGAGCTTTTTAATGTACAGAGCGTCCCTGATTTTTGAGTGCCCCAGTTGGAAGCATTTCAGTGCCAGAGGTAAAGAGCTGAGTGCTGGTTGTTTAAGCAGGGAAGAATATCGTGTTCTGAGGAGGCCCAGGGGCCTGCTGCATTGCTGGGACATGGAGGCTCCCTTCAAGGTCAGAGCAGGCCCACAGCAGATGGCACAACTGTAGCCACAGGCCCACAGGGTACAAGCTCCAGTCTAGGGGGTGGAGCGAGAGGCTACGTCCTCAGGATTCAGGAAGTTAGCGTGCAGGAAAATCTTGGCTTTTACCCCAGAGTTTTGAAAATAAAGGAATCATGAGCTGAAAAGTTACTCAACATTGTGGAGTATTCATTTCCCACTGTTTTATCTTTGAGGGAACTTCTGTAAGGTTTCAAGGGATGTGAAGAGGGATTTGCTTCTTGGCCCAACTTAAGCTGTGGATACTGTGTTAGGGGCCCTCAGAGCCACACACCAATATCCTAGCAGCCAAGAGGACATCCGTGCAAGGCTATGGGATAGACCTTTTACTGCTCCCTGAACTGAGTCCAAGAAAGGGAGCAAATAGAAATACCCCCAAGTGGTTTTGGCTCCGTGGGACTTTTTCCAGCTTGTGTCAGGCCCTGCCCCCATCCCCAGGGCCTACTTTCTCCTAGCAGCTCCTTCCCTGGAATAGGGAGCTGCAGCCTGCCCGGGCCCTGGAATTCTCACTGAGCACACAGTGCTCAGCACAGGAAGTCTGCATCCTCAGGTGCCCTTTCCTCTTTCCCCCAGTCTTACCCAGAGCTCTGGTCCCCAGGAGAGTCTATGTCGCCCCCCCCCCCCCCCAGCAGTGTTCCCTGTCCTCTGTTTGCAGGTCATCGTGATGTCAGGCCATGAGACCATCCGCGTGCTCGAAGTTGGAGTGGATGCCCAGGTCCCTGCTGAGGAAGAAGGCAAAGGACTGGAGGGTATGGCTGCCGAGGGCTCCCAGAGCAGAGGTCCTGCTGAAGCCAGTGAACCTGCTGGTGAAACTGGACCAGACAACCCAGACTCCTCTGCAGAGGCGACTGGTACGAGGCCATTGCCCCCATCTGGTATTGCTCCATCTGGTCCCTCTCTGTGGTTCCCTAGGGAGCCAGCACAAGTCCTTGGGGCCTAGGTGGCTTTAAGGTCTTGTTTTCTTCCTGTCCACTGGATAGCTTTTGGCCATGGCCTGTACTTCTGGTCAGCTGATGGGTCTATCCCGCACTCCCTTGTTCCTGGAACTTTAGTTCTGGTTTCAGTCACTTCCAGACCTAAACTGGAATGGGTCAGGGTGAGGTGGGTGGAGAGGGCAGGGCTCAGCTGAGGGGACTAAATAAACCTCAGAGAGGGCTCCTAGGTCTAAACCAGACCCTCAGACCCAGTGCAGAGAGGACTAGACCTTTAGGATCCTGCCAGCCTTTTTGACTCAGTACCTGCTATGGTAAAGCTGGGAAGTCCCAGAAGCAGGGATGGGAGCATCTCTTACCTACCTTGGACTAGATGTAGGTTAGGTAGGACCTTGCGGAATGCCAGATCCTTACTCCCAGCTGGGCTTGTGTGACTCAAACCTGGTGGACTTATTTCTGCTGTCCTCCAAAGATAACTTGAGGGCGTGAGCTAAATTCTCCTATGTAGGCTGCTCCACCTACACCATCTCCCCTAATTACCTGCAGTAGGGCTGTTCTAGAGGCTAAGGCTGGTACCAGGCACAGCTTACTGGCCACAGGGCACCCTTTCATTGACTTTCCTCATTAGCACCTTGCAAAACAGACATCTCCCTTCGCAGGAAGCCTGAGGTCTCCCTAGCCATTTCCCCCAGAACACCAGGATTCATATCCCCTTGTCTTCTGCTTATCTTCCCTTCCCTAGATTGGCAATCTGGGCTGGTTGGGGTAGGCTAAGAGGGGGATCCAAGAAGACAGCAAATGAGAACAGACAGGCTTTGGCAAAGCAACAACTATTCAACAAGGAAATCACAAGACCTCACATCCTTTTCCTGCAAATTAGTGTGCAGATTTTTTGGGGCCCTCGTAACCTGCTTATTCTCCCCCCTCCCCCTTTTGAGTAAAGAAATGACAAAAGGCAGGACCATTTCCCCCTTGCCTTGAAATGCTGTTTCTATTTTGAGGCCCGGATGGTGCTTCACCTGTGTTTCCATGAGCCAGTGCCCTGGGGAGCAGGCAGGGAAGAACTCTGTCTCAGCCACCCTTCCCATTCCTTTCCATTGTGGGGATAGAGCCCCTTTTCAGAATATTTGGAAGGTTTCCCAGGTTTATCCACAGTGCCTTGACTTCCCTTTTTACCCTTGAAGTGATATTTCTTCTGGTGTCTTATTCTGCTCCTTATCCAAACCTGCTTTCAGCAGTAGACCCTAAGTCAGTTACTCACACCTCAGCACGAGTGTTTATGGCAGTGTGCATCTCTTCCTGAGGCTGGTGTACTGGAGCCTTTCATGAAATCTTTCTCAGTGAAGGAATTTTAATCATCGTCAAGCAGATGAGGCATTTTGGTGATGCTTTCTAAGAAGCTGCCAGCTTAGATTGTGGCCTTACTAGAACCTTTCTAGATATGCAGTATTAAACATTTCCTCTTAAAACAAAGTAACAGGAAATTTTTTCAGGGTGAAAAAATCTAGTGATTTACGGCACTCTAAATGACTACCCAGTCCTTGTCACATATACATATTTTTATAGCTGTGACTGCTGAGGGTAGGCTATGTCGTATGATGCTGACCACCACATGTTTCAGATACCCTTTTCCTTTATTGACATAGATGCACAAATCTGTTCTGGTTTTGGCTATTGCCAAACTGTCTGTTTTTTTCTTTTCTTTTTTTTTTTTTTATCCTCACCCGAGGACATTTTTACATTTTTTGTACAGATAGAGCGGGAGGGAGAGAGAGGAAGGGAGAGAGAGAAAAAAACATCGATGTGAAGGGACACATCGAGTGGCTGCCACCCGCACGACCAACCAGGGCTGGGGACAAACTGCAACCGAAGTATGTGCCCTTAGCGGGAACCGAACCCGGGTCTCTGCGGACCGCAGGCCGACGCTCTAACCGCTGAGCCAAACCGGCCAGGGCAAACTGTCTGTTTTTTGTCAGAACCAGTGTTGCTTTGACTGTCTTTGAATTTTTTTTTTTCTTTGAGATATAGTCCACTCAAATTCTTTTTGAAGAGAAATCAATTTTGTATATAGGAAGAAGTCATCACATGAAAAAACACAAACTCTTGCTATCAATGAGAGAAAAAGTAATTGGCTATAAGATACTGCAAAAATTAACAGTGATAAACGCTAAACTGGGTGATGCTGTAGAGAAACAGGTACATTGTTGGTGTTTCTGTGAATTGGTTTAGCGTTTCAGAAAAGCAGTCGAGCAGGAAGTGACAAAAGTCCTAAATGTATGCAAACTCTTGGACTCCTTGGTCCTACTTTGGAAATATATTCTAATAAAATAAATATTTTATTTCTTTGGATGGTAAGCTTTTATCATTCATGTTTATCATATTCTTGTTTTTTTACTTTTTATAAATCATTATGTTTGTCAAGCAAAATGTTTTTTAAGTTTTCCTAGGTTCAGATTATTCTCATCGTCTCTGACTTTTTATTTTTTTGTGGTACGTGCCCCTAGCAGGAACTGAACCCCGGACTCTCTGGTCTGCAGGCTGACACTCAACTGCTGAGCCAAACCGGCCAGGGCTCTGATTTTTTTCGGTAGTTGGAAATGCATCTCCCTTTGCAGTGGAATGAAATCTGCCATTTTGTTTTCACTTAGTATCTTATAAGGCTTTTGTTGCTGCTTTGTTGTCTCTTTAATTCCTTAAACAATCTGAATCTCTTTATTATGTACTGTGAATGGTACAGTCCCGAGTTAGGTCAGTACCTTTCCAGATTGAAACTTGGGTGGGGAATGCAGGGCTGGAAGGTTATCTAACTCAGTGGTTCCCACTGTGGCTGTGTGCTGTATCACAAGGGAGCTTAAAAGAAAAAAGAGATTAAGAAGTGGAAATTGCCAGTTATGAAAACAGTCATGGGGATGTAAAATATAGCATAGGGAATATAGTCAATAATGTTGTAATAACTGTATGATGTCCGAGGGGTACTAGACTTCTAGGGGTGATCACTTCATAAGTTATGTAAATGTCTAATCACTATGATGTACATTTGAAACTAATATTATATTGAATGTCAACTGTAATTGGAAAATAAAAAAATAAAGAAAAGAGAGAGAGGAGAGATTACTGGCCTCTACTCACAAACATTCTGACTCAGTGAGCCTTGATTAGGCTGGAAATCTATGCCCAGCTGGTATGAACGGGCCACTGGTCTGGTCTAATACTCATCACCCAATACCTAGGCTTCTTTTAATGTCTCACCATATATAAAATAACCCTTTTCCTTGTTGTGTGGCTTTAAAGAGGCGTCCTAGTGGGGATCCCCAATACCTGACAGATCAAGGCAGCAAGAGGAAGCTATAACCTGGATGAAAAGCTTTGATTCACGGAAGTTCCTTTAGAAGCTCACTGGAGCTGCTCATCCAGACGCCAGACTTCAGGGACTGGCAGAGAAAGGCCACCTGGCCTGGGAGCTGCTGTGATCCTGACTGTGGCAAAGACGTGTCCAATTTTCAGGGAATGTCATTTCAAGGATTTCACCCTGCAGAATCCTTGCCCCTCCCCCAATCCGGCTCCCGTCTCCAAAAAGTAGCCTGAAGGTGGGTTGAGCAATGGTCCAGTTGCTGGATGAGCCAAGGAAAGCTGCTCCCATTGATTCTGTCTAGCCCCTTCCCTCCCAACGCATTTACTTCAGGCCCCTCTGTTGAATAGGTGGATAGACCACAATGTTCTGTAGAGTCAAAAAATGAGAAACTGATACCCAGTTGTGCATAGGCCTGCATTTTCTTCATCTAAATGTGGGAAGAAGAGGGCCTACATTCTAGGTCTAGCACAGGGCTCTCCAACCTCCTAGTCTCACTATAAGTAGCATTTTGGAAGCTACCTTCTGGGCCAGCCAGTGATTGGTTTTGGGTTGTGCAGAAATACAGTGTGAGGCTGAGAGTTGCCACTTCAAGCTGACGACAGGACATTCTAGTCTGGTGACCTCTCTGCTCACACCAGGCTCACTCTTTGTCCTTTCTCTCAATGCCACATGAAGTGAAGTCACCCCCGGGGATCCCTTCGAGCCCTGCCCCAGCTGTCGCCACCTTCAGCCAAGCCCCAAGCCAGCCTCAGGCATCACAGACCCTGACGCCCCTGGCCGTTCAAG
The DNA here is from genome assembly GCF_014108415.1 of Molossus molossus. Lineage (NCBI taxonomy): Eukaryota > Metazoa > Chordata > Mammalia > Chiroptera > Molossidae > Molossus > Molossus molossus. The sequence continues at coordinate 52,136,685 of NW_023425345.1, read as the reverse complement.
CTGCCCCCCAGGTAAGAGTCACCCCTGGGAGCTGGACAGAGAGCAATGGGCAGAAGCAAGGTGTGGGACCACCAAGATGGAGTGGCTATGGGATCTGGAAACTTCACAAGGCAGGACAGGGAAGGGGCTATGGCTTGAGGGAGGGAGTCCCCCACGAGGCACCCCTGGCCTTTCCCCTGCCCCAGATCAGGCCCACTGGGAAAAGTAGATCTGTGTTTACCAGGTAATCTCCTTGGGTATAGCAAGGACTATAGAGATTACATTAACTCTTTCATGCCATAAACCATTCTGTTTATCTAATGACTAAATGAGTGAATACCCTCAGTCCCTCTAGTGGATGCCTGGAAAAGTTAATGCATTGTTCACAATTCTCATTCAGTGCCCAAAGGCAGTCCCAGCACAGTGAGCTGCCTCCAGGGTCTCCCAAGCCTGCTGAGCTCCCTGTGACCTTTCGCTAGAGGCACAGATTTTTGAGGCATCCATCAAGGGTAGCCTCCATCAGAGCTTCTCAGAAGCCTCTGTGGGCCCTTGACCACTTGGTTCCGTCAGTCCCTGCCCCCTGCTTCCTGGCCACAAAGTGTTGGTCCTATGGGTAAGGGCCCAGGGAAGGCTGGAAGAGTCTGTGCACTCTCTGCTGTCCTGTGAGCAGGTCCTGTCCTTGATTTGGGCTGCTTCTCTGAATGCAGGCTAGTCTGGTCAGGCACCCCCCTCAAGGCTGAGGCTCCGTCTAGGGCTGGTCTCTTCCCTGCCCTCGTGCAGCCTTTTCCCCATTGCCCTCAGAATGCTTTGTTTGTGCTCAACTGGGTCTGAGAGACCCAGTGTTTGCGCTGTCGATGTTGATTTTTTTTTTTATTTCTTCTTTTCTTTTTGAAATCTTGTTTGCTTTTGCAGGTCTTGACTCAGGAAAACTTAGCCACAGTTCTGACAGGAGTTATGGTTCCAGCAGGGGCAGTTACTCAACCTCTTCTTATCCCCATCAGTATTGCAGGTCAAGTGGCTGGTCAGCAGGGGCTGGCCGTGTGGACAATTCCTACAGCAACCGTGGCTGCCCTCCCAGGACTGACCGCTGCTTCTCCTACGGGGGGAATTTTCAAGCCACCTTTAGCCAGTCTCCAAGGTAACGGCAACTCTCCCCAGGACTGCACCAAGCCCCCCACCACCCAGCACTACCATTCCTGCACGCGGGCTTGCCATGTTGGACTCAGAACCTGCAGCCTACCCAGGGCAACAACCCTGGAGTCCGGATCCGGTGTCCCAGGCACCCAGCCACAGAGCTGCTGCAGCACCTCGGGACTCTAGGTCATGACACCATGCTGGCCCAGCAGGCCTCTCTCACTTCAGCCAACTGTCTGAGACTGCCCCTCTCCCCCCAGACCAGAATTCACCCCATGACCAGCCTCCTGAGAAGGACTGCAAGAAGATACAACTTCTGGTTTTGAACCTACACTTCTCCAGGCCCAAGGGAGGGGGGATGAGAGATGTTGGCATGTGCTGCCCCCTGCAAGGATCAAGGGAATCACAGCTGCCTCTCCCCCTGCCCCACTGCCCCAACCCATTCTCCTTCTTGTGCCAGATCCCTTGGGATGGAGCTGCTCTGGGCTGCGGCTAGGCATTTGAGCACCTCTGTCTCTGCCTTGCTCCATAGCAGCGGCCGTGCTGAACACCGCTCTCCCGGCACCCATACAAGCTGCCCCACCGGTACAGGCCTCCTCGCCCGCCCAGCCCCGGCCACCAGCTCAGCCCCAGACGCTGTTCCAGACCCCGCCGCTGCTGCAGACCACGCCTGCCATCCTACCGCAGCCCACTGCTGCCGCCGCTACTGCCCCCACCCCCAAGCCCGTGGACACCCCCCCACAGATCACCCTCCAGCCTGCAGGCTTCGCATTTAGCCCAGGAATCGTAAGCCGCTGCTGCCCTCACCCAAGGCTGACCAGGGATGGAGCGAATCTTGGGTCAAGGGTGGAACTGACAGGGGAGGAAGGAGGTGGAGGACCAGCCCCCGAATACGGCTCTTTTCCAACACATCAGCAGAGATGGGCTCCCTCCGAAGTCTTCTCCTTGCAGCTGCCAGCCTGTCCATCCCAGACGAGAGCAGACAGCCTCTGCCAAGAGGGCTGGGCAAATTCTCCAGAACCTGAACCACTGGAGAAGCCTTGGAGGGTGGGATTGTGTCTGGGGATCGCAAACTTGTGAGCTATCACTAAGGTGGAGCTAGAGGCTCACAGCCCCATGCCAGCGTCTGTCCAGTGTGGGTCCTGGCTTGGCAGAGGAGCTGTTAGATGTGACTAAAATCGCATCAGCCACTTCAGCATGGCACGTCTCTTTCACGCCTGGCCTGAAAGCCAGAGTTATTCTTCCATGCCTTTGACCCCACCCGTCCTGGCTAACCCCCTGCCACCCGGGCCTGGATACTATTCAGCTGGTGGAGATGGGTCTGCAGCCCACATTCATATCTGCCCCACATCCCTACCTCCTGTCCAGTTCCTTGAGCCCTCTTCCCTCTGCCCCCGGCTCTGTCTATCCCCTCAGCCTCTGAGCAAGGCTCTTCCTCCACCCACAGATCAGTGCTGCTTCCCTCGGGGGACAGACCCAGATCCTGGGCTCCCTCACTACAACTCCAGTCATTGCCAACGCCATTCCCAGCATGCCAGGGATCAGCAGTCAGATCCTCACCAATGCTCAGGGACAGGCAAGTGGTCAAAGCCAGGGCTGAGATTGGGGGCTGTGGAGAAGCTGGTGGGGGGACCAGGACTTGGGCTGAGGGTCTTAGAAACCTCAAGGTGTGAGACTGCTGTTCATATCTCCTGTGTGGCAGCTCTCTGCTGATCCTGAGACCAGGCAGGGGCATAGCCACTACCTTGCCCTGGAGGCACCCACTCTACTTGAGGTGAACACCCACTTCATTCATGGAGCACCGGCTTTGTGGCCAGGGTCTGCGCTAGTTGCTTTCTCATATATCATCTCACTTTGTTTTGAGTACAGATCTATTAGGTAGATTTTTATTCCCATTTTACAGAGATTGAGGTTCAGATAAATTAAGCCACACAGCTAAACTGGCAGAGCAAGGGTTCACATCCAGGGCTGTCTGACTCCACATGCAGACCCATTCCTGCTCCATCACACCTCTGGAGATAGAATAAAGGAAGCAGGCCCTAGACTGTGAATCCTTCACTTTATTGAGGAAGAAACTGAAGCCCATAGGGGTTAAGTGATTCATCTAAGCCCCTCCCCTGCCAGTGTGGGGATTTGGGTTGGAGGTAGAGCTGGACACTGCCCTCACACTTAGATTCCCTGCCTTATTTCCTCCCAGGTAATTGGAACACTTCCATGGGTAGTGAACTCGGCTAGCGTGGCAGCATCAGCACCAGCCCAAAGCCTGCAGGTCCAGGCTGTGACCCCTCAGCTACTGTTGAACGCCCAGGGCCAGGTGATTGCAACCCTGGCCAGCAGCCCCCTGCCTCCACCTGTGGCTGTCCGGAAGCCAAGCACGCCTGAGTCCCCTGCTAAGAGTGAGGTACAAGGGCTGGGGTTGGGGATGGGGGAAGACAGTGCTGTCTGGCATGGGCTGCCTCTCTTCAGACTATAGGCAGGACAAGATTATTTTTGAATCCCCTGAGAAAGCAGGGCACCTCCCCAAAGTGGGGGGAGGTTCAGGGTAGAAGGCCCGCGTGAGTCACGCATGCTCTACCCAGGGAAACTGCACCCCCACCCCTGACCCCTAGCCAGACACACCAAAAACTTGTCTATGGACCCTCAGAAGCTAGTGCCATTCTGAGAAGGCCCAGGAAGAGGAGGTCAAAGTAAACTGGGCCTTGATCAGCTCCAGAGTGAACAAACTGCTGGAAAAGCCCTGGGAGGTTAGTTCTGCATCTCCTGCCTCGTCCCCCTTATCCCTTCACCCTTCCACTCTGTACTGTGGCTTTGTTTATTAACTTATTTGTTCATTCTAGGAGCAGATTTTGAGTGCCTACTGTATTCCAGGTGCTGAAGATAGAGTGATGAATTAGATGCTCCTCCTAGCCTTAAGTAGTCCAGCACTGGAGACAAGTACAAGGCAGCCTGACAAAGACTATGACAGGGGCACAATAAGGGAACCCAGAGAAGGGACCTCTAAAAAAACTGGGGAGTTCAACAATGCTTCCTAGAGAAGGGACGTTGAACTAATGTAAAGGGATGAGTTGGATGAGAGAGTATTTTATCTTTAGGAAATTATAAGATGTATAGTGTGCAGGGGTTCTCAAACCTGAGTGTGCGTCAGAACCACCTGGAGGGTTTGTTGGAATGCAGGTTCCTAGGCCCTGCCCCAGAGTTTCTTATTCAGTAGGTCTGGAGTGGGGCCCAAGAACTCCTCCTTCTATCAAGTTCCCAGGTGTTGAGGCCCATGGTTCTCAAATGTGGCATGCTGCTTCCCAGCTTTGTGAATAATCTCTTAGCCTCATCTGTAAAATGGAGATTATAAAAGGCACAACTGCAAAAGGTTATGAGTGTTGAAGGACAGATTACACACAGGCTATTAACACTCTAGTACACTCTAGCACTTGAAAAACAGTGTTTTTATTGTTATCTCTCTTAGCTAGTGAGGGGGCATGGAAGGGTTTTTAGCAGGGAAATGGCTGACTAAATGTGCATTAAAAAAATTTCCTCTGTTGCCCAAGTGGAGCCAAGAACTGGACTATGGGGAGACTTAAGTCCTTATCACCTGTTAGATGGCAGCTTAAACAGTTCTAGCAAGAGACCAGGGACTCTGAATGAAGACTAAGGCCCTGAGAAGCAAGGAGTGGACTTGAGGGCTCTCGAGAGGTAGAAAGAATCCAGGGAACCGGACCCATCCTAGAGAAATTTGAACTTTTCAGAAAACTTTAAAAAAAAAATACTAATGTCATATAGTTGTTTCTTCTGATTATAAATGATACATGATTTTTATAAAAATTCCAAGATTAGTCCTGGCTGGTTTGGCTCAGCAGTTAGAGCGTCAGCCTGTGGACTAGAGAGCTGGGTTCGGATCCTACTAAGGGCTTGTACCTCGCTTGCGGTTTGTCCCTAGCCGTGGTTAGGGTTGTATGGGTGGCAACCAGTCAATGGTCTCTCTCATGTTAATGTTTCTCTCTCTCCTTCTCTTCCTCCCTTTCTCCCTCCCGCTCTATCTAAAGATAAATGCAAAAATGTCCTCGGGTGAGGATAAAAATAAAATAAAAACTTCTTGCCCTGGCCAGATTGGCTCAGCAGTTAGAGCATCGGCCCCTGGGCCAGAGAGTCCTAGGTTTGCGCTAAGGGCATATACCCCGGTTGGGGTTGTGTGAGGGCAACCGGTTGGTGTGTGTCTCTCGCATCGATGTTTCTCTCTCTCTTCCTCCCTCTCCCACTCACGCTATATCTAAAGATACATGCAAAAAGGTCCTCAGGTGAGGATAAAAATATAAAAGTAAAAAAAATCCAATATTATGCATAATGTAAAAAAGTAAATATCCCTTCTCATTCCACCTTCATTTTTTTTTCCTGGAAATTTAAATGCATTTTTTAAAAGAATTATCCCAAGGAGAGTGTCTAGGGGGAAAAGGAGAAACATCTGTAACAAAAATAAATTAATAAAAATTGGAAAAATAAAAAAATAAAAGAATTATCCTAGTCCAGCTGGTGTGGCTCAGTGATTGAGCATCAACTCATGAACCAAGAGGTCACCGGTTCAATTCCTGGTCAGTGCACATACCCAGGTTGTGGGCTTGGTCCCCAGTGGGGGGCGTATATTCCCTCCCTCTCCCTTCCTCTCTCTCTAAAAATCAATAAAAATATATTTTAAAAAATTTAAATTATCTCATAAAACCTATTTTTCACCTTTTTTTTCTCCCACTTAGCACAATGGCTCTGAGCTTTTTTTCTTTCTTTCTTTTTTTTTTTATTCTCACCTGAGGACATTTTTCTATTTTTTGTTCAGATAGAGTGGGAGGGAGAGAGAGAGAGAGGAAGAGAGGGAGAGAGAGAAACATCAATGTGAAAGGGACACATCGAGTGGCTACCACCCACACGACCCAACCAGGGCCGGGGACAAACTGCAACTGAGGTACATGCCCTTAGCGGGAACCGAACCTGGGTCTCTCTGGACCACAGGCCGATGCTCTAACCGCTGAGCCACACCGGCCAGGGCTCTGAGCTTTTCTTCCATGTCAGTAGTTAAGACATATACTTTATTCTTTTAATTTATTTTTTGTTGTTAATCCTCACCTGAGGATATTTTTTCCATTGATTTTTTTTTAGACAGAGTGGAAGGGAGGGAAGGCGGGGGTGAGGGGGTGGAGGGAGAGAGAGCGAGAGAGAGAAATATCGATGTGAGAGAGACACATTGATTAGTTGCCTCCTGCACGATCCTGACTGGGTTTGGGGATTAAACTTGCAATCTAGGTACGTGCCCTTGACCAGAATCAAACCTGCACCTCTTTGGTCCATGAGCCCATGCTCTAACCACTAAGCTACACCAGCCAGGGCATATATACCTTATTCTTTTTTATCCTCACCTGAGGACATTTTACCATTTTTTGTTCAGGTAGAGTGGGAGGGAGAGAGAGGAACAGAGAGAGAGAGAGAAACATCGATGTGAAAGGAACACATCGAGTGGCTGCCACCCACACGACCAACCAGGGCCGGGGACAAACCGCAACCGAGGTACATGCCCTTAGCGGGAACCGAACCCGGGTCTCTCAGGACCGCAGGCCGATGCTCTAACCGCTGAGCCAAACCGGCCAGGGCTACCTTATTCTTTTAAATGACTGCACAGTATCTCACAGGGAGGTTCCAGATGTCATTCGCCAGTTCTCTACTCAATGATGTTTGGGCCTGGGAGGCTCTAAAATCAGGTTAGGTTTCTCCTCTGAGGGCAGCGATTTGAGAGCAGTTGTCTCGAAGGTGGACACCTGTGGGGCTTTGACCAACTGTATTGGACCTTTCTGAGATTCTGACCTGCCTGTGTCACGGTGGCCATGAGGCTCCAGCTTGGTAGGACAGGTTGCTGTGCCTATTTCAGTGGTCATTATCATTGTGTGGGTGATAATAAGTAGCGTCTAGTCTTGCTTTTTGATGGGGCACAGGTGGGAGTGTGGAGTTCATGCCCATTTGTGCTCCTGTCTCTGATCCATGCAGGGACTCTGACCCTCTGAGCTGGGCAGGTGGGTAGTAGAGGCTTGTTGGCTCTCTTCTCCTAGGTGCAGCCCATCCAGCCTACGCCAGCTGTGCCCCCGCCTGCTGTGGTCATCGCCAGCCCAGCCCCAGTGGCCAAGCCATCTGCCTCTGCTCCCATCCCAATTACCTGCTCAGAGACTCCCACTGTCAGCCAGTTGGTGTCCAGTAAGTGGCTCCTGGAGGAGGTTATGGAGAATGGGAGAGGCATTTATTTGGACACCCTGACCTCTTTGGATACTGCTCTCCTTAATAAACTTCCTGGAGTCCAAAGGGGAAGGGCAGATGCTCAATGCCAGGGACTGGCTTTCTTATCCCTGTTGAGCTGGATTCTAGGCATGATGAGGCTGTATCTCCCTTGGCTGTCTCTCCTGTGGTCTCTCACCCAGTATTTGAAAATGTGGATGGCTAACAGGTGTGCTCACGGGCCAGAAGTAGGGAGAATGGGGAGGGTCAGCAGTCAGAACAGGAAGAACTTGAAAATAGACCCCTACCTCCAGACAGGTTGCTCCAGGGCCCTTTCTCTCTGACTCCCAGTATTGTTTATCTTGAGGACAAGGTTAATGAGGGTCTTAAGGGTGCATAGACCTTTTGCCAAATGTCCTAATCCATCGGCACCAGGCCAGGCCAATGTGCTGGTTAAGCAGTGATGATTATCTGTCCTCTGCACTCACCCCTGGTCCCTTCTCTGGCCTAGAGCCACATACCCCAAGTCTGGATGAGGATGGGATCAACTTAGAAGAGATCCGGGAGTTTGCCAAGAACTTTAAGATCCGGCGGCTGTCCCTGGGCCTCACACAGACCCAGGTGGGTCAGGCTCTGACTGCTACAGAAGGCCCGGCCTACAGCCAGTCAGCCATCTGCCGGTAAGTAAGGCAAGGTCAGGGCCTGCTCAAGTGCCTGGTGCCACGAGGGATTCACAGAGACCTGGGTATCTGATCCCTTTATTCTCCCTTGCTCCTGCCTTCTTCCAAATCAGGAAGGCTGCTTTAAGGATAAGCTATGAATACCTGGAGTAGCCAAAGACTGTTCAGGTCCTCTGAGGGGCTTCTGATGTTTATCCTCCAATCCTGAGCATTTACATAGACTTTTTCTGGGAACCCAAGACTCTAATTCTAGGAATCCTAGAGGGAAAGGAGTACAGCTTATGGAATTAGTCACAGCGGTGGGAACTTGAGTTCTGGCTTGGCTCTGAGCTGTACTGCACCATCACCCCTATCATGCTCCCATCTTCCCGTCTTGTAAGGCTCGACTCTGCAGCGATGTAGCTGGCTCTGGTGCCCGTATCACAGGAGGGGTAGCAGAGGGTTTCAAACAAGAATGAGTGCATGGCTCAGGTGTGGCTGAGAGGTTTCATCTGCCTTCCAATTCCATAAATAGACTAGAGTGACTATTAATCTCAGTGCCATGTTGGGAAGACTGTAGTCACATCCAGGGTCTGACTTGGTGATGCTGCTCTAAGTGTGATTAGAGGAGGACAGCACTCAGGACATCCATGTGCCCTGCCTGGAGGCCTCTCAAGATAACACGTCAGTGAACTCACTTGTTTCAGTGTGAGGGTTCTGGAATGGTTGTTCGTAGGGCAGCTGCACTGTTATCACTGTCCTACTGAGCTGAGGCCATGGGAATAGTCCCTTTGCTATGACCTGGGATACAGGACAGTGTGAGATATCTGGGCTTAACTGAGCCAGGGGGGTCTTGGTAGGGGTGGTGAGGAGCAGCCCCTTAAGGAGAATGCTCATACCCGGGTATGGGGAGTAAGACACTCTCACTGTCCCTCTCTGGGCTTGGGTCACCTACAGGTTTGAGAAGCTGGACATCACACCTAAGAGTGCCCAGAAGTTGAAGCCAGTACTGGAGAAGTGGCTGAATGAAGCCGAACTCCGGAACCAAGAAGGCCAACAGAACCTGATGGAGTTTGTGGGAGGTGAGCCCTCCAAGAAACGCAAACGCCGCACCTCCTTTACTCCCCAGGCCATAGTGGCTCTCAATGCCTACTTCGAGAAGAACCCCTTGCCCACTGGCCAGGAAATCACTGAGATTGCTAAGGAGCTCAACTATGACCGGGAGGTTGTGCGGGTCTGGTTCTGCAATCGGCGCCAGACGCTCAAGAACACCAGCAAGCTGAACGTCTTTCAGATCCCTTAGGGCTCAGCCCCCAGCCCTGTGTTCCAGCACTTTGTACTTGTCCCTTGGCACCCAGCTGCAGCCACAGCCGTGACAGCACCTGTCATTCTGCTACATGTGGCTCTGCTTGTCCTGGGTCTTGAGACCCCACTGTGTGCATGCCCGTCAGCTGCCTGTGCTGTCCCCCACATATTGCACATCGTGGGGAGGGCATAGGGGCCCAGTAAGAGCACCAGGCTCTGGGCTGGTCATGCCAAGGGAGGGGGTTTGTGGTGTCACTTAAAAAAGCACTTTGCTAACGTGGTTTTTGAAGGGTGAGTTTTGAAGGGTTGGGAACCAGAAACTCCCTGTCTTTGGGGCAGGCCTGCAGCAGCCCCTACGGACTGACCATTAGCTCTTATTTTCAACGGCTTCTCTTTCCACCTCTCTTTGCTCCTCTGTGCAAGCGTGGCAGGTACAGCAGCTCATCCAGCAGAACCACAGCCTTGCCCTCTTTGCCTGCAGGCACACTATCCCCTGAAAGGACCCAAGAGACACAATTCTGAAAAGGGTGATGTGCTGCTCAAAATGTCAGACTCAGTGTCTACCTTGACCTCAAGGTCAGAAGGTAACTCAGCCCTGGGGCCGGAACGTGTCACCTCCTCCCCCACCTCTCCCAGGTTCCTTTTGAGGGAAATTGCACTAAAGCAGAACCTTTTCTTGTGTAATCCATGTTGGAAGGAAGCAACACTGAACTCTAGCTGTCCTGGACTTGACCTGGGTCTGTGGCAGGTTGGGAACTTAGTAAATGAGGCTATTCTTCCAGACTTTAATCTCTGCCCATGACCCCCCCCCCCCCCCAACACTGTGGGTTAAGAGAATTTACAGCCTGAAAATCCCCTTCCCAAGTAAGCAGGCACTTTGGAGAAAAATGAGGAAAGAAATGATTCTTTCCCTATCTTCACTTTCTTCCCCAACCCAGGACTGGGGCCTTCTCTGAAGGGGCAAATTAAACAATAAATCAGACAGCAAGGCCTGGGGGAAAGGCCAACATTCAAGAGAGCTGATGGCAGCTCAGGAAGGTCTCTTGTGGAAGGTGACTTAACTCTAATTTTCTTTGTAGCTTTAAGCCTTGGATACTGCAGGAGAAATCTTATTTTGTCCAGAGTCTAAGACCCTATATTTGTGCAAGTAATCTCCTCAGTGCTCCACTGAACCAAGAACACCCCTGGAGCAGGATGTTTTTTGCCTCTAGAGAGGGTAACTATGGCATATTGGGGGTTGGCATCACATCCGAGCTCCTCAGTGTTTCCCAGCCTCAGTGTGGCCAGATAACCCCTGGAATTCAACATCCGACTCCGGGAAGTCGGGAGAGCTCTAAGAGGTTTGCTCAGATGAGCCCAGCCTTGCTGGGGAGAGCGTCCCTAAAGGGCCACCAGTCACAGGAGTCAGCCACCCCCTCTCTTCACCACTCTTGTCCTTACCAGCCAGGTCTCTAGCAGCTGCCTCCACTGTACCTCACATGATACACCCTGAAGAAGTGACACCAGGCAAGGGCACATCCCCAGCTGGTCACTGGCAGCCACCTCCTAGCCTAGCTTGCTCCGGCATGCTGTTTCCTTTCCTGCCTACAACTGGTCCTTCCCAGGCCCTGCAGTGCCAGCATGGCCACCCTCTTGGTAGCCCTGCCAGTGAGAAGACAGTTGTGTCAAATTGCCACACACACACACTGCCACCCCACTGCCTTGGGACCAACAAACCTGCCAGGGGGTGGGGGTGGGGAAACAGGTGGGCATCTTGCCTGTCCCAGCTTCGCAGGAGAAAATGCCCAAGGGGAGGCTCCACACTCAAATTCAGGCTTATCAGCCTGTCTCTGAGATGAAGGGAAGGGCATTGGAAACAAGTTTTCAATACTAGTTAAAGTACTGAAGTTTGTTAAGGATTCAGTGATTTACACTTCAATAAATTAGGGCAGCACAATTTTCAACCTTTTTCATCTCTTGGCACACATATACTAATTACTAAAATTCTGCAACACACCAAAAAATACATTTTTTGCTGATCTGACCCCCAAAAAAGTATAATTTTGATTCATTCACACCGGATGGCTATTGTTGTGTTGGCTGTTATCATTTTTTTTGTTTAACCATCTAAGGGGAAAGAGGTCAGTGCTCCTGATTAAATACCCAAGTATTGCATGCTTTAAACATTCTTGTGGCACACTAGTTGAAAATCTCTGAATTAGAGTGATACAAGTTTTCACCCTCAAACGCTTGCATTCAGACATGCTTTCTTCCTGGTGGGTCATGGCTGGTACCCTGGGAGTAGCATACAATCCAGGGTATGTCCATGGCAGTGGTCATGCAGGACGCCATCCATCTGGTGTCAGGGCAGGAAAAAGATGAACTGCTGCTGGTCTAAATTAGGCCTGGCCACGCTTTCTCAGCCCCTCCCTCGTTTAAATCCGTCTTCCCAAAAAATGGGCTAGAGCTAAACCATTTTTTCCTCTGCAGGAAGGATGCGTAGGCTTCAGAGGAACAATACCAGGGGCAGAATATTTGCAGGCTGAAGTCCCGGGCAGGACGCAGGGTGAGATGTGCTCAAAGCAGAGCTCACCAGCCTACGATCTCTCCTACTTCCCCACTGTAGGGTCCCTGGGAAGCAGCTGGGGCCCAGAGATGGGTTTTCTGTTTTGTTTAAGGTAAAACCCAAAAGAGTTGATATAAATTTGTTTTCAAAGCACCTTTCTGGACTTAAAGCCAGAGCTCAGTGTCTCCTTTGCCATGGAGACGCAGAAGGAAAGGCAGAACTAGTTTTACTGTTAGCTTGTGGTTTTGTTTTTGTTTTAAAATGAAGGAAAAGCCAAAACTTTCTATGGCCTGGTGAATTAGCTGAGGCCTTGACCCTGCACTATGCATGGTATTTTACCCAGATGGGGTCCAGGGAAAGAATTTGGCAAAATGGATTGAGGAACACACTTGAATTTGGAATGAGAGTCCCTGATGTTTTTTGTGTCCTTGGAAATTCAGTCTCCTTTCAATGCCTAGATTCCCTTCCTGTCTCATAGGCCAGGCTTTGACACTGAGGTTCTGACTGTCCCCCAACACGGGGTAAAACCTGCTGAGGGCTGGGGAGGGGAGAAATACTTGCTGTAGTTGTGTGGAATAAACAATATTTTTCTTTTGTACTGGTCTGTTTGTTTCTCTTTCACCTCTTAGGGTGGGGATAATACGGGAACTCATGTCAGAGGTCAGGGAAGTATCAATGAGCTGCCTTTGCTGTCTGAGTTTATGGCCTGAAAATCCCATTACAAGAGGGTGAAGGTCAGTACCCTGGACTCCCACTTCAGAAGGCCCTGCCCCTGGCCCTCCAGCCATGACCTTCTCCATGGGGTGCAGAGTCAAGGAGATGTGCCCTTTCTCTTTCTAGATCACCCTCCTGGTACCTAGGACCCCAGAATACCTTGCCAAGTCCACTTTCCAGCCCCACTTCTCTGGGTTCTGACAATAGACATGTTGTTGGTGTGCATACTCCTAGGCTCAAGAGATAACCAAGGGGGCTGTTTGTCAGAGACCTGGGTGGATGCACTTTGGATATGCTACGGGAGTATCTATACATATACCCAAAGCACTTGGCAATGTGAGATAGGGCTGCAAGGGGGAAGAGAAGGCAGGATATAGGCTAGGGGCCAGGGTTGGGAAATCTTCTAGCACAGAACATCAAGGACTCTTAAAAGTTTAAATTCAAGCCCAGCCAGTGTGGCTCAGTGGATTGAGCATTGTCCCATGGACTAAGAGGTCCCAGTTCACTTCCTGGTCAGGGCACATGCCCGGGTTGCAGGTTCAGTCCCCAGTAGGGGGCGTGCAGGAGGCAGCCGATCGATGTTTCTCTACATCAACGTTCCTCTCTCCCTCTCACTTTAAAAAATCAAATAAAAAAAAGTTTAGCCCCGGCCAGTTGGGCTTAGCAGTTAGAGTGTTGGCGCACAGACCAATGAGTTGCAGGTTCAATTTTGGTCAAGGGCACGCACCTCGGTTACAGTTTGTCCCTGGCCCTGGTCAGGGAAGTGCAGGAGGCAACTAGTGGATGTCTCTCTCTCTCTCTCTCCCTCCCTCCCATTCTATCTAAAGATAAATGGAAAAAATATTCTCAGGTGAGAATTGTAAAAAAAAGAAGTTTAAATTCAAACCTGGCCTTCCAGGTCCTTATAAAGGTACACTTATCATCATCAGCTGCTAGATCATTCACAATTAGCTTGGTTTATACTTTATAAAATGTAGATATATAGCATGTGGGTCTTCACTTGTGCTCTTCCTTAGGCCTACGAATGTTAGGGGTAGGCCTGATACTTGAGCTTAGAGCTGGGAGAGCACAACGGTAATAAAGGTCTCTCTCTCTGCTTGTCTGCCTCCTAGGAGTAGGGTTTAGGCTATGCTCCCCTACAGCCCTCCCTCTTCCCCCCTCCACCTACCTGGTATTGATGAGGTCTGGGCTTCATAATCTGAATTGGTGAGAGCAAGGCATCACCTTTGATTCCACCCAACCAGAATTTCTAAGCCAGGCTCTGTGCTGGGTTCTAGATCATGCTCCATCATCCCACCTCTACCCAAGGGGCAATAGATGTCTAAGATTCTGATGTAAGGCTTAGGGATTAGAGGAGCTGCATAGCACTGTGAAATAATGAGGCAAAAAATTAAATAGAAGCCAACACTTACCTCTGCATGGATCTCTAATACTAGCTGTCCACACTGTGAGTACTGTGGGTACTGTGAGTCCTCAGTACCCAGCCTAGGGGCACACAGTGAGTGCTTGATAAATTTCAAATAGATGACTGAATGTCTCTCCTGTCCTCTCCTTCAAGGCAATAATAAGAGCTGATATGCTGACTTCAGGCTACTGAGAGAAAGCAGGTAGAAAGAATTTTGCTGAGCTGTGCAGGGTTTCAGTTTGTGATATGTGGGAGTGAATGGAATCTGGGTAGCAATTGGCCTTGACTGGAGAGAGGCAGATCCCATCAGAACAGTCAGTGGAAGCTGATATCTCTGGTTCAGACCAGTTGAGTGTGGTTCTTGGCAGTTGGCCCAGGTTTTAGAGCTAGGGAGGTGTGGTTTGTGGAGAAACTGTAGGTTCTATTCCCAGTTCTATCTAGGACATTCTTTTGGGTTCCTGGACCCAATTGCAATGTGTGTATTTGTGTGTGTGTGTCCACACTAACAAGCAGTTCTCAGACACCAGCAGGGTGTCCAAAGAATTCAACTCAGTTCTGACACTATCTGCCTACAGATAGCATTAGATTCCACAGATAAATATCTCACCCTCCACTTCAGACACCAATCCAGGACCCAAGTTATTTCCTGTGCTTCTGACCAACCTACTGCATGTTGGAGGCTCCAACTACCTCCTCTAACTCAGGATACCAATCGCAAGTTCAGGCTGTTACCAGTGCTCTTACCGATTGGCTATAAATCAGAGGTTCCCATGACCCCCTCCTTACATTTGATTAATTTGCTAGAACTGCTCACAGAACTCAGAAAAACCATTTACTTACTAGATTGCCAGTTTCTTACAAAGGATACTGAGGATATGAACAACAGCCAGATTTAGACATACATAGGGTGAGATCCTGAACAATGGGGCTTCTGACCTTGTGAACTTGGGGCCTGACACAATGGCTCTAGGAAGTGTTCTGGTTCCCCATCCCAGAACCTCTCTAAACCCCTTCCTTATGCCTAAGTAATAAAGCCCATAAGGAAGGGGTTTAGAGAGGTTCTGGGATGGCCATTGGTAACTGGTTAAACCTCAGCCCCTCTCCCCTCCCCTGACATGAGGGGGTGAGACAAAAAGTTCCAACCTTTGTCCAGCCAGTGTGGCTCAGTGGATTGAGTGCCATTTCATGGACTGAGAGGTCCTGGTTTGATTCCCAGTTAGAGCACATGCCTGGTTTTCAGGCTCAATTCCCAGTGGGGGGGCATGCAGGAGGCAGCCAATACATGTTTCTCTCTCACATGGATGTTTTTATCTCTCTCTCCCTTCTTCTCTCTCTAAAAAAATAAATAAAAAACATTTCCAAAAAAGTTCCAACCCTCTATTCACGTCGATGTTTCTCTCTCTCTCTCCCTTCCTCTCTCTCCCTCCCACTCCATCTGTACAAAAAATGAAAGAGTATCCTCGGGTGAGGATTAAAAAAAAAAGAAAATCACAGAGGTAGAAGAAATAGGCCCAGGAAACAAGTTATAAAGGAAAAGAAGGGCCCTTGGATCTTCGAAGAAAGAGAAAGACAAGGAAAACTTGGGGAAGGTAAGGTAGGAGGTGTAGGGATTTGGGCAGTGCTCTATAGAGAAAGACACACACTGGGTCCTCAGTCTTGAGGGTATGTATCTGGAGGTCTTAGGGGAGGATTCCAAGAGATTATTCATCAGCTTTCCAGGTGTGTCCTTTTAGGGTCTGGTCTCTACTGACTGGTCAGTGCCAGGGCAGAGGGTCATTAGTTAATGTAGCAGGTCCTGATGTCGGCCATGGTGTCACTTGTCTGGTTTCTCTGCTTTTCTGGGCCTGGAGCTGAAACACAACTGAGGCCTTCCTAATTCCTTCATTTTTTTTCACCCAGCCCCCCAGCCCCCACCCATTTGGCAAGCAACAAAAAGTTCTCTATCTATGAGTCTGTTTCTGTTCTGCTTGCTCATTTTGTTTGTAGATTCAATTGTTGATAGTTATGTATTAATTGCCATTTTATTGTTCATATTTTTATTCTTCTTTTCCTTCAAGAAAACCCTTCAACATTTCATATAATACTGGTTTGGTGGTGATGAACTCCTTTAGCTTTTTCTGATCTGGGAAACTCTTGATATGTCCATCAATTCTAAATGAGAGCTTTGCAGGATAGAGTAATCTTGGTTGTAGGTTATTGCTTTTAATCACCTTGAATATCTCTTGCCACTCCTTTCTGGCCTGTAAAGTTTCTTTTGAGAAATCAGCTGAGTCTTATGGGAGCTCCTTTGTAGGTAATGAGCTGCTTTTCTCCTGAGGCCGAACGGCTCAGTTGTTCCCTGTATGTTTCTGGCAACCCTCAAGCTACCTCCCCTCCAAGCTTACAGGGAGCACGTCCAAGTAAGTCTGTGTGTGGGCTCTTTAGAGAAACTGCCTGGGGCTCCCACAGCCACAGCCTCCCTCTGCCTCAGTTCCTGCTGGGTTTTCCAGCCTGAAGTTATGGGGACTTCTCTTCTTGGCACTGGAACCCTGAGCTGTGTGCCTGGTGTGGGATGGAAACTCCTCACTCCTCAGAGAGGACCCTCCCAGCCGAGGTACCCTCCTGATTTTTATTCACCACATGTGGGTGTGGGACCAGCCTGTCTGCGCCTCCATCCCTCCTACCAGTCTAGATGTGGCTGCTTCTGCTTCTTTAATTTCATAGTTGTAGGACTTCCATTCAGCTCTATGTCAGGCAGTTCTGAATGATGGTTCTGTTGTAGTTTAGTTGTAATTTTGATGTGGTTGTGGGAGGAGGCGATACCATGCTTACCTATGCTGCCATCTTGACTGGAAGTAGGACATCTTTTCTTTAGGAGAATGAAAGCAGAAGGGTTTTTATCATGTAGATTATCTTGCCACTTCATTCTATGGGCGACAGAGAGAGCCTATATAACAGATTACTTTACTGGTGCTTGACCAGAGAATTTTAGACTGGTTAAGGTTAATTAAGATTACATTTCTAAAAAAAAAAATCACATTTCTGAGAGAGGTTAAAACTGCCGTTAGATCAGGTATTAAATGTAGGTTTGGTATTTAGTGCAAAAAGCCCATGATAGGCAAAGCCCATGATAGGCTTTTTGCACTAATAATGCCATTTTGGGCCAGCAGTTTTCTCTTTAACATAAATATTTCTTATAAATCACAGCATCACAGATATCCAACGTGCTGTGGATGGCTGTGAAAGAGGAAATGACTTTTTATGAACTAGAGAAGATGTGGGCCGATTTCTGGACTGGATATCAGAGTTGAAGGAAACTTGAAGTTGCTTGAAACTCTGTGGGTGTGAAAACTTTATTTCCTTCAACTGCAGAGTCCCTCGAAGAGACAGACTGGGCCTCACAGGCTGTCTGTGTGGGATGCAAGATGTAAACAGTTAAAGCTAGATAGCCAGTCCCCACATAAAAGCCTCCCTGGATAATGTTTTTTTCCTGTACCTAGAGGGAAATGCCCAGTGATTGACCCAGGAAACCAACAATAGTAACTGACTGGAATTAATGAGTGAGAAGGGAAACCTGGGGTGCTGATCCAGCGAGCTTGAGCCCCTTGCCTCTGAGAAAGTTGATCTTACGAGATAGGCAAGACAGGTGCTAGTGTCCCCTTTTTGTCAATCATAATAATAGCTAACCCTCACTTAGCACTGACTATGTGCTGGGCACACTTCTAAGCATTTAACATGCATTATTTCAGTTCATTTTCACTTATATAAAGTAAGAACTTTATTATACCCATTTTTCAGATAAGAAATTGAGGCACAGAAGAAAATGAGAAATCTACTCAAGGTTGCTTTGCTTGTGAGCAGAAGAACCAAGTCTTGAACCCAGGTGGGCTGTCTCTAAAGCCTGTGTGCTTAACCTTACCTCATACAGGGTAGCATCTGGGGATTGCTGTCTGTCCTAATCTTTTTCTTTTAAATTTTTTTTTCTTTATTGATTTTAGAGAGAGAGGAAAGCAGAGGGAGAGAGAGATAGAGACATTAATGAGAGAAAAAATCGATTGACCGTCTCCTGCATGCCCCCACTGGGGATTTGGCTCACAACCTGGGCAGGTGCCCTGACCAGGAATTGAACCGGCGACCTCTTGGTGCATGGGTCGATGCTCAACCACTGAGCCATACCGGCCAGGCTGTCCTGATTTTTTTGACAGGATTTCCACACACCAGGGTAAAATAAACCCTGCTATGTTCCGTCTAGTTTCAGGATCTAATTTAGGGAAAAGAACCCTTCACAGTGAGCCTTAAGTTCACCCAATTGGATAGAATAAGGATTTTGGAGCTCTGTGCCACAGGTGCTCTGGTTAATAATTCATATTTATTATGTCTAACAGGAGCCATGATTTTTGTTGTTGGATGAATTTATGAGCACAGACATTTGGTTTATTGATAAGAGTTGCAGGATTTCCAGGGGAACAGTGGTGATCTTTTGTTGGAGGCAGAGCCCTCAGGGTTGCCCCTAGAATCCCTGTCTCCAGCCATGGCACTGGGATTTCACTCTTAGTTACACTGGGGAAGGGAGAGGAAGAAAAATGTCCACCCCTCTCAGTCCCAGAATTCCAAGGATCTTCTCCCCTCAGGGGGAACTGGGCTCAAGGACATAAATCTCAAGGCTGATCTGCGTTTCAATTGTGAGAGGCAAAGGTTTAGGAGTCACCTCTCATTTCACCTCAGTTTATTTTAGAATTAATTAGAATTAAGGTAAAAAAAAACAAAACACCTTTGTGAAATTTTTATTTTGGTTCAAAATTTAAACAGGCTCAAACATTTCCAAGAAGTACATGTCTGTCTTTTTCCAAATATTTCCCAGAGGACAGGGCTCCATGAGATTTCTAAATATGGCACAGTTATCCCTTCCAAACACCTAATATGAATACTCCTTGTTTTATTTTAAATTCATTCCCTTTGAGCTATTTTTCTGCATATGAGAAAACAAGCATCATCTGATATTTCTTCATGGGCACAATTTTCTGAAAATTCAATTTTTCCCACCTCCATAATCTTCAAACTCATCTCTAAAAAGAATGGGTAGGGCTCGGAACAATGTGGCTCAGTGCTTTGGGTGTGGAAGGTTTGATTCCCAGTCAAAAAAAGGGTACATACCTGGGTTGCAGGTTTGTTCCAGGAGGCAACCAATCGATGTGTGTCTCTCATATCCATGTCTCTCTCTCTCCCTCCCTTCCATTCTCTCTAAAAATCAATGGAAAAAATATCCTCGGGGAAGGCTTAACAAAAGAAGAGGTAGGAAGCAGATCTTTTTTATCAGGGACAGAATGCCATGATGGTTAGATGCCAGACTTTGAGGTCACTCAGGCTTTAACACTCAAGCTGGGTGACCATGAACAAGCCAACTAATTTTTCTAAGACTCAGTTTCCTTATCTATGAAATTAATCTAGTAATGGTACTTCCCTTCCAAGGGTGATGTGAGGATAAAATGAGATTATATACCTAAAACACCTAGTCAAGACTTGGCACTTAAAAAGAGGTCAGTAAATATGAGAACGCCATTATTATTGCTCTATATCTGTGTGGTTCCTAGAAACTTGTATTGACCTAGGCCCTGAGGCTAAGGCAACTAGATTTTCTTCTTATGTAGGTCCCTTGGCTAAGGTGATGAAATGAGTCCATTTTTATCATCAATGGACCTACCTTGATATTTTCCAGTAATAGGTTAATTACCCCTAGAAGCAAAGGAATTTTGCCTAAGATTATAGTTGCCCCCTGTGTTGGGAGGCATTTGCAGTGCCTGATATCGATATCTGCAGGCATTTGCAGGTACTTGTGAGCCCCGTGAATAATGCTAATTTTGACTTCTGTAATCATTGTCACACCCATTATTATACCAGTCCCCTGAGGGGGGGCAAGAGGGAGATGGGCTTCTGTCTTTAAAATCAGAAGAGCAAGAAGAATCTGGTGCTGAGGATCTGGGGAAGCTGTACACCCCCAGCCCATTGGTGTAATGAAGTGCTCCTTTACAATTCGACTGTGTCTCTGGTTCACTGACATGTTAAAACATTTGGAGGCCCCAGAGAGATTCCCTGGTGTTTTACTACACCAAAGGCTAGATGCCTAGGATGGGCAGCCTCTCCTGATCCGGCCACCGGACCCCTATAGATCTGAGGGAGGTGCCCCCTGAGTTCCAGGGCCCCGAAAAGCCTACTTGGGTTTCTGATGAGCAGCTGGGAGACACCATGACACCCCCAACAAGGTGAAAGGAGACCTGGTAAAAGCCTCCGGAGGTGAGTTCTAAGTGACCGGTCTATCTGGATGAGAGTGAGGGGGCTGGACGCAGTGCAGCCTCTCCTCTCTGGGAATTCTCCTAAGACGTTAAGTGGGGTTCAAATCTGGCAAATTCTGTTCATTCTGGGGTGGAAGGGGAGACTGATCACCTCCCAAGCAGCATAGGCGCCGCTCAGGATAGGGAATTTCTGGAAGAAAATTCAAATGGTGTGTGAGTGTCACTGAGTGAATCTAATTGTGTGAGAGTGACCGTGCTCTATGACATCTGTAAAGGAGCCTGTGTGAGTCCTCACCTGTGCTGGGAGTAGCCATGAGGATGAAGCAAAAGTTTCTGTCTTTGTGTCTTCCCTTGTTTTTGTCCTCGTCTGCCTCCCTACTGTGTCTCCCTCAACTTTGTTATGGTTAGTCTAATCATGGATAGATAGCAGCCCTAGGGCCCAGAAGACCTCACTGGGTTGCATATTAAAACCTTTATTAGAGAAGGATTTGAGGAAGGTTCTGATTAGGGCACAAATACTGGTAGTGGGCCCCAAACTGGGCCCCAAGAGAAACCTAGGCAAAGGTAGGGAAGTACCTACAAGGCAGAGATACAGCAAAAGACCCAGCCAGTGTGTCTCAGTGGTTGGGTGTCGACTCATGCACCAAGAGGTCACCAATTTGGTTCCAGGTCAGGGCACATGCCCAGGTTGTGGGCCAAATCCCCAGTGGGGGTCATGCAGGAGGCTAATAAGATGAGGAAGCAAGGTGTAGTGAAAGACTTGAGGAAAGCTAAGAAAGGCTATGAGTCCTTAAAGACTCCCCCACCATCTTCCGCTGCAGCTGTGATTAATATTTGTACTTTGAAGGGCTGGAAAGAGCTCCCAACAAAAGGGAACTCTTTTGCTAGATCTCACATCCATCAGACAAGGACCTGAAGAGCCATATCAAGATTTTGTAGCTTGGTTGCTAGAGGCAGTTAATAGTAATAAGTGATTCAGGGGCTGCCCCTGCTGGTGGGCTACCCTGTGCATCCTGCATGGCACCGCTCACTGAGACTGGGCTCCGGTGTGGATAGCCCCTCATCTTGGGAAACAGGGGCAGCGGGCAGGCACACAGGCACTCACTTGGAGGCTGCAGGGGCTGTAGGGATGCCTGGGGAGGGCAGTCAGGCCACGGAAAGGGCGTGTTCCTTTGGTGCTAGCCCCAAAGGCTCAGCCGCCCCGGGTTTGGCGGCAGCAAGTTTCCAACAGGCTTCTCTGAACTTTGGGGAGTTGAAAATAGGGATCCCAGGCGCAGGTGCGAAATGCTCTTGGAGAGTTGAAAAACACTCTGCCCTGCGTAAACATGCACACTAGGATGATGCTTCCCTTTCCTGTGTCCTTTTGAAAACCTGGGGTCAGAGGAAATTTTCCCATCCCTCTGCCCACGGTGAGACCCAAACACTGCTAGAGTCAGGGCTTCCTTGGACACTTTTCGCCGTGTTCTCCTGTTAGGCCTAATGGCCCAACTGGTTAAAATAGCTCAAAAGTATCTAATAATAAAGACACCCCTGGGGAAAAACAAGACAAAAGAATAGCAAAGGTAATAAAAGCAGCCTTAAGGGAAACAACCCATGGAGAAGGATCACCCTAGGAAGGGTCAGGATGACAGGCCTAGGTCCCGATTATGGATAGAAAAGACAAGGGCATGAACAATGGACATGGACAACAAAGTGGAAACAGGGCAGGGAGGGAGGGGGAAGGGGAGGAGGAATCAGTGGAGGAAAAAGGAGAAACATCTGTAACAAAAATTAATTAATAAAAAAAAAGAAATTCAACATCATTTCTAGAAAATAAAGACTTAGACATAGAGAATTTTTTATCCATCTACTTTTAAAATACTTATATATTCCCTTTAATTTTTAAAATCTCCATTAAAGTACCTTTGTTTTGAAGAATTTAAAAAAAGAGAGAGAGAAGAAAAGAAAAGACAAGGGAAAAGTCAAGTGTAGAAGAACAAAGTAAAATCTTTAACTTGAGAAAATGACAGGGCCAGGGCTCCTTCCAACTGAGCCCTTGGGAGCCAAGAATAACAAGACAATAGGGGACAAACTAGTTAGTTTTCTAGTAGGTACTGGTACAGCAGACTCAGTCCTAACTGAGCCAGTGGGCTCCTAACCTACCCCTGGACTTCAAAGAGGACTATAGACCTTGGGGAGAATACTGTGGCTCATTCACTTCTGGTCCTGCTGGAGTGCCCATACCCCCTACTCAAACATAATCATCTCCAGTGATTGTCCAATTGCTGGTCACCGACACTCCAGGCCATTGGCCATCAATCCTGCCAGCCTGCCTCCAGATGATGACCCAGAAAAACCTCTACAGGACTGCCTGGAGGTAATCGACACAGTGCAGATGGCCCGCCCAGACCTCAGGGATGTCCCACTGCCATCATCAGATGAGATATTATTCATAGATGGGAGCAGCTATGTCCAGGAAGAAATCAGGTATGCTGGGGCATCAGTAGTAACTCTGGACCATGTCATCTTGTCACAGTCCTTGAATAGGGGAACTTCAGCCCAACAGGCTGAACTCATAGCCCTAATCCAGGCTCTCCGATAGGGCATGGGAAATCTCTGCAGATCAGAAAACTTGGGAGGCAGCCCTAAAACCAGTGAGTCCTCTCCAGATACATTAGGTCAGAAAATTACTTAGCCAAGCAGAAACAAGCCATAAAGGAAATCAATGGATGGTGAACACTGCCTGATGGGAGGTTGTTGGTCCCAGAGGCTCTAGGTCAGACTTTAGTCAACAGCTGCACCAGACTACCCACTTAGGTTACACCAAGTTACTGAACTCCTGAGAGGCAGGCAATGTCCAGTAAGGTCACAGGAAAAGGGAGAAGGTGGAGGGAAGCAGGAATGTGTGGGTCTGAGTAGGGAGGAGGAGAAGAAAAATTGGGGAATGTACAGACTGCAGATAGATTGAGCAAGTTCTCAGGTTAAATGTCAGGGGAAGGACTAGGAAAGTCACAGGGTCTATGAAAGTTAAAGAAGGATTATGCAGAGGAAATAAAAAGATAAGAAAGGATAAAAGAAAGAGATATACTATTATAGGAAGTCAGGACATTGAAAGAATACTCAAGAAGGGAAGAAAATAGGACACTGAGAGAGGGAGAACTTGTCCTTGGTGGTGGGATAACAGTCTGGGATGTAATAAAGGGAGTAACAGGTTTAGGCTACTCATGACCCTTGGATCAGACAATGGCCCCACCTTTATAGCAAAGAAAGCATAGGATATCTCTAAAGGGTTAGATATAAATTGGAAGCTCAATTGTATTTACTGCCCACAGAGTTTCAGGCAGATAGAGCACCTTAACCAAATTTACTTTAGAAACCGGTGAAAACTGGACCACTCTGCTCCCACTCGCCCTCTTACAGTTCTTGCAGGCCCTGCAGTCTGCCCAGAAGGCTGTCCATAAACACGTCTACTACGCCCTACCTGTGCCCACCTTGAACCCTGTGCACCCTTTCCAGCCTGGGGACTCAATATGGGTAAAGAAGTTCACCACCTAGGGACTAACGCCAGCCTGGAAGGGACTATACACTGTCATCCTGACTGCAACAACGGCTATCAAGGACAACGGCATCTCGATCTGGCAGCACCATTCCCAGCTGAGGGAGAAAAAACAAAATGGATGGTTCAGACCTCTTCAGATAAGACGCTTGCATTTATCAGGACTCTGATTTTTCTGGTTATGATTGTTCAGGGGAATCCTTATAGACCTGGTCCCAATGGAACTGGGAACTTAGAAATGGTCCTACATAACAGGAGAGGATTAGACCTCTTATTTCTTTCTTTCTTTTTTTTTTTTTAATCCTCACCCAAGGACATTTTTGCATTCATCTTTTAGATAGAGCGAGAGGCAGAAAGGGGGGAAGAGAGAGAGAGAAAAAAATCAATGTGAGAGAGACACACCGACTGACTGCCACCCACACGACCCTAACCAGGGCCGGGAACAAACTGCAACTGAGGTACGTGCCCTTAGCAGGAACTGAACCTGGGTCTCTCTGGACTGCAGGCTGACGCTCTAACTGCTGAGCCAAACCTGCCAGGGTGAACTCTTATTTCTCTTCTTTCTTTCTTTCTTTTTTTTTTTTTTTTTGTGGCATGTGTCCCTAGCGGGAACTGAACCCGGGACTCTCTGGTCCTCAGGCCGACGCTCAACCACTGAGTCAAACTGGCCAGGGCAACCTCTTATTTCTTAAGGAAGGAGGATTATGTGTTGCACTGGGAGAAAAATGCTGTTTTTATGCGAGTAATTCATGGATTATTCAAGAAAGTTTATCACTAGTTAGGAAAAATATCCAGGAACAAGAAAGAAAAAGGCAACAATCTGAAAATTGGTTTACAACTCTATTATCCACCATTGCCAGCCCTCTGGCTATATTATGTTTACTCCTAGCCTTTGGGCCATGTCTAATAAACGGCATCATAAAAAACTAAATCAAGTCAAGGATTTGACTTGTCAGGAAAACCAGTGGGGAATGACCTGAGTCCGGAGGCTAAGGCAACTAGATTCCATTCTTATGTAGATCCCTTGGCTAAGGTACTAAATGACTCCATTTTTATCATCAATGGACCTTCCTTGATATTTTTCCAATAATAGGTTAATTACCCCTAGAAGTAAAGGAATTGTGCCTAAGATTATAGTTGCCCCACATGTTGGGAGGCATTTGCAGTGTCTGGGTACTGGTATTTGCAGGCATTTGCAGATACTTGTGAGCCTAGTGAATAATGCTAATTTTGACTTCTGTAATCATTGTCTCATCCACTATTGTACCAGTCCCTTGAGGGGGGGCAAAGGGGAGATGGGCTTCTGTCTTTAAAATTAGAAGAGCAAGAAGAATCTGGTGCTGAGGATCTGGGGAAGCTGTACCCCCTAAGCCCATTGGTGTAATGAAATTCCACTGTGAGTCTCTGATTATCTCACTGACACATTACAATAGTATCACCAGCAGGGAGGCAATGCTGTAGACAAAGCTCAGTTAAGAGAATTAGGGACCAGGACTGTAGTTTGTGGCTCAGCTGCTAATTTATGTAATATTTGTTACATATATATGTATATATATACATACATATATATATACACATATATATATACACATATATACATATATATATATATATATATACATATATATATATATATTTTTATCCTCACCTGAGGACATTTTTCCTTTATTTTTTATTTATTTGTTTTTGGTACATGCTCCTAGTGGGAACCGAACCTGGACTCTCTGGTGTGCAAGCTGATGCTCCAAACGTTGAACCAAATTGGCCATTTTTTTATTCAGATAGAGCGGGAGGGAGAGAGAGGGAGAGAGAGAGAGAAAAACATCAATGTGAAATGGACACATCAAGTGGCTGCCACCCACATGACCCAACCAGGGCCAGGGACAAACTGCAACTGAAGTACATGCCCCTAGCAGGAACCGAACCCAGGTCTCTCTGGACCGAATGCCAATGTTCTAACCGCTGAGCCAAACCAGCCAGGGCAAGAATATATTTTGTAAGTTAGGAAGCATTTGTAAGTCCAATCATCTATGGACCTACCATTCAACATAAACTATTACTACTACTGAAGCTACTTTTGAGTTCTTTCCTCAGTCCACTCCCCTGCCTTTCTTTAATGTGACCATCTAGAGTTGTGTCTATATATATATATATTTTAAAGAAATGTATATTTCCTGAAATGATACATTGCTTATTTTTGCTGAGTTCTGATCTTTATAAAGTGATGTTATACTGTATGAAAACTTCTGTACACCCCTCCCCCCAATTCTAGAATTGATTTATTTATATGTCTTGCTGCTATAAATAATGCTGCCATGAATATTATATTACAAGTGTCCTGGTATGTATGTGCAAGAATTCTCTAGGGTATATATGTAGAGTGAAGTTGCTGAAGCACAGAATAATGTCGAGGATAATTTTCTAAAGAGGTTGTAGTCTGCTTGATCACTCTGCCTTCTTCTAGTCTCAGTTTCTTCATATTAAAAAACAAAACAGCCCGGCCGGTGTGGCTCACTGGTTGAGCGTCAACCCATGCACCAAGAGGTCGCTGGTTTGATTCCTGGTCAGGGCACAGGTTGTGGGCCCGATCCCCAGTAGGGGACATGCAGGAGATGGCCAATCGATGTTCTCTGTCATCGATGTTTCTATCTCTCCCTCTCCCTTCCTCTCTCTCTAAAATCAATAAAGAAAAAAAAAAAAAAAAAACAAGCCCTGCCGGTTTTGCTCAGTGGTTAGAGCATCAGCCTGTGGTCCAGAGGGACCCAAGTTCAGGTCCTGCTAAGGGCACGTATCTCAGTTGCAGTTTGTCCCTGGCCCTGGTTGGGTCATGCAGGTGGCAGCCACTCGATGTGTTCCTTTCATGTTGATGTTTCTCTCTCTCCCTCCCCCTCTGTCTGAACAAAAAATGGAAAAATGTCCTTGGGTGAGGATAAAAAAATAGTAATAATAAAATAAATAAATAAAAACAAAACAAAAATTTCTATGAGGATTAAATAAGAATATTTGTTAAAGTACTACTAAAACTATAACACATCATACAATGTAAATAATGTTCTTAAATAGGATAGTAAGCCCTGGCTGGTTTGGTTCAGTGTAGAGCATCAGCCTGCAGATCGAAGGGTCGTGGGTTCATTTTTTGGTCAAGGGCACATACCTGGGTTTCAGGTTCAATCCCCAGCCCTGGTCTAGGTTGTATGGGAGGCAACCAATTGATGTGTCTCTCTGTCTCTCTCTCTCTCCCTCCCTTCCAGTCTATCTAAAAAAAATTAATGGAAAAATATCCTCAGGTTAGGATTAACAACAACAACAAAAAAGATAATAATAAATAAATAGGATAATAATACTGACCCAGCCCTGCCTGGTTTGGCTCAGCGGTTGGAGCATCAGCCTGCAGTCCAGAGAGACCCGGGTTTGGTTCCCGCTAAGGGCACATGCCTTGGTTGTGGTTCGTCCCCGGCCCTGGTTGGGTAGTGCAGGAGGTGGCCACTTGATGTGTCCCTTTCACGTCGATGTTCCTCTCTTTCTGTCTCTTCTCTTTTCCTCCCACTCTATCTGAACAAAAAATGGAAAAATGTCCTCAGGTGAGGATAAAAAAATAATAATAATAATACTGACCCAATCTTACAGAGAAGTGGAAATTGGCTAGTGGGAGACTGAAGTTACATTCATTGAATAATTATTATTTTAATAATAATTATTGGCATTTTGTCACTTCATTTAATCCTCACAACAATTTTATTTATTTATTTTTCTTTATTATTATTTTTTTAAATCCTCACCCGAGGATATATTTCCATTTATCTCCAGACAGAGTGGAAGGGAGAGAGGGAGAGAGAGAAATATTGACATGAGAGAGACATACTGATTAGTTGCCTCCTGTACGGCCCTGGTGCAGGCCGGGGACCGAACCACCGTAGGTGCCCTTAACCGAAATTGAACCTGAGACTCTTGTCTGCAGGCTGATGCTCCAACTGCTGAGCCAAATCAGCCCAGGATCTCACAACAGTTTTAGAAGGAGATATTATTTTCATTAATTTATTAATCAAAATACTGAAGCTCAGAGATGTAAAGTTACTTGCCCAAGATTATGCACCTAGTGATGAAGCTGTTGTTCAAACAAGTCATGGCTCTATCTAGTAGATGTTTTAAAATACTCTGAATACAATGCTTGAATACAAAGGATTTTGATTATGACATTTCTCTTTGGGTCTCTGAGCCCAGAACCCATTCTTTTTTTTTTTTTTTATTCCTCACCCGAGGACATTTTTCCATTTTTTGTTCAGATAGAGTGGGAGGAAGAGAGAGAGAGTAACATCGACATGAAAGGGACACATCGAGTGGCTGCTTCCCGCATGACCCAACCAGGGCCAGGGACAAACTGCAACCGTAGCGGGAACGAACCCAGGTCTCTCTGGACCACAGGCTGATGCTCTAACCGCTGAGCCAAACCGACCAGGGCATCAGGACCCATTCTTTTACCCACAGGCACGTGTTTGAGAAAAAACTGAATCAAGGGAAGAAAATATGGGTCGAAGAGATACTGAATGATACAGGAATGAACCAAGACTTGGATGCCTGGGCTTATTAAGGCAGGAAGATAAGTAAGCTTAGAGCCCTTAGAAAAAGAAACCACTGGTTGCCCTGGCCGGTTGCTCAGTGGTTAGAGCTTTGGCCTCTAGACCAAAGAGTAGTGGGTTCAGTTCTGGTCAAGGGCATGTACCTCAGTTGCAGTTCAGTCCCTGGCCCTGGTCGGGCTCATGCAGAAGGGAACCAATCAATGTATCTCTCTCACATCGATGTTTCTCTCTCTCTATCTCTCCCTCCCACTCTGTCTGAAAATAAATGGGAAAATATCCTCTGGTGAGGATTGAAAAAAAGAAGCCATTGACTTCTTCTGTGTTTCTCTCTCTCTCTCCTTCTCCATTCCTCTCTCTATAAAATCAATAAATAATAATTTAAAAAAAGAATAAAGAATACTCCTTTTTCAGGCTTGTGTTCAAAATATCTTCTAATATAGTTGCTGCATTCAGCAAGACTTTTAAACATATCTTCTAATATAGTTGCTGCATTCAGTAGGACTCTTTAAAATTAAAATGCTTCTTTTTTTTTTAATTTTTTTTTTTATCCTCACCTGAGGATATTTTTCCACTTTTTATACAGATAGAGTGGGAGGGAGAGAGAGGAAGGGAGAGAGAGAGAGAGAAACATCGACGTGAAAGGACACATCCAGTGGCTGCCACCCGCACGACCAACCAGGGCCGGGGACAAACTGCAACCGAAGTACGTGCCCTTAGCGGGAACCAAACCCGGGTCTCTCCGGACGCTCTAACCGCTGAGCCAAACTGGCCAGGGCTAAAATGCTTCTTGAATTAAAAAGAGAAAGAACAAGAAGAAGTTGACATGAAGCTGACAGCATGAACGGTTTCAGCCTATGGCTTCTTTTATTTTTTAATTAAAATTTTTTCTTTATTAATTTTATTATTTATTTTTAATCCTCACCCGAGGACATTTTTCCATATTTTGTTCAGACAGAGTAGGAGGGGGAGAGAGAGAGAGAGAGAGAAAAACATCGACGTGAAAGGGACACATTGATTGGTTGCCACCCACACGACTCAACTAGGGCCGGGGACAAACTGCAACTGAGGTACGTGTCCTTAGCGGGAACCGAACCCGGGTTTCTCTGGACCGCAGGCCAACGCTCTAACCGCTGAGCCAAACTGGCCAGGGCTCTTTACTGATTTTAACGAGAAAGAAAGAGAGAGGGAGATAGAAACATCGATGAGAGAAAACATAGACTAGCCACCTCCTGCATGCCTCCCACTGGGGATCTGGCCCACAACCTGGGCATGTGCCCTGACGGGGAATTGAACCAGTGACCTCTTGGCACATGGGTCAACACTCAACCTCTCAGCCATACCCACAGGGCAGAATTCTCTATTCTTTAGGAGATTATGGTCTAGTGAAAAGGGCAAATATACACAAAATGTTAATTCAAGGCAGGTAGTAAAAAAAAAAAAAATCAATAATGGAATACAACAATGAACCAATACTTTCACATATAGCCAATGTCTTGTAGTGAAAAATGTCAGGGTCTGAATTTGGCACATTAACTTAGCTCTGGCCCATTTTAAGCCCTTTGCCTCCTCTCCTTATTGATAAAACGAGGATCACAATACTTACCTTTAGAAGTATACTGTAATTTTAATTACAAGATTGTCTTGAGTATTATTGATAAAGTAAGAAAGTTCCCAGTATATATATGATGCTCAATAAACAATGGACATTGTTATTTAATTCTCAAAGGAGGAAGGTGGAGCAGGTATGGTTACAGCTACATTTCAAGTGAGGAAGTTAAATCTCAGTGAGATTAAGCAATTATTCTAAGTCACCAAACTAGTAAATCAAGACTCCGGCCCAAATCCTGATTTTCAGACCACCACCTTTCAAAAACCACAACACTTTAACCTATGTTATGCTTTCGTGTTCAAATGCATTAGGAAGAATGCGGAAGCTAGGAAGACCGTCCAGGGAAGTGGGACTTAAGCAGAGTCTTGACCTCCAGAGAGGTGAGTTTAAAGAGAGAATTCAAGGAGCAAACGACTGCATGTAGATAGCGTCGGAGAAAACGGCCAAGAGTCCTTTTCCCGGGGATGAGTGTGGGTTGGGTAAGACTAGAACGAAGGCTCCACCCACGCCCTAAGGAACCGATCTGGTACCTGGCGGATGCTAGAACGCAGGCGGCGACAGGCAGGGACATTTAAACCCAGACACCTGACGCAAGTCACGTCCCCTCCCAATTCGCCCAGCCCATTTTAGGGGCGGGAAGCCGTGGCGAAACTGGCCTATCACCACTGCCTAGGCCAATGAAGTCTCTTTTTCATTGGTGATCGATAGGGTGACGTCACGTTCCCCGGACCGGCAAAAGAAGAGGGCGCCATGATTGGTTGGCGTTGGGGCGGCGGGCGGTGGTGGGACCTGGCGAGTCTGGGTTTCAAACCCGTGCTGGACTTTACCTTTACATGTTTCGAGGCCGTGTGGGTGCTGCAGAGGTCAGGGAGCTCGCTGGGCGGAAACCTGCACTTGGTTTTAAGAGCCGTGGGGTTGACCGGAAGTGATCTCGGGGCTGACCGGAAGCAAGGCCTGGAGGGGAAAGGAGAGCGGGTCCCGGGAGGGAGGGGGTCCCTAGCTGTAGGAGGCGGGGGAAAAGGTGCAAAAGCGACCTGGGAGCGCTGGCTAGGCATTGGGTCGCTGCTGCTGGTCCGTTTGGGAAGCAGCGAGTGACCACCACACGCAGAAAGGGAGAGTCCAGAGTGGGAGTGTGGGACTTCAGGGCTGCCTCTGGGCAGGCTGGAATAATTAAGCAAAAGGGTCCTCACGCGGCCCCAGAGAGCTGGTTTGGGGGTACTTTGGAAGTCGGGCAGCCCAGAACAAGGAGCCAGGGATACGGGAGATTAGTGCGGGTCGGGCTGGGGGTGGCTTGTGGGTACTGCGTGGGTGATCTTGGTTTGGAGCTCCCTGCAGCCCTTGCCCCCGTTGGGTAGAATCACACTGCTCACCTTTGTGCAAGAAACAGTGTCTCCTGGGGCAAGAAAGGAGCCAGGATGGCTTGGGCTCTGAAGCTGCCTCTGGCCGATGAAGTGATTGAATCCGGGCTGGTGCAAGACTTTGATGCTAGTCTGTCCGGGATCGGCCAGGAACTGGGTGCTGGTGCCTATAGCATGAGGTGAGTGAGATTTTCCCAGACCCTGCACCTTCTCAATGACAAAGGCAGGACAGAGAATAGGGTTGGTGGTGGTAGTGTGGGGGAGTAGTGTGTAGAGTTAAAGACGCTGTCTGCAGTTAGGGAAAAGGGATTTGTTTATTTTGTTCCTTTGAGTTATGAATATTGTGGAAAAAATGGAACAGGATATTGTGGGCAGTGTCAAGTCTACAGGATCAGTAGGAAAAGGAAGAATGGCCCTTGATTAGCAACCAGGTAAATGTGAGAGGATGTGCCAGTGTGGAAGACTTGGAGACTGATGGTGTGTGTGTGTGTAGGTTGGACTGGACTTGTATGAAGAAGAGGCTATATTGAACATGTGAGGGATGTCTAGGGAGTTGGGAGTTGGAAGCTGGGTCTTAATGATGAATATTGGTTTACTGTTGGAACGAAATGTGAGACCTTGTTGAAGAATACACATCTGTATCTTAGCCTGCTTTTAAGGCTTGGCTTAACTCTAAGGACTTTTGAAACATAACTGTGAGAGGAAAAAGTGTCAAAGAGAACTTTTAGATGCTTTTAGACCTCTATGTATGTATCAAGCCAAATGTCGATAATGAATAAAAGTACCCTTTGGAAGCAACATTACATTTCCATGTAATTTATTTGCATGTGTTACCTACTTCATTCCTCCAATGTAGTTTGTTTTGTTTATAAGATGTGCAAGAATCATGTCTGGAAATGTTGAAACATCTGTATCTTAGGGTTAGATGGAATGTAACTGGGTTTCCAAATGCATTATGAGGCTTAATCCAAATAGTAAGTCAAAGGAGACTTTATTTATTTTTATTAAATGTACTAGGGTGACATTGGTTAATAAAATTGTATAGGTTTCAGGTGTACAGTTCTTTAATGCATCATCTGTATGTTGTGTCTTTTTTTTTTTTCTCCTCACCCGAGGTCATTTTTCCATTTTTTGTTCAGATAGAGTGGGAGGGAGAGAGAGAGAGAAACATCGACGTAAAAGGGACACATCGAGTGGCTGCCACCCGCACCGACCAACCAGGGCCGGGGACAAACTACAACCGAGGTATATGTCCTTGGCAGGAACCGAACCTGGGTCTCCGGACTGCAGGCCAATGCTCCAGCCACTGAGCCAAACTGGCCAGGGCTGTATATTGTGTGTATACCACCCCAAGTCAAGTATCCTTCTATCACCATTTATCCAGTTACCCTGTCCTGCCTACCCCCACTCACCTTTCCCCTCTGGTAATCACCATACTGTTGTCTATGAGTTGTTTTTTTGCTATTGTTTTCTTTTTTGCTTAATCCCTTCACCTTTTTCACCCAGCCCTACCCCAACCCCCTCCCCTCAAAGGAAGCTTTAAAACTTAACACCTTAATTGGGTTTAGGGGTTTATAGGGGAAAGATGCATTTTTATGGGGAAAGTAGACAAATTTTGCATTCTGATAGTGACATCTTTTGAGAGCTACATAATGTAAACTTCCATTCTTTATCCCTATGAAACCAAAATGGACTTTCCTCACTGAAGTAAAATTATTAGTTAGAATTTAGTAAATACTTCACCTTCAGGAATCTTTGCTTAATTAGAATAATAAAGGCTGTCTGTATACATATTTTTGTGATTTTTTTTCAAGGAAATTTGAGTTCTGTCATGCAGTGCTATTAGTCTTGAGACATTTAACTCTAGTTTTACCTGTCCTTGTTTATATAAGTCGTACCATAAAAATAGAGATTAACTTGGTCTGAAGGTAAATGTCTGGAGCCTGAGCTTGCATGTCAGTATTTGACATAATGTTTGACAATTTATGCTATTGTTCATGTAAAGATTACCACAGCAAAAGTTTGGTTCTTGTCTAGGTTATTAGAGTTTAGGATGGAGATACTTAAACATAACTACTTGCTATAAAAATAGTTAACATTGTCAGCAAACATTGGTGAATCCATTATGTACTCTCTACTACAGGACTTTACATTGATGAGTGCTTTCTGTGTCATACCCTGAGTGGTCTTCACACCTGTGAATGGCCTGCATTTTTACACATTTAAAATTTTTTTCCAACACACACACAAAAAATTTACAAGAGTTTTCAAACATCATTTTATGTTTTCACAACGTGACACATTTTAATTTATTTTTTTCTTTGCTTTTTTTCCCCCCTTTTCATGCATTTTGCTCTTGTCACTATTCTCTTGGCTCTTGCATACATTTAGTAATTTACATTAACTTGTGTTACTTAGATATTAGTTCCAAATTTTAGTATGCATGAGAGTCATCTGGAGTACTTATTAAAAATAGTTTCCAGGGTCCCATCTTTGGTGATTGTTTGGGACACAGATCAGAAATCTGATTTTTTAAAAAGTTAATAAATGATTTTGATGCAGGTAGTCTAGGGACCACACTTCGAGGTAATAGTTTTTTGCTCTTCCTCTTTCTACTTTTTTTTTTTTTTTTTAATCTTTACGTGAGGACATTTTTGCATTTTTCTTCAGATAGAGCAGGAGGGAGAAAGGAAGGGAGAGAGAGAGAAACATCCATGTGAAAAAGACACATCGAGTGGTTGCCACCCACATGACCCCAACTGGGGCCGGGGACAAACTGCAACCAAGCTATGTGCCCTTAGCGGAAACCAAACTCGGGACTCTGGACCACGGGCCGACACTCTAACCACTGAACCAAACCGGCCAGGGCCCTCTTTTTCATTTTAATTAGACCTTGTGATTGCTTTTACTACACCTGCATTAGGGAAAATGTTCTCTTTGACAAGTAATTTGTTTTGTAAAATTCTTCCCCTAATATATTTGTTTTATCCTAGTTTGCTTACTTTAATTAGATTTTGCTTCAAATTTATTGATTTATAGTTTATAAATCATTTTAACTGGATTGTTTTTGATTCTTGATCTGCTCTTATATTCAGTAATCTTCTTTTTATAGTACTTCTTTAATATTCTCCTTACTTTGTTCTTACATTTTAATACATGGCATAAACTTTATAGTTAAAGGAGATTCCCTGGAAACTTGCTGAATGAAAGAAGCCAGTCACAGAAGGCCACACAACATATGACTCCATTTCTATGAAATGTACAGAATAGGCAAATCTCTAGAGACTGTGGATTAGTGGTTGACAAGAGGTGGGGGAGAAGAGGGAATGAGAAGTGGCTGTTAATGTGTACCAATATTTGGGGGGAGAGATGATAAAAGTATTCTAAAGTTGTGGTAATGGTTGCACAGCTCTGTGGCTACCTAAAAACAATTGCATTGTACACTTGAAAGGGTGAATAGTGTGATATATGGATTGTATTTCAGTAGAACTTATTTTAAAAAGTAAAGATTAAATTTTGTTTTTATTTATTTATTTAAGAATAGTTTATTGATTTTTAGAGAGAGGGAAAGAGAGAAGAGAGAAATGCCAACTTTAATCAGCTGTGTCCTGCATGTCTCCTACTGGGAATGGAGCCCTCAACCCAGGCATGTGTGGTGACTGGGAATCGAACCAGCAACCTTTAGGTGCACCAGACGACGCCCAACCAACTGAGCCATACTTTGTTTATAATTTTCCCTTTTTCTCATTTTTTAAGTTGAGTGGATTTCACACTACATAACATCAGCCATTTTATTTTATTTTATTGTTTGTTTTTGTTTTTTGGTATGGGCCCCTAGCAGAAACCGAACCCGGGACTCTTTGGTCCGCAGGCCAATACTCCAACCACTGAGCCAAATTGGCCAGGGCAAAATCAGCCATTTTAAAGTGAACAGGTCAATGGCATTTAGTATGTTCACAGTGTTGTACAATCACCACCTCTAGTTCCAAAGCATTTTCATCACCCCCAAAGAAAACCTTCTATCTGTTAAACATTGGCTTCTCATTTCCCTCTCACCTCTCTCCCTAGTAACCACTAATATGCATTTTGTCTCTATGGATTGACCTATTCTGGATATTTTGCATAATGGAATCATATGATGTATGACTTAGTGTGTCTTTCTTCTGTCAGTTAGCATAAGTTTTCAGGGTTTGTCCACATTATAACATGCATTAATCCTTCAGTACTTCATTCTTTTTATGGCTGAATAATATGCCATTGAATGTATATATCAAAATTTGTTTATCCACTCATCTATTAATGGACATTTGGGTTGTTTCTACCTTTGACTCTTATGAATAATGGCAACAGCATTATGTTTATGAAGGACATAACAAAAAATGTTCATAAACATTCATGTACAAAGTTTCTATGTAGACATTTTTCTTTTTTTTGAGTTATAATTGACATATAACATTGTGTTAGTTTTAGGTGTACAACATAATGATGTGCTTTTTGTATATTTTGTGAAATGATCACCACAATAAGTTCAGTTAACATCCATGACTCTACATAGTTGCAAAATTTCTGTTCTGGTGATGAGAACTTTTAAGATTTACTCTTTTAGCAATTTTCAGATATGGAGTACAATATTATTAACTATAGTCACCATGCTGTACTAGACATATATTTTCATTTCTCTTGGTATATACTTAGAATTGGAGTGGATGAGTCATATGGTAATTCAATGCTTAATTTTTTTGTAATTTAAAGACCTTTTTTAAGAGTAGTTGAAGTTCACAACAATAGAGGAAGGTACAGAAATTTCTCACATACCTCCTGCCTCCATACATGTAGAGCCTCCCCCATTATCAGTATCTCCCATCAGAGTGTTACACACTGTATACCTAAATTGATGAACCTACACTGACACATCATAATCACTCAAAGTCCATAGTTTACCTTAGGGTTCACTGTTGGTGTACATTCTATGGCCTTAGACAAATTTATAATGACATGTATCCATCATGTCAATATGGAGTATTTCATTGCCCTAAAAGTCTTCTATGTTCTACCTATTCATTTCCCCACCCCGTCACCTCCATCCCTAGCAACTCTTGATCTTTTTTTTTTTTAAAAAATATGTTTTTATCGATTTATTTTAGAGAGAAATCAAGGGAGGGAGAGAAAGAAACATCAATGTGAAAGAGACACATCAGTCAGGTGCCTCCTGCACACCTCTTCCTGGGGATCGAGCCCTCACCCTGGGCATGTGTTCTGACTGGGAATCGAACCAGGACATCTCAGTCCATGGGATAATACTCAATCCATTGAGCCACACCAGCCAGGCTCTATTGATCTTTTTATTGTCTCCATATTTTTGTCTTATTCAGAGTGTCATATAATTGGAATTATACAATATGTAGACTTTTCAGATTGGTTTCTTCCACTTAGTAATATATATTTTACATTCTACCATGTCTTTTCATGGCTTGTTAGCTCATTTCTTTTTAGTGGTGAATAGTATTTCATTGTCTGGAAGGATTTATTTATCCATTCACCTACTGAAGGACTTGTTAGTTTCTTCCAAGTTTTGGCAGTTATAAATAAGGCTGGTATAAACATCCATGTGTAGGTTTTTATGTGGACATAGTTTTTAGTTGTTTTGAGTAAATACCCAATGAGTGTTGTTTTTTAACATTAAAATTTTTTTTTTTTTCTTTATTGATTTTTAGAGAGACAGGAAGGGAGAGGGAGAGAGACATAGAAACGTTGATGAGAGAGAACATTCATTGGCTGCCTCCTGCATTGCCCCCCACTGGGATTGGGCCCACAACCTGGGCATGTGTCCTAACTGGGAATCGAACCGGCAACCTCTTGGTGCATGGGTTGATGCTCAACCACTGAGCCACACTGGTGGGACCATAATGCCCTTTAAAAAATATATGTATTTTCCTGTATTGAGTTAAGAGAGAGAGAAACATCGATGAGAGAGAACATTGACTGGCCGCCTCCTGCATGTCCCCCACTGGCGATTGGGCCCACAACTCAGGCATGTGCCCTGACAGGGAATCGAACCAGTGACCTCTTCGTGCATGGGTCAGTGCTCAGCCAGTGAGCCATTACAGCCGGGCAACTATAATGCCCTTTTATTGTTAAGGATGTTTCCATCTATTCCTGGTTTCGTGTGTGTGTGTGTATTTTATTGTGGTAAAATATACATAATATAAAATTTTCCATTTTATCTTTTTTTTTTTTAATCCTCACTCGAGGACATTTTTTCATTTTTTGTTCAGATAGAGTAGGAGGGAGAGAAAGGAAGAGAGAGAGAGAGAAACATCAATGTGAAAGTTACACATCGAGTGGCTGCCACCCGTACAACCCAAGCAGGGCCGGGGACAAACTGCAACCAAGATACGTGCCCTTTGCAGGAACCGAACCCGGGTCTCTCTGGACCGCAGGCTGAAGTTCTAACCGCTGAGCCAAACCGGCCAGGGCCATTTTATCTATTTTTTTTTTTTTTTGTGGTACATGCCCCAGCAGGAACCGAACCTGGGACTCTCTGGCCCGCAGGCCGACACTCAACCGCTGAACCAAACTGGCCAGGGCCATTTTATCTATTTTTAAGCATATAGTTAGTTCAGTGGCATTAAGTATATTCATATTGTTGTGCAACCATTACCACCATTCATCCATTTCCAGAACTTATTCATCATCCCAAACTGAAATTCTGTATCTATTAATCACCAAGCCCCCTGGACCCTGACAACCACCACTCTACTTTCTGTCTCTGAATCTAACTACTCTAGGAACCTCATATAAGTGGAATCACACAAATTCGACCTTTTGTGATTGCCTTATTTCACTTAGTATGTTGTCAAGGTTTTGTTGAGTATTTTTATTGTGAAAGGGTGTTGCATTTTGTCCAGTGTCTTCTCTGTGTCTGTCGAGATGATCATGTGATGTAGTACATTGATTTATTTCCCTATATTGAACTACACTTGTATTCCTGGAATAAATCCTTAGTCATAATTTGTAGTCAATTTTATTTTATTTTATTTATTTACTTATTTTAAATCTTTATTGTTGAATGTAGAATGTATTACAGATGTTCCTCATTTTTCCCCCATTGACCCCCTCCTCCCCACTCCTGCCCCCCTTCCGCCTTTTCCCACACTGTTGTCTGTGTCCATTGGTTATGCATATAAGTTCTATGGTTTATTTCTTCCCACCCCCCAACCCTTCTTTCCTTTGAGGTTTGTCAGTCTAGCAATGAATTTGTACTTCTTAATCCCTTCACCTTTTTCACCCATTCCCCCAACCCTTCTCCCATCTGGCAACCAACAAAATGTTCTCTGTATCTATGAGAATGTTTCTGTTCTACCTGTTCATTTTGTTTGCAGATTCCATTGTTGATAGATATGTATTCATTGCCATTTTGTTTGTTCATATATTTTATCTTTTTCTTCAAAAAGACCCTTCATCATTTCATATAATAACGGTTTGTTGGTGATGAACTCCTTAACTTTTTCTTGTCTGGGAAACTCTTTATATGGCCATCGATTCTAAATGACAGCTTTGCAGGATAGAGTAATCTTGGTTGTAGGTTCTTGCTTTTCATCACTCTGAATATTTCTTGCCACTCCCTTCTGGCCTCCAGTTTCTTTTGAGAAATCAGCTGACAGCCTTATGGGAACTCCCTTGTAGCTGCCTTTCTCTTGCTGCTTTTAAGATTCTCTCTTTGTCTTGAACCTTTTGCATTTTGATGATGATGTGTCTTGGTGTGGGCCTCTAGGGGTTCATCTTATTTGGGACTCTCTGTGCTTTCTGGACTTGTATGTCTGTTTCCTTCACCAAGTTAGGAAGGTTTTCTGCCATTATTGTTTCAAACAGGTTTTCAATTTCTTGTTCTCGCTCTTCTCCTTCTGGCACTCCCAAGATGCGAATGTCGGCACGCTTGAAGTTGTCCCTGAGGTTCCTTACACTATCCTCATTTTTTTTGGATTCTTTTTTCTTTTTGCTGTTTTGATTGGGCATTTTTGCTTCCTTATATTCCAAGTCGATGGTTTGCTTCTTGGATTTATGTACTGTACTATTGAATCTGTGTAAATTATTCTTTATTTCAGTTAATGCCTCCTTCATTTCTGACTGTGCATCCATCATTTCTGACTGGTCCTTTTTTATGCTCTTGAGGTTCTCACTAAGTTCATTGAGCATCCTTATAAGCAGTATTTTGAACTCAGCATCTGTTAGGTTGCTTATCTCCATTTCGCTTAGTTCTTTTCTTGGGATTTTGTTCTGTTCTTTCATTTGGGACTTGTTTCTTTGTCTCCTCATTTTGGCTGCCTCCCTGTGTTTGTTTCTGTGTATTACTTAACGAGAGGTATGGAGCTATCTGAGACCAGATGCTGCTTGTTTGAAAGAATTTAGGAAAAACCTGAAGCAGGATCCAAGACAGGCCAATCCTATGGTTAAGCAAGTGGCAACAGCTTGGGTGGGCCTGAAAGTTGGGTGGGATGGGGCCTCAGGGAGTCACCAGGGTGGGGCAACCAGTGTGAGCCAGGTTGCTTGAGTCCCAGATATGGCAGCTGTCTGCCGCCCCAGGGAAGGGCTCACCAAAGGAACAAAGGCCTCCAACAGCACGTTTGTCCAGGAGAAAGCCCCCTCTCCAGCCCTTGCTCCAGTGCCAAACAGCTCAGTTCTTCCCTGTATGTCTCTGGTGCCCCTCGAGCTGCCTCCCCTCCAAGCTTAGAGGGAGTCTCTGAGTCCGATAAGTCTGTGCTCGGGCCCTTTAAGGAGCTGCCTGGGGCTCCAGCCGCGTCAGCTTCCCTGAGACTCAGTTCCCACTGGTTCTTCCATCCAGAAGTTATGGGGACTTCTCTTCCTGGCACTGGAACCCTGAGCTGGGTACCTGGTATGGGACAGGGACCCCTCAGTCCTCAGGAAAGACCTTCCCAGCCGAGGTGTCCTCCTGATTTTTATCCATCACACATGGGTGTAGGACCAGCCTGTCGCACCTCCACCCCTCGCGCCTCCGCCCCTCCTACCAGTCTGGATGTGGCTGCTGCTTTAATTCCATAGTTTTAGGACTTCCATTCAGCTTGATTTCAGGCGGTTTTGAATGATGGTTGTTCTGTAGTTTAGTTGTAAGTTTGATGTGGTTGTGGGAGGACATGATACCACATTTACCTACACCACCATCTTGAACGGAAGTCTGTGTAGTCAATTTTAAAAAATGATGATGAGTCCTGGCCTGTTTGGCTCAGTGGTTAGAGCGACGGCCCACAGACCAGAGAGTCCCAGGTTCGGTTCCCGCTAAGGGCATGTACCTCTGTTGCAGTTTGTCACCGGCTTCAGTTGGGGTCATGTGGGTGGCAACCATTCTGTGTCTCTCTCATATCGATGTTTCTCTCTCTCTCTTCCTCCCTCTCTCCCTCTCACTCTATCTGAAGATAAATGCAAAAATGTCCTTGGGTGAGGATGATAATAATAATAATGATAATAAAAAAATAAAGTAAAATGATGGTGAACACACAATTCTTTTTTTTTTTTTTAATCCTCATCCGAGGACATCTTTCCATTTTCTGTACAGACAGAGTGGGAGGGAGAGAGAGGAAGAGAGAGAGAGGGAAACATCGACGTGAAAGGGACACATCGAGTGGCTGCCACCCGCACGACCAACCAGGGCCGGGGACAAACTGCAACCGAGGTACATGCCCTTAGCGGGAACCGAACCCGGGCCTCTCCGGACCGCAGGCGGACGCTCTAACCGCTGAGCCAAACCGGCCAGGGCCACACAATTCTTTTTTAAAAATCTTCACCCAAGGATATGTTTATTGATTTTTAGAGAGAGGAAGGGAGAGAGAAAAAGAAATAGATGTGAGAGAGAAATATTGATTGGTTGCTTCTTGCATGCACCTCAACAG
This sequence comes from Molossus molossus, assembly GCF_014108415.1. Taxonomy (NCBI): domain Eukaryota; kingdom Metazoa; phylum Chordata; class Mammalia; order Chiroptera; family Molossidae; genus Molossus; species Molossus molossus. The sequence continues at coordinate 52,095,451 of NW_023425345.1, read as the reverse complement.
GGGACCAAACCCGCAACTTAGGCATGCCCTGACTGGGAATTGAACCTACAGCCTTCCATTGTATAGGACGAGGCTCCAACCATCTGATCCACCACTAACCAGGGCATGTAATCATTTTAATGTGCTATCAGATTCAATTTGCTGGGTTGTTTTTTTTTTTGGTTAGTCCTTACCCAAGGATATTTTTCTGTTGATTTGTTGATAGAGTGGAAGGGAGGCAGGGAGGGAGGAAGAGAGAGAGAGAGATAGAGAGATTGATTGATGTGAGAGAGCACACTGATCGGTTGCCTCCTACATATGCCTCTACTCTTCCGGGTATTGAAACTGCAACCCAGGTACATGCCCTTGACTCTCTGAATTGAACCCACAACCCTTTGGTTTAATCACTTAACCGCACCACCCAGGGCTTTACTATATATATATATATATATATATATTAATATGTTTTTATTGATTCTATAGAGCGAGGGAGAGAGAGATAGAAACATCAATCAGCTGCCTCCTGCACATCCCCCACTAGGGATTGAGCCCACAACCTGGGCATGTGCCCTGTCCAGGAATCAAACCAGTAACCTCTTGGTTCATGGGTTGACGCTCAACTAATGAGCCACACTGGCCGGGCATAGTTTGCTCTTGTTTTTTCTAGTTCCTTAAAATGTAAAGTTAGATTATTTGATATAAGGTCTTTTTATGCTGGCATTTATAGCTATAAACTTCCCCCTGAGTACTACTTTCACTGTGCCCTATAAATTTTGGTATTTTAAATTTCATTTTAATTTGTCTTGGAATTTTCTAATTTACCTAGTGGTTTCTTCTTTCACTCATTGATTAAGAGTGTGTTGTTTAATTTCCACGCATTTCCAAATTTTAAATTATTCTTTGATTGATTTCCAGCTTCATTATATGATGCTTAGAGAATTTAGTTTGTATGATTTTCATCTTTTTATTTATTTATTTATTTATTTATTTATTTATTTTATTTTTTTTTTTATCCTCACCCGAGGACATTTTTTTTTTGTTCAGGTAGAGTGGGAGGGAGAGAGAGGAAGAGAGAGAGAGAGAGAAACATCGATGTGATAGGGACACATCGAGTGGCTGCCACCCGCACAACCGACCAGGGCCGGGGACAAACTGCAACCAAGGTACATGCCCTTAGCGGGAACCGAACCCGGGTCTCTCAGGACCGCAGGCTGATGCTCTAACCGCAGAGCCAAACCGGCCAGGGCGATTTTCATCTTTTTAAACTTAATTGAGGATTGGTTTATGACCTTACATGTGCTCCTTCCTAGAGAATGTTTTATGTGTACTTGAGAATAAAATATATATTCTGCTGTTATTGGGTAGAATGTTCTGTATATGTTATTTAGGTCTACTTGGTTTATAGTATTCAAGTCCTTATTGATCTTATGTCTAAATGTCCACTCATTATTTAAAGTGGGATATTGAAGTCAACAATCATTATAGTAGAAGTGTCTATTTTTCTCTTCAGTTCTGTCAGTGTTTGCTTCTTATACTTGGGAATTCTGTTGCTTGGTGTATACATGTCAATAATTATTATATCTTCTTGATAAAGTGGCCTTTTAAAATCAATATAAAATGTTCTTATTTGTCTTGTGTAACATTTTTTTTATATACTTTATTTATTTATTTTTAATCCTCACCCGAGGATATTTTTCCATTTATCTTTAGATAGAGTAGGAGGGAGAGAGAGAAACATCTATGTGAAAGAGCTACATCGACTGGTTGTGTCCCGTGCGACCCTGATCAGGGCCGGGGATGAACCACAACTGAGGTACATGACCTTGGCTGGAATTGAACCTGGGTCTTGTTGGTCCGCGGGTTAACGCTCTAACCGCTGAGCAAAACCAGTCAGGGCTCTTGTAACATTTTTTACTTAAGTTCTGTTTTGTCTGATATATGTATAGTGTTCTCAGCTCTCTTTTGGTTTTCATCTTTTATTTTTACCCTGTTTGTGTGCTGTGTCTAAAGTGAGTCTTTTGTAAGCAGCACATGGTTGGCCTTTTTAAAAAAAATATACTTCTGTCAATCTGTGTCTTTAATTGGTGAGTTCATTTATTTGTATGTAAAGGGATTACTGATATTTCTGCCATTGCACTGTTTTCTATGTATCATATCATTTTTTTTGTTCCTCAATTTCTCTAATACTGCTTTCTTTTTGTTTGTTTGTTTGTTTTTGTTATAATATGTTGATTCCCTCTATGTTTCTTTTTGTATATAGTTTTAGTTATTTTCTGAATGGTTACTGTGGGGGTTACAGTTAATAACAATCTAAGTTTACAGCAATCTAATTCGAATTGATACCAATTAAGCTTCAACAGCATACATTAAACCAGACTTATTGTGATAATTTTGCAATATATACAAATATTGGACCATTATATTGTACACCTGAAACTAATATAATGTTATATATCAATTATATCTCAGGAAAAAGAGCATATATTAACTGTTCCTATCCAACTCCATTCCTCTCTTTATGTTGTTACTGTCACAAATGATATCTTTATATATTGAATGCCTATTTCTATAGTTTTATAAGTATTGTTTCATGCATTCATTTTAAATCATACAGGAAACAAAAAGAAGAGTTACATACCTAAAATACAATATGCTAGCTTTTATATTTAACTATGTAACCTTTGCAGTAATATTTATTTATTTGTTTATTTATTCTTTTAAGTTATTATTATTACTTTTTTTGTTAATTTTCACCCAAGGATATTTTCCTATTAATTCTTAGAGTGGAAGGGAGGTGGAAAGAAAGAGAAAAAAAGAGAAACATCGATGTATTAAGACACATGGATTGGTTGCCTCCCTGACAACCCCGACCAGGACTGGGGATTGAATTTGTAACCCAGGTATGTGCTCCTGATTGGAAATCAAACTCGTGATTCTTTGGTCTGCTGGCCAAAGTTCTAACTGCTGAGCCAAACCAGCCAGGGTGATCTTTAGTCCACTAGCAATGAACTCCATTAGCTTTTGTTGAGAAATCTCTAATTTCTCTTTCATTTTAGAATTCTTGGTTGATAGTTTTTACTTTATTTATTTATTTTTTTATTATTATTTTTTTTATCCTCACCTGAAGACATTTTTCCATTTTTTGTTCAGGTAGAGTGGGAGGGAGAGAGAGAGAGAACCGTCGATGTGAAAGGGACACATCAAGTGGCTGCCACCCGCACGACCAACCAGGGCCGGGGACAAACTGCAACCGAGGTACATGCCCTTAGCGGGAACCAAACCCGGGTCTCTCCGGACCGCAGGCCGACGCTCTAACCGCTGAGCCAAACCGGCCAGGGCAGTTTTTACATTATTTTTAATATGTCATCCCACTGCCTTTTGGCCTCTATGTTTTCTGATGAGATATTGGCTGTTAACCTCATCAAGGGTCCCTCATATGTAGCGAGTCACTTCCTGCTGCTGCTCTGAAGATTTACTCTTTGTTTTTCAACAGTTTGAATATAATCTATCTTGGTGTGGATTTCATTGAACTTACTTACCCTGTTAAAGTTTGTTGAGCTTCTTGGATGTGTAGATGCATGTCTTTCTTTAATTTAGAAAATTTTTGACTGTTAATTCTTCAAAAAATTTTACTGCCTGTTTCTTTTCTCTTCCTGGGGCTCCAATAATGTGTATGTTGATAGACTTGATGGCCCCTTCGGCTGTGTTCTTTTTCTTTTTTTTTAATTTACTTTTCTTTCTTCTTTTTAGCCTGAGTAATATCAATGATCTTATCTCCACATTTGCTGATTCTTCTGCCTGGTCAAAATCTGAAGTTGAACCCAGTGAATGTTCAACCCCAGCTATTGTACTTTTTTGTCCAGAACTTCTATATGATTCCATTTTATAATTTCTATCTTTTTTATTGCTATTCCTTAGTCATACATTGTTATCCTGATTTCCTTTAGTTATTTGTCCATGGTTTCCTTCAGTTCTTTGAGCATAATTAAGGCAGTTAATTTAGCTGCTCTCTCTGGAACATGCCTGCATCTTTCCCTAACCCCTACCCCCTTCCTCCTAGGCACATTTCCTTGCCTCTCTCCTCCTGAGCTCCAAGGGTCCCTTTTTTGCCTCTATAACTTGTTTCCTGAGTCCCTTTCTTCTACAGCTCACTTCTTCTACCTCTGTGACCTTCTAAATAAACTTTCTTTTACAGTTTGAAGAAAAAAAAAAAAAAGACAGTTAATTTAAAATCTTTGTGTAGTAAGTCTAGTATCTGGGCTTGCTTAGGAATGGTTTCTGTCAGTCGTCCATCCCACCCCCCCAATGGACCGTACTTTCCTGTGTCTTTGTATGCTTCATAATTTTATTTTGTGATTAAGAATTGTACATTTTGAATATTGTAATGTGATAGCTCTGGGAATCAGATTCTAGTCCCTCCCTAGAGATTACTATTGTTGGCAAAATTGTAGTCATCCATTTGTTTAGTGACTTTTCCAAACTATTTTTGCAAAGAGTTTTTCTTGTATGTGGTCAATGAAGTCTCTTGTTATCTCCATGGTCAGCCAGTATCTTGACAGAGATTTCCTTAAATGCCTGGGTCACATAGGAAAAGAAAAGGGTAGGGAAGTGTTCTGTTTTTGTTTTTTTAAATCCCTTTGTCTAACTCTGGGAAAGATGCTTCAGCCATGGGAGTTGAAACAATGGCCAGCTTCTGTGCTAGCTTCTCAGCAATCAAAAGCAGTGATCAAAAGACATAATTTTGATTTTTGGAGGACCTAGCCGCTATTGCTTATCCTGGCACTAGCAAGCTGAAACAGGATCTTGAGCAACTGTCCCCACTTCTGCCTTTCATTGCACTGGGAGCTTCAGGATGATAGATGCTACACCAAACACTGAAATTCACTAAAATTTACCAGTCTCTTTCTTTATCAAGCACTCTCTTAGAGACTGAAAGTGTTCAACTAGATTCCAGAGTTCCAAATAGTTGCTTCAAGCATTTCTTGTTGGCTCAATAGTTGTTTTGGTGGTTGGACCAATTCCTAGAGCTTCCTACTTTACTATCTTCTATGATCTCTGTTCTTAATTTATAATAGCCTTCTAACTGGTCCAACACTGCCTCTAACTCTGCACTTACGAGCCCCCCAGTGTATTCGCTACACAGAAACTTTTGTAAATGTGTGTATATTTTGTTTGTTTGTTTGTTTGTTTGTTTGTTTATATTTATCCTCACCGGAGGACACTCCTCCACTTTCTGTTCAGATAGAGTGGGAGGGAGAGAGAGAAACAGAGAGAGAGAGAAACATCAACGTGAAAGGGACACATCGAGTGGCCGCCACCCACACGACCAACCAGGGCCCGGGACAAACCGCAACCAAGGTATGTGCCCTTAGTGGGAACTGAACCCGGGTCTCTCTGGACCGCAGGCCAATGCTCCAACCGCTGAGCCAAACCAGCCAGGGCTATTTTGTTAATTTAAAAACTAATAATTTCAGACTTGCAGAATATTTGAAAAAATAGTACAAAGATTTTGTGAATATCCACCCAGATTCCTCAAATGTTAACACTTTACTGTATTTGCTTTATCTTTCTCCCTGTCTCTCCAAATACCTAAAATTATTTTTTCTGAACTTTTTAAGATTAAGTTTCAGATGGGATGCGCTTTAATACATAAATACTTTAGTGTGTATTTTTTTTAATTGATTTATTTATTTATTTTTTTTTTTATCCTCACCCGAGGATATTTTTCCATTTTTGGTACAGATAGAGAGGGAGGGAGAGAGAGGAAGAGAGAGAGAGAGAAACATCGATGTGAAGGGACACATCGAGTGGCTGCCACCCGCACGACCAACCAGGGCCGGGGACAAACTGCAACCGAAGTACGTGCCCTTAGCGGGAACCGAACCCGGGTCTCTCCGGACCGCAGGCCGACGCTCTAACCGCTGAGCCAAACCGGCCAGGGCTAATTGATTTATTTTTAAAGAGAGAGAGAGAGACTGATTTGTTATTCTACTTATTTCTGCACTCATTGGTTGATTCTTTTATGTACCCTGACTGGGGATTGAATCTGCAATCTTGGCGTATTGGGATGATGCTCTAACCAACTCAGGAACCTAAGACCAACACAATACTATAAACTATGGACCTTATTCATATTTTGCCAATTTTCCCAATAATGTTCTTTATAGAGAAGACTACCCAAGGAAAGATTATATTGTTGTTTCAGTTGTCATATCTCTTGTTTTCTTTAATCTCATACAGTTCCTAAGTCTGTCTTTGTATTTTTTTTTAAACTTTATTGTTGAATGTATTACAGATGTTCCTCATTTTCCCTCATTGACCACCTCCTCCCCACTCCTGTCCCTCCTCCTGCCTTTCCCCACACTGTTGTCTGTGTCCACTGGTTGTGCATATATGCATGTAAGTTCTTTGGTTTATTTCTTCCCACCACCCCCCCAACCCTTCTTCCCTTTGAGGTTTGTCAGTCTAGCAACCAATTTGTACTTCTTAATTCCTTCATCTTTTTAACCCCCCTCCCATCTGGCAACCAGCAAAATGTTCTCTGTATCTATGAGAATGTTTCTGTTCTGCTTGTTCGTTTTGTTTGTAGATTCAGTTGTCAATAGATATGTATTCATTGCCATTTTGTTTGTTCATATATTTTATCTTTTTCTTCAAAAAGACCCTTTATCATTTCATATAATAACGGTTTGGTGGTGATAAACTCCTTTAGCTTTTCCTCATCTGGGAAACTCTTTATATGGCCATTGATTCTAAATGACAGCTTTGCAGGGTAGAGTAATCTTGGTTGTAGGTTCCTGCTTTTCATCACTCTGAATATTTCTTGCCACTCCCTTCTGGCCTGCAAAGTTTCTTTTGAGAAATCAGCTGACAGCCTTATGGGAACTCCCTTGTAGATAACTAAGTGCTTTTCTCTTGCTGCTTTTTTTTATCCTCACCCGAGGACATTTTTTCATTTTTTGTTCAGATAGAGTGGGAAGGAGAGAGAGGAACAGAGAGAGAGAGAGAGAAACATCGACGTGAAAGGGACACATCGAGTGGCTGCCACCCGCACGACCAACCAGGGCCGGGGACAAACTGCAACCGAGGTACGTGCCTCTAGTGGGAACCGAACCCGGGTCTCTCCGGACCACAGGCCGACGCTCTAACTGCTGATCTAAACCAGCCAGGGCTCTCCCTAATCAGGGATCGAAACTGCAACCTGGGTGTGTGCCCTCATCCGGAATTGAACCCGCCACTTTTTGGTATGTGGGCCGACCCTCCAACCAACTGAACCACACCAGCCAGGGCTTGCTTGCTTGCTCATTCATTCATTCATTCATTCATTCATTCATTCATTCATATCAACATAGCCTCATAGATTACTTTATGCAGTAATCTTTTATTATCACTATATGTTTTGATCAAATTGTTTCAGATTTGGCCAGAGGAACTTTTTCTAGCTGGCTCCATGCAGAAGGCTTTTAAAATTAAGGTCTTGTTGATGCTTTTTGCCCTGAGGTAACTATTTTATTTTCTTTTCATTAAAAAAAAAATCCTCACCCGAGGATACTTTCCCATTTATGTTCAGATAGAGTGGGAGGGGGATTAAGAGAGCGAGAGAAACATCCATGTGAGAGAGACATCGATTGGTTGCCTCTCATACTACCTCCACCAAGGCCGGGGACCAAACTATAACCGAGGTATGTGCCCATTAGGGCTCTAAACTACTGAGCAGAACTGGCCAGGGCCTGAGGTAATTATTAATAGAACCCTCCTTCACTCACCAAAGTGTCTCTGTTTGAGTGATAAACTGTATAACAAATTATATATGATAACAGATCATGTTACTTTTCTCCTGAAAGTTCTCCAATGATTTTGCATCTCTCTTTGAATAAAAACCTCAGTTCAGGCATTGATCCACATGAGTGTCTTTCTGACCATCTTGTCCATATCTATTGTCTTCCTGGCTTGCTCTGTTCCAGCCACATCTTGCTTTCTTACAGCTTCTCACATACTGTGCAGTTAGGCCTGATGATACAATCAGGGCCTTTGCTTTTGCATTACTCTTCTTGGGATAATAGTTGAGAAGAGGTGCGGTAGAGGAGAACAAGGAAAAGGAACCTCAGTTGTCAGCTAGAACTTCTAAAACGGGAACCTCTAAAAAGGGAAGTATAATGAGAGATGAGAGTATACAGGTAAACCCATCCGGTTTGGATAGGCCTTGCGAGCCCTATTGAAAAACTAAGTATCATGATTTCACTGAGAAGCTACTGAAGTATTGTAAACAGAGTAGTGATATTTTAGATTTACATTTTTGAAGGTTACTCTGCCTGCAGATTGGAGGATAATGATGAAAAGCTAGTTATTATTCCTAAGAAGGGTTGAAGCTCGGTGAACTGGTTATCTTCTCTTCTGCTTTGCATATTCTTAGAAATGTAACTGATTCTCCATCTGTAAAAGAAATGGAGCAAATACAGTTGTGCTTTGATTGCATCATCAGGCCTAACTGAGGGTGTCTTGGAACATGTTGACCCTTTTGAAGAAAGGGCCTTCATCAAAGGTGTGGTCTGAAGGAGGAGTATTGTTTTTTATATGTTTTTATTGTTTTTTTTTTAGGGAGAGAGAGATAGAAACATCAATGTGAGAGAGAAACACAACCTCCTGCCTCCTGAACAACCACCACTGGGGATCAAGCCCGCAACCTGGGCATGTGCCCTGACCGGCAATCGAACTGGAACCTCTCAGTCAATGGGACGATGCTCAATCCACTGAGCCATACCAGCTTGGCAAGGAGGAGTATTTTTATAAGCCCTACCACTGTGACCTTAAAGGGAGAAAGGATAGCTAAGCCTTTTACCATTTCATAGGACTAGTGTTCTAGTACTTACAGGATTTCTCCAGACATCATTATCAGTTAAAGTTTTAAAAAACAGAAAAATGCCTATGCTTGTCTTTCAGTACTAGGAGGAATGGTGGACTAGGGAGATTGTATGGCTTTGAAGCTAGGTTTGGTAGTGGGGATGGAATGGGCAAGGCAGAAGAACTCCAAGGGTGGCGAATGATATACTTCTTGCCAGTGAAGAGGGAGTGAAGCTTAACTGCAATAAAGAAGAACTGGCAGACATTTTGGACCTGAAAAGAAGCTTTGAGGCTCAGCACTAAAAAGGCCTAAGTGTGGTTTTCCTTAGTCGCAGGAAAACAAAAACAAAAAACTCTTGTTTTCCCAGTTAGGTCATACTATGATGGTAGATATCAGATCTTTGAATACTGAAATGGAAGTCTATTTTCTAGATCACAATTGTCAGATTTTCGGAATACAGTCGTCCCTTGCCACTTTGCGCTTCGACTTTTGCAGCTTTACTCCATTGTGGTTTTTCAAATATATTCATTAAAAAGTTGATCGAGACAGTGAAGATGATACAGCACGCTCTCGGTTGTTTGAGTCAATTATACACCCCTGTATTACAATTAAAATTAAAATTACTGGCCCTGGCCGTTTTGGCTCAGCAGTTAGAGTGTCAGCCTGCAGTCCAGAGAGACCCGGGTTCAGTTCCCGCTAAGGGCATGTACCTCAGTTGCAGTTTGTCCCCAGCCCTGGTTGGGTCTTGCGAGTGGCAACCACTCAATGTGTCCCTTTCACGTCCATGTTTCTTTCTCTCTCTCTCTCTCTCTCTCTCTCCAACCCCCTCCTTCCCTCCCTCCCTCCCTCCCTCCCTCCTTCCCACTCTGTCTGAACAAAAAATGGAAAAATGTCCTCAGGTGAGGATAAAAAAAAAAAAAATTACTTATGTATGGTCTGTAGGCCTATGTATTTGAGCACCCCAGGAATCCTTCAATTCCAGGTGCAACTGCTAGAGTCTGGAATGGATTAGCCACGATAAATGAGGGACAGTATTCATATAACCCATGAGTATTGTTGCAGGTTGCCATTCATCACCTTGCATTTAATGGGAAGGGTCAGTAATTTCAGAAACTTAATAAAAGAGCATGGTACTAATGATGCCACAGGTGATGTTTTCAATTAGCAGTGTTTTAATGAGATTTGTAGGTTGGTAAGAGCTAATCCTATAATGCAGGGGAAAAAGTGATAAAGCAGGCCTATATCTGGCAAATCTCATGAGGTAAGGCTTTGTTAATTCAGAAGTCTCTGATTAAACATTTAATATCTTACGAGTCCTCTGGAAGGAAGTAAGACTTGCAAACATTTGAAATTAGAAGTTTTTAGTGATTTTCTTAGCTAAAGGAAAATTTAAAAAAACACATTGCTTATAGAAGTAAGTTAGTGACTTGGCAAATAACTCAGCAGAGTAGAAATGAGGGAAATTCACAGACTTGGCGGGGGAACAAATTAGCTTCCTTGTTTTGGTAAACTTTGAGAGGTACATGATGGCAACTATTTAACCCTCAGGTCTCTCATAACTGTGCTGAAGAAATAGAATGGTTTATACTTAAGAGCAGCTTCTTAAAGTAATTAAAGAATATTTAGTCCATTTTGAGATCTGGAAAAAAGTTACAGAAACAGTACAGTCAAAGCCCGGTTCTCTAACGTCTCCCATCTCTAACAATTCAGTTCTTGACCAGGTTGTTCATGGAAAAATGTCTTGGTTGTCGAAGAAAATTTGGGTTCTGGCCTGACATCATCCTATGCACCGTAAGGTTGCCAGTTCAGTTCCCAGTCAGGGCACATACCGAGGTTGCTGATTTGACACCTCCCCCCCCCCACACACACACACACTCAGGGTGTATATGGGAGGCAACCAATTGATGTTTCTCTCTCTTCCCTTTCTCTCTAAAATCAATCAAAATACATTTAAAAAACAAAACAAACAAAAATAACTTGGGTTCTGGACCTAACAACCCTTTCATGCTGATACATATGTGATGAATCAAGCTTCTCTTAGGCAACAAAGGAAAGAATGCTTGAGTATGAATCGGTTTACTCTAAACCTGGCATTGTTAATGTCTCAGGAAATTGTGCTGTGAATATTTATTGAGAAATATTACCATGACAAAGATGTAGCAAAACATGCAATCAACTTGTGCATTGACAAGCAGTGTTTCACTTGGGGCAAGTGTTAAAACATAGGCAAACAGTATGGCTAGTGGTTGAGCATCGACCCATGCACCAAGAGGTCGCCAGTTTGATTCCTGGTCAGGATACATGCCCAGGTTGTGGTCCCAATCCCCAGTGGGGGGCATGCAGGAGGCGGCCAATCGATGTTCTCTCTCATCGATGTTTCTATCTCTCTCTCCCTCTCCCTTCCTCTCTCCAAAAAAACCAATAAGGAAAAAAAAAAACACACAAAACAAAACATAGGCAAAAACAAACATGATTGGATAGGTTTTTAGTGAGAGAGAGGCCCAGTGAGCCTGAAACAAGATCTAGTGGAGCAAAGAGACAAAAGAGAAAAAGAACTCAAGGAGAATAGCTACCTGATGTTTTCATGAAGAGGGGATTCCTCTTCCAAATAATAATAATCCGTTCATCCTTCCTGTTCATATTCAGTCACTAAAAGCTCTCAACATTAAAGGTAAGTTGTTCTGTCTACATAAGTTTTTTTTTTTTACTGTACATTTCATTTCCTTTTTGTTAAATTTTCATTTACATTTTATGCCCCCTTTTTTAAGTGTTTATTTATAGATTAAACAGTACATTAGATGTGTATTGTATATAAGAAAAGTTAAAATAGAAGCATTTGGGGATCTGGAATGGATTCATTCAATTTACATTATTTCTAATGGGAAAAAATGATTTGGCTTTTGAACAAACTGCTTCACAAACAGTCTTCTGGAACGAATTAAGTTTAAAAACCAAGGGTCCACTGTATTCCTAAAGAAAGACTATCAGATGACTAATATCTCTATTGGGCAGCATCAGTATAAAGTCCAAATATGGCCCTGGCCAGTTTGGCTTAGCAGTTAGTGTTGGCCCTCGGACCAGAGTCACAGGCTCGATTTCTGGTCAAGGGCATATACCTAGGTTGGGGGTTTGATCCCTGACCCTGACTGGGGTCGTGCGGGGAGGCAAGCAGTCATGTCTCTTTCACATCGATGTCTGTCTGTCTTTCTCTTTCTCTCTCTATATCTCTATCTCTATCTCTATCTCTATCTCTATCTCTATCTCTATCTCTATCTCTATCTCTATCTCTATCTCTATCTCTATCTCTCTCCCTTCCTCCGTTCCTCCCTCCCTCTCACTCTGTCTGGAAAAATCAGTGGAAAAATATCCTCTGGTGAGGGTTTAAAATAAATAAGTAAACAAATAAAAATAAAAAATAAAATACAGCCCAGCTGGTGTGTGACCCAGTGGTTGAGTGTCGACCCATGGACCAAGAGGTCACAGGTTCAATTCCCAGTCTGGGCACATACCCGGATTGCACGCTCAATCCCCATTGGAGTTGTGCAGAAGGCAGCTAGTCAGTATTTCTCTCCCTCTCCCTTCCTCTCTCTTTAAAATAATCAATAAAAACATAAAAATAAACTTAAAAAATAAAATCCAAATATTGTGTTTTTATCTACTGCTCACTTGTGTTTTGACATACTCACAGTCTGTGCTCCAGATCTGAAGTTGGAGGGGAGTAGAGCTAAACTCAGAGCAGAGTGGTGTAAAATACCTATTAGAAACATACCAGGCCCTTTCGAGTCACGTCATTTTCATTTTTACTATGTATTTTAAAATGATTAATTTATGCCTTCTTGATTAGTAATACTGTAAGGACAATGAACTAGAATGTTTATAAAATAGTATGATTCTTTGTGAAAAGTTAGAAATTTAGATGACAGTGATGCTGTGCTCTGTAAAGGGACCTTATCTATAATGGGTTTATTGCTATATCCTGCCAATTAAATAGTGCTCGAGCCCTGGCCAGTTTGGCTCAGCGGTTAGAGCGTCTGCCCATGGACCAGAGAGCCCTGGGTTCAGTTCCCGCTAAGGGCACGTACCTTGGTTGCAGTTCGTCCCAGCCCCAGCTGGGGTTGTGTGGGTGGCAACCAGTCGATGTGTCTCTCTCATATACATGTTTCTCTCTCTTCCTCCTTCTCTCCCTTCCACTCTATTTGAAGATAAATGCAAAAAAATATTTTTAAAAAAATGCCTGGAACATCATAGGTGCTCACAGACTATTAGCTGAATAAATAGAAAAATAAAAAGGTTTAGAAGGGATTTATTGATTCAATGTCAAACCCAGTGTTTTCCCCCAGTAGTGGTGATAGAACAAACTCCTTTGTTCTTAGTGGTAATGTTTCAAGATGGCTCACTGAGGACCTCTGTAAAATCAGGTCTTGGTACAGAAAGGAGGTCATCCTAGATGATAAAGAGATCAAACTCAATATCTTGGCTTATTAAGACATAGCTAGCACTCAGAGTAATTAAGCTCACCAACATCTTCCCAGTTCTGATCTAATTGGCATGGAATGTGGCCTGGAAGGGATATTTATAAGGCCCCCCCCACACACACACACACACACCGTGATTCTTAAGTCACGGGTTGAGAACCACTGGTATTTACATGCCTTCCCTACTGACCTGACACCTTCAATTTAGCAATGCAGTATACAAGTACAGCAGATGACTTGAAAGCTATTTTATTTCCAAATATTTGCTGACTTCAAAAGATGGATTTGGATTGCAGTTTTTTTTACAGTCTTTGGTAGGATATACATTGTCTGTTAGGTTTAGCAGCATTGTTTGTTGCTTTGCAATGGAGAGTTTAGTATATATGAGTTTAAAAATGAGAGTCAAAAGGGACCCAATAAGGATAAGTTGGAGGAAGAGTCACTTTTCTATTGAGTACCATCTGTGTTTCCTCTCTGTGAGTCTCTTGCTATTTGTTTATCTTTTTTTTTAAATCCTCATCTGAGGATATTTTTCCATTTATCTTCAGATAGAGTGGGAGGGGGAGGGAGTGAGAAAGAGAGAGAGAGAGAAACATTGATGTGAGAGAGACACATCGATTGGTTGCCTCCTGCATGACTCCAACTACGGCCAGGGACCAAACTATAACCAAGGTATGTGCCCTTAGCAGGAACCGAACCCAGGTCTCTCTGGACCGCAGGCCAGTGCTCTAACCGCTCAGCCAAACTGGCCAGGGCTGGTTTGCTTTCTTTTGAGGCTCCCACCACTTCTTTGCTCCTGATCAGTTTCTTCTTCGTGGTCAAATTAGGTTCAGAATATAATTCTACTATGTCTTCTGGGTAGTAGAATAATTATCAAGGCAACTTTTAAGATGATATATGCTGCTTTTTAGTTGAATGAGATTTTTTCACTAGACATTCAGGTAGCAGAAATCTTTTATCACTTTGTGGCATAAGGCTCTTAACCAAGAAAGTAAGATAATTTTACCATTACTCAGTAGTCAGGACATTTCACTGGCTTCATGTTAAAACTTGCAGGACCATTCCTGGCTGTAGTGGCTCATTGGATTGAGCGTCATTCCATGGACTGAGAGGTCCCTTTTGGATTCAGGGTCAGGGCACATGACCCATTTGCAGGCTCAGTCCCCAGTAGGGGGTGTGCAGGAGGCGATCGATGTTTCTCTCTCACAGCTCTGTTTCTCTCTCTCTCCCTTGATCTCTAAAAAAAAAAAAAAAAAAAAAAAAACGTTTAAAAAACAAACAAAAATAACCTTGCAAGCCATCTCTCTTTGCCGTCTCCCCTGATCTGCTCACAAATCCAAGGAAATCAGTTCTTTTCTTTCTTTAAAGGTATTATGACCATTTTTAAAATGTCTTATTCAGCATCTGTTGGTGTTCTTTTATAAAAAATATTTTTTATTGATTTTTTTTTTTTTTTAGAGAAGGGAGGGGGAGGGAGGGAGAGAGAAGAGAGAAGCATTGATGTGAGATTGGCAGGAATCAAGCCCACAACCCGGGCATGTACCTTGACCAGGAATTGAACCAGGAAACTTTTTAAAAATATATTTTTAAATTTATTTTTGAGAGAGAGAGAAACATCAATGAAAGAGAAACATTGATCAGCTGCCTCTTGCACGCCCCCTACTGGGGATTGAGCCCACAACCCAGGCATGTGCCCTGACCAGGAATCGAACCGGGACCTCTCAGTCCATTAGATGATGCTCAATCCACTGAGCCGAGAGAGGAAGGGAAAGGTAGAGAGAGATGGAAACTTTGATGAGAGAGAACATCGATTGGCTGCCTCCTGCATGCCCTCCACTTGGGATTGGGTCCACAACCTGGGCATGTGCCCTGACCAGGAATTGAACTGGCGATCTCTTGGTGCATGGGTTGATGCTCCACCACTGAGCCACACCAGCCGGGCTTAAATTTTTATCTATTCATTTGAGAAAGAAAGAGGATGGGAGGGAGGGAGAGAGATACATACATCTATTTGTTGTTCCACTTATTTATGTATTCATTGGTTTATTCTTGTATGTACCCTGATGTCCACTTTCAAATGTGGATTTCCACTTATTGGTGCATATTTTAAAAATATACAGTACCTAACCCTGGCCAGTGTGGCTCAGTTGGTTGGAGCGTCATCCCATACACCAAAAGGTGGTAAGGTTGATTCCTGTTCCAGGCATATACCCAGGTTGTAGGTTTGCTCCCTGCTCAGGGTGCTTGCAGGAGGCACCTGATCGATGTTTCTCTCACATCAATGTTTCTCTTTCTCCTCACCCCTTTCCTATCTTTAAAAATCTATTTAAAAAAATATAGGTGTATACACACACACATTCAATTTATTTTTTTAACAGGTAAGATTTCTATATTCTTATCTTTAATCAGAGGTACTACGAGATGTTGAGAATTCCAAAATGATCACAGTGTATTAGGGCTGAATGCAAATAAACAAAAACAAAAATCATACCAACAAAAATTTACTGAGCACATAAAAGAGAAGCTATTCCTTCAAATAGTGTTTCACTGAATGAATTTAATGCATGAAGCAATCAGAGTATATAATAAAATGCCAAACTATACATTGGTAGCAACTAGTTAAGAGTCTACCAGAGTGGGTTTTTCTAATCTACACTCAACTTACATTTGAGAAGAAGTGAACTTCTCTGTATTTCCAAAATTATTTCTTGTTGAATTTGTTATTGTTTTCGTATAAGCAGAGGCCTAGTACTGTAGTTATTTTTTAAATATATTTTTATTGTTGAAAGTATTACAGAAGTCCCTCCATTTTTTTTTTTTTTTTACCTCCATTGACATCCTCTCCCCTCCCCACCTTCACCACATTGTCGTCTGTGTCCATTGGTTATGCCTATATGCATATAAGTTCTTTGGTTTTTTTCTTCCCACTCCCCCCCCCCCCCCACCTCTGAGGTTAGTCAGTCTGTTCCCTACTTCCATGTTTCTGGATCTATTTTTTTTTTACAGTTTATTGTGTTCATTACATTCCACAATTAAGTGAGAGCATATGATACTTGTCTTTCTCTGACTGGCTTATTTCACTTAGCATAATACTCTCCAGGTCCGTCCATGTCATCACAAAGGGTAAAAGATCATTCTTACGGCTGCATTCCATTGTGTAAATGTACCACAACTTTTTTATCCACTCAGCTACTGATGGACACTCTGGCTGTTATTTGAGGTTTTTAGATCTTAAAAATCTCTGATGGCCCTGTCAGTGTAGCTCAGTAGATTGAGCCTCGTCCTATGCACCAAGAGGTTGCCAGTCCGATTCCTGGTCAGAGCACATGCCCAGGTTGAGGGCTTGATCCCCAGTAGGGGGTGTGTAGGAGGCAGCCAGTCAATGTTTATCACATTGAGGTTTCTATCTCTTCTTTTTCCCACTCCTTTCCTCTCTCTCTAAAAATCAATTTAAAGATATTTTTTAAATTTCTCTGATGAGAAAATACAGTTTTGTGTATTTGGTTTGGCTGTACTAGTTTGAGTTAATTTTAGATATAACTTTAGAATCATTTTAGAATTCCAGCTTCAAATGATAGTCCTTTGCTAAGTCATGAGGGGTTAGGTTTAATACCACATAATATTGAGAAGACTAGAAACTGTTGCTATATATTAACCTTGCTAGGCACTGACATTTAAGAAGGGGGGGAAAAACACACAGTACGTTCCTAAAGGTTGAGCTGTTGGCTATGTTACAAAATCTGTTTTGTCTTGATTCCTGGTAATCTTCACTAGCTCTTCAAGGAATCATCAGATGTGATATACTTAGGAATGGTATGGCCACAAAGTCTCCCAAAGACCAACGTCTTTTATTGCACTGTAATAAAAGTTATGTGAATGTGTGCTCTCTCTTTAGATATCTGATAACTGGGAGTGCTACTAAGTGATTAATAGGTGGGTAGAGTATACCAAGTATATGCTGGACAAAGGGATGATTCATGTCCTGGGTGGGACAGAGCAGGACAGCTTAAGATTTCATCACACTACTCAGAACACTGAGCAACTTAAAACTTAGGAATTGTTTATTTATGAAATTTTCCATTTAAAATTTTCAGACTGCAGGTGACTGAAACCATGGGGAAATCGAGCATAAGAGGGTACTGTTCTATAAAGATACTGAAGTTGGTGCCTTTCTGAGAGCAAATATGTTACTGAGTGTCCTAAATTGAGATTTTGGAACTCTATATACAATGTTCAGAGCCCTTTTAGGAATACCTGTCTATGTTTCCTAGAAACACATTCTTTGAAAACTTAGGTGGTTTTAATAGTGATTATCTGTCATTGCTCACATTGTTGTGGTCGGGATATCACAGCAGGTAATCTGAACTGAGTAGTTGGAAAGAAACTCTACAAAAGTGAGTAATGTTTATGGTTTGCCAAAGCAAATTGCAGTTAAATTGCTTCCACAATAAGTCTGCTCTTACACCTTTGTCAGCTGTTAACATAAGTCATTTACTTGTTTTATTTCAGTGATGTCCTTGCATTGCCCATTTTTAAGCAAGAAGAGTCAAGTTTGCCTCCTGATAATGAGAATAAAATCCTACCTTTTCAGTATGTGCTTTGTGCTGCCACCTCTCCAGCAGTGAAACTCCATGACGAAACCCTGACGTATCTCAATCAAGGTTAGATGTGTCCTTATTCATTAGTCTTATTGCAGACCTGCTGGATTCATGATATTTTAATTAGTTACACTTTATGTAAAAATTGCATCTTTCCAGTGTGGCCTGTCAAAGTCAAAGACTTACTTCAGATATTTGAATTTTAATGTCATGTGATATATATTAATGGCTTCTTTTGTTTACCTGCCCATTTTTAGTTCCCATCTCCCTCTCTTTTTCAATGCATGTTCCCTGAACATCCCCATTGGTTACTATCTCAGAAGTAATACCCTACCTAGCATTATTGTTTATCAGTTGTGTGGCCTTGGACAAGTTGCATAAATTCTTTACATTTCAGTTCCCTTATCTGTAAAAGTGGGATTGATAATACCTTAGAGAGTTGTATTAATTAAATGATAAAAATGTATGAAAATATTTAGCACAGTGCCTAATATATATAGTAAAGAATTATAGTTGTTGTAACTAATGTTAATACTATTATACTCTTGTATATTGAACCAACTGAATTTTATTCTTTTTTTTTTTTTTTTTTGGCCTCTAAGGCAATTTATGAAAGTTTTTGCTGTTAACAACTATCTGCCATACATCCATAAACAAGACATTGTAGGGGATACAAACTTTCATAAGATTCTATCTCTACTCTTCTAAGCTTGAGAGGGCTTTTACCAAGTTTTACTCTATCCTTAAGTGATCTGAAAACCTTTTTCTACAGTGTGTCAATTCTAGATGATGCTGGCAATATGGCGATGATGATGACAGCTGACATACATTGAGTCATTAAGTGTCATCATTGTTTTTTGTACTTTATATGTATTAAGGCACTTAATCCTCTCAACAACCCTCTGAGATGAATTACTGAATATTCTGTTTTGAGGATGAGGCAACTGAGGCAAAGATTAAGAAACTTGAAAAGGTCACATAATGGAAGAACTGGGTTTTAAAACCAGGGAGTAGTTTCACTTCCAGCTACATTGAACTCTTGAGGAAAGGAACCAGGGCTTATTTATGCTTTTATCCCACACAGATTCTTACATCACTTTCAAAGCTCCAAAATCATTGCTAAAATGCCTTTGTTGGGGGGTAGGAGTGTGGAGAAAGGGAATCTTGAATCATTCAGTAATTCCAAGTCCCGATTCTGTCTGAAAGAGGAATACTCCTCGGGGTATTGCAAGGGCAGTAATGTACACATCCGTGCCTGGACCATTGTCTAGCCGCCCCAACGCTGGAGCTGTGGGTCCGCCTTTGGGCCCCTCAGTCTACCTGCAGGTAAACCGTTGGGGTAGGGGGGAGCACGCCACAGCCTGTGGTGTCATGGGTGTAAAGGGTTTCTCATCTCATTCCTTTTATAGCACACAGTCACCAGCTTCCTCCTGGTGCCCTGGGGCTCACTGCACACCCACTCCTTCCCTGAGCTGCCTGCCTGAGTCTGGACGCCTGAATGTGCCTGACACTTCTTTCCTCTACCACCGGGATTCATGTCCCTCAGCCCTCATGCCCCTCAGCCCCTCAGTCCATCCAACAAAAGTGCAGTGACCCCACACTTAAATTCCTCAGAGTTCACTGCTCTCCTGAGATTCAACTCGCTGCTGCCACAATGAACCACAGGGAAATTCTCCTCCCAACTGAATTTTTTCTTTCTGAATTTTGGAAAGTTAATTATGATGAATGTAATACATAGTTACTTTTTCTTCTAGGACAGTCTTATGAAATCCGAATGCTAGACAATAGGAAACTTGGAGAGCTTCCAGAAATTAATGGCAAGTTGGTGAAGGTAAAAGAAAAGGAATAAATTATTCCTCTAGATATCCTTTTTACTGACCCTTTGTAATATTCTTTTGTTTCCATTAAGGGCTTGGTGGTATCTTATCTGTTAAAGTTTGCTGGCAGAGTGTGGTGTCAGAGTGAGCCCCCCTATTCACATGAATTTTTCAGAGCTGCAGAAACAGAAGGCTTACCACTCCATGTCAGGATAGTCTGGCTCAGTGAAATTCTTTTCAGGTGGATAAAGGAACCTTCTTGAGATCTTTAGAGAAGTTCTGGTGTCTCTTCAGATACTTGTCTGGTAGCAAGGAAAACAGAAGCTAGAGTTGATAAAGGGCAGTTTTCTTTGTCTAGACTGGCTGTAATGAATTCACAATACAATTGGGACAGAGGAGTTTGGTCTGCTGCTGTAAAAGGTGGTAAGAGAATATTAATAGTCACCTCTGCAAAGTAAGACTAACAAAAGGAAAGTTGATGGAAATAGCTACTACCTACTCTGTGTTTAGTTTGTATGGTGGGTTAGCAAGCAGGGGACTTGTTGAGTTTTGATAACATCTGAAGAGCCCAGCTGAATATTACATGGTAACAATAGGGGATGTAGAAATGCTTCTCATAGGAATCCTTTATGCTTCATTACTATCACAAGTGATATTTCAGACACATATGGTACTGGTTAACAGTAAAGATTAAATCTGAGCAATTATAAAATTTACCTTGAAATAGAACTTGGTATGGTATGGGTTTTAGAGTGAAATAGGTCTTAAGAAGAACAGTTTTAGGTTGTATCTAGAAACCGACTGGGGGTGACTCCTGCAGTTTATTGTTTGTCAGCATTGATTTTTAAGAGACCATATTATCATTTGATTTTGTTGCTTCCTTTTAGAGTATATTCCGTGTAGTGTTCCATGACAGACGGCTACAATACACTGAACACCAGCAGCTGGAGGGCTGGAGGTGGAACCGACCTGGAGACAGAATTCTTGACATTGGTGAGTTAAGAGAATCTATTGCCCAGGGAACACCTATAACTATAGTTTGAGAATTGGTATTCTTTTTTTTTAAAATTTTTTTTTTATCCTCACCCGAGGACATTTTTCCATTTTTTGCACAGATAGAGTGGGAGGGAGAGAGAGGAATAGAGAGAGAGGGAAACATCGATGTGAAAGGGACACATCGAGTGGCTGCCACCCGCATGACCAACCAGGGCCGGGGACAAACTGCAACCTAGGTACATGCCCTTAGCGGGAACCGAACCCGGGTCTCTCCGGACTGCAGGCGGATGCTCTAACCGCTGAGCCAAACCGGCCAGGGCAGAATTGGTATTCTTTACTTGATGTTTATCTTGATTCAAAATACTTCAGGGGCTCAGTTAGCGTGAACTTGGAAGTGGTTATTGAGTAAGTATAAAAAAATTACTGGTATGATGATACCAAAAGTTAGGAAGTGTAGACATTTCAGTTCCAGAACACTAACATCCATTACTTTATGGTGATTTTGTGGGGTTTTTTTTGTTTTTTGTTTTTTTATCTTCACCCGAGGACATTTTTTGATATTTTGTTCAGATAGAGTGGGAGGGAGACAGAGAAAGAGAAACATCGGTGTAAAAGGGACACATCGAGTGCTCGCCACCCACATGACCTAACCAGGGCCAGGAATAAACTGCAACTGAAGTACGTGCCCTTAGCGGGAACTGAACCTGGGTCTCTCCAGACTGCAGGCTGACGCTCTAACCACTGAGCCAAACTGGCCAGGGTGATTTTGTGTTTTTGTTTTTGTTTTAATTTAGTTGTGGTAAAATATACGTAACATAAAATTTACCATTTTAACTATTTCTAATACGTGAAATTGTTTAGTATTTGTCTTTTTGTGATTGGTTTATTTCACTTACTGTAATCCTCAAGGTTCATTTATATAGTAGCATGTGTCCGGACTTACTTCCTTTTTATGACTGTATAATATTCCATTGTGTATAGATACCACATTTTGTTATCCATTCACCCCTCAGTGGACGCTTGGGATGATTTCACCTTTTGGCTACTATGAATAAATAATGCTACTATGAACATGGGTGTACAAATACTTATTTCATTCTCTGATTTCAGTTCTTTTGGGTATATACTCAGAAGTGAAATTGTTAGATTATATGGTAATTCTGTTTTTAATTTTTTGAGGAGTTACCATAATGTTTTCCACAGTGGCTACACATTTTATGTTCCTTTCAGAATTGCACAATGGTTCTTAATTATTCTTCCTCCTCGCCAAAACTTATTTTCTTTCTTTGTTTGATTTTTTATATTAGCTATTCTAATAGATATGGAGTGGGCCTGGCTGGTGTGGCTCAGTGGATTGAACATTAGTCCCATGATCCTGGTTTGATTCCTGGTCAGGGCACGTGCCCAGTTTTGGGTTTGATCCCCAGTGTCGGGGACATGTAGGAGGTGGCCAGTCGATGTTGATATTTCTATATCTCTCTCTGTCCCTTCCTCTCTCTCTAAAAAAGTCAATAAAATATATATATACACATATATATATATTTTTAACACTTGCCACAGTTATTTTTTATTTATATTAGATAGCTACTTGAGGATAAATGTCTTACTTGTATTGCCATTTATTTTTATTTATTTATTTTTTTAAATTTTATTTTTGTTACAGATATTTCTCCTTTTTTCCCCCCCATTGACACGCTCCTTCCCAGCCCCGCCTCCCCATCCCCGGCTTTGTTGTCCATGTCCATTGGTTATGCGTACATGCATATAAGTTCTGTGGTTTATCTCTTTCCTTTCCTCCCACCACCCTCTCCACCCTCTCTTCTGAGGGTTGTCAGTCTGTACCCTACTTCTGTGTCTCTGAGTCTGCCCTATTCCTCAGACTGTTATGTTCATTATATTCCACATATAAGTGAGATCATGTGGTATTTGTCTTTTTCTGCTTGGCTTGTTTCACTTAGGATAAAACTTTCCAGGTCCCTCCATGTCATCTCAAAGGATAATAGATCTTTCTTTCTTACAGCTGCACAGTACTCCATTGTGTACTACTGCTTTTTTATCCATTCATCTACTGATGGACATTTGGGCTGTTTCCAGATCTTAGCTATTTTATTTATTTATTTATTTTTTTTATCCTCACCTGAGGATATTTTTCCATATTTTGTACAGATAGAGTGGGAGGGAGGGAGAGGAAGGGAGAGAGAGAGAGAAACATCGACGTGAAGGGACACATCGAGTGGCTGCCACCCGCACGACCAACCAGGGCCGGGGACAAACTGCAACCGAAGTACGTGCCCTTAGCGGGAACCGAACCCAGGTCTCTCCGGACTGCAGGCCGACGCTCTAACCGCTGAGCCAAACCGGCCAGGGCTTAGCTATTTTAAATAGTGCTGCTACGAACATGGGGGTACATGGGGGTATATTCTTTCTGATTGGTGTTTCAGGCTTCTTAGCTTATATTCCTAGAAGTGGGATCACTGGATCAAATGGAAATTCAATTTTTAATATTTTGAGGTAACACCATAGTGTTTTCCATAGTGGCTGCACCAGTGTGCATTCCCACCAGCAGTGTACTAGAGTCCCCTTTTGTCCACACCCTCGCCAACACTTGTTGTTTGATGATTTGTTGATGGCGGCCATTCTGACAGGTGTGAGGTGATACCTCATTGTTGTTTTAATTTGCATCTCTCTCTGATGATTAGTGATGTTGAGCATTTCTTCATATGTCTCTTGGCCATTTGTATGTCCTGTTTGGAGAGGTGTATACTTAGCTCCTCTGCCCATTTTTTAATTGAGTTCTTTTTCTTCCTTTTGTTGAATTGTATGAGTACTCTATATATTGTAGAAATTAACCCCTTATCTGATGTATCATTGGCAATGACTTTTTTTTTTTTTTTAATCCTCACCAGAGGACATTTTTTTATCTTTTGTTCAGATAGAACAGGAGGAAGAAAGAGAGAGAGAGAGAAACATCGACGTGAAAGGTACACATCGAGTGGCTGCCACCCGCATGACCCAACCAGGGCCGGGGACACTGCAACCGACACTGAGCCAAACCGGCCAGGGTTCATTGGCAATGATTTTTTTTTTTTTTTTTTTTTTTTATCCTCACCTGAGAACATATTTCCATTTTTTTGTTCAGATAGAGTGGGAGGGAGAGAGAGGAAGACAGAGAGAAACATCGACATGAAAGGGACACATCGAGTGGCTGCCACCCTCACAACCAACCAGGGCCAGGGACAAACTGCAACCGAGGTACGTGCCCTTAGCGGGAACCGAACCCGGTTCTCTCTGGACTGCAGGCCGATGCTCTAACCGCTGAGCCAAACCGGCCAGGGCTGGCAATGATTTTTTTAAAAATAGATACGGAGTGGTATCTCTTCGTGATTTTGACTTAACATTTCTCTAATGATCAGTGATGTTGAGTATCTGTTCATGTGCTTATTAGCCATTTGTGTATCTTTGGAGAAATGTGTATTCAAGTCCTTTGCCCTTTTTTTAAAATTGATTTTAAAGAGAGAGGGAGAGAGAGAGAGAGAAACATGATGAGAGAGAGTATAGATTGACTGCCTCCTGCATGCCCCTCATTGGGGTTTTGGTTCACAACCTGGGCATGTGCCCTGACCCGGAATCAAACTGGCGACCTCTTTTGGTGCATGGGTTGATGCTCAACCACTTAGCCATACTGGCTGGGCATTTGCCCATTTTTGAATCTGGTGGTTTTGTTGTTGAGTTGTAGGAGTTCTTCATATATTCTGGATGTTAACCTTATATCAGATACATGATTTGCAATATTTTCTCCCATTCTGTGTGGGTTGTCTTTGCACTGTGATGATAGTGTCCTTTGATGTACAAAAGTTTTAAATATGGATGTAGTCCAGTTTGTCTTGTTTTCTTTCTTTCTTTCTCTTATTTTATTTTTTTTATTCCTCACCTAAGGACATTTTTGCATGTATCTTCAGATAGAGCAAGAGGGAGAGAGGGAGGAAGAGAGAGAGAAACATTGATGTGAAAGAGACACTTTGATTGGTTGCCACCCACACGACCCCAGCTGGGGCCACCCAAACTGCAACCAAGGTACATGCCCTTAGCTGTAACCGAACCCAGGTCTCTCTGGTTCGTGGGCCGACGCTAACTGCTGAGCAAAACCTGCCAGGGCTCTTTTTCTTTTTTTAAGTTGCTCATGCTTTTGGTGTCATAGATAAGAAATCATTGCAGTCCAGCTGGTGTGGCTCACTGGTTGAGCATCGACCCATGCACCAAGAGGTTGCCAGTTTGAATCCAGGTCAGGTTACATGCCCAAGTTGTAGGCCCAATTCCCAGTGGAGGGCATGCAGGAGGTGGCCAGTTGATGTTCTCTCTCATCGCTATTTCTATCTCTCCCTCTTCCTTCCTCTCTTTATAAAATCAATAAAAAAAAAAAATGAAATCATTGCAAAATCCAGTGTCATGAACCCTGGTTTGTTTCCTATGAGTTTTATAGTTTTGGGTTTAGGTGTAGATCTGTTTTTATTTTTAGGAAGGAAATTTTTATTTATTTATTTTTAGAACGAGAGAGGAAGGGGACGAGAGAGAGAGAGAAACAGAAACATCAGTTTGTTGTTTCACTTATTTATGCATTCATTGTTTACTTCTTGTATGTGCCCTGACTGGAGATCAAACTCAAAACCTTGGTGATTTGGGACAGTGCTCTTAACAACAGTTACCTGGCTAGGGCTTTGTAAATCAATTTTTTAAGTTAATTTTTATATATAGTGTAAAGTATGAAGGGTCCAACTTCATTCCTTGCATGTGGATATCCAGTTTTTCTAGCACCATTTGTTGAATAAACTATCTTTTACCATTGAATGGCCTTGTCACCCTTGTCTAAAATAATTTCACCATATGTATGAAGGTTTGTTTCTGGGCTCTCTAGTCTGTTTCATTTGTCCATATGTCCATCTTTATGCCAGTACCACACTGTTTTTGATAACTGTAACTTTATAATAAGTTAAAAAACAATTTTTTAAAATTGAATTTTAGAGAGAGAGTAAAGGAGAGAAAAAGAGAAATATTGATTTGTTGCTTCACTTATTTAAATATAAATTGATTGATTTCTGTATGTGCCCTGACTGGTGATTGAACCTGCAATCTTGGCTTATCAGGATAATGCTCTAACCAGTTGAGCTACTGGTCAGGGCCTGTAGTAAATTTTGAAATCAGAAAGTATGGGACCTCCAGTTTTGTTATTTTTCAAGATTATTTTGCCTTTCAGGGTCCAATATTTTGTTTTCAGTAGTATATAAAGGAGCCAGGCCCTGGCCTGTTTGGATCAGCCGTTAGAGTGTCAGCCCACAGACCAGTGGGTTATGGGTTCGATTTCCAGCAAGGGCACATACCTGGGTGGGTTACAGGTTTGATTCCCCGGCCCCAGTGGGGGTCATGCAGGAGGCAACCAATCCATATGTCTTTCTCACATCTATGTTTCTCTCTCTCTCCCTCCCTCCCTCCCACTCTATCTAAAAATTAGTGGAAAAATATCCTTCAGTGAGGATTAACAAAAGAAAGGCGGCAGGGGGTGGGGGGGCAGGTATTTCCCCTAAATTCCTCAGGTTCTTTTACTGATACCTGATGGCTAGGTTAGTGTTTGTCTTACCTAAAGAAAGAGTCTGGGATTAGAATCTTTGTCTCTTGGTTTGTAGTTCAGGTTTTTCTACTTTGCTACGCAGAATAGAATTTTTTTTTCTTTTTTCTTTTATCCTCACCCAAGGACATTTTTGCATTTATCTTCAGATAGAGTGGGAGGGAGAGAGGAGGGAAGAGAGAGGGAGAAACATCAATGTGAGAGAGACACATCGACTGGTTGCCACCCACACGACCCCACCTGGGGCGAGGGACAAACTGCAGGTATGTGCCCTTAGCAGGAACCGAACCCGGGACTCTCTGGTCCTCAGGCCGATGCTCTAACTGCTGAGCAAAATTGGCCAGGGCAGAATTTGTTTTTCTTAAATCATGGCACACGAGGGAGAGATCTTTACAAACATGCACAGTCTCTCTTCATAAATGTACTTTGAATCTCAGTATCTGTGTCTTTGATCTCTTATTATCATCTCCTACTGGTAAAAGTAGTTAAAGCGAAGTACTACTAGTTTAACCTGAGGAAACACTGGTTCTCATACAGATATCCTGATATCTATATGATAAAATTGGCTTTAGGGTGAATCCAACACAATTTACACGGGAGTGGGACCCACTTAATGATTCTTGTTTGAATCATTGATACTAAAGCAGTATAGTTAGAGCACAGTTATGATAATAAATATCAGCCGGCCTTATCTCCTAGTTTTGATATTAATAGAAGTCAGGGAATGGTATTTGAGTATATGCTATATGTAATGGAATGCAAAGTTCTACTAAAGCCCATTCATTTTTGCTTACCTCTTGTGCCACTCTGTTATAGAATTATTTGATGACTTTCCCACTTCTACTTGTGATACAGTGCTTTCTGTCTTTGTTCAGACACTATCATTCTATAGCAATGCTCTTAGCATACTTCTGACTGTAACACTAATCTCAAAACCAAGTGATATGATATAAATTATAATTTTCATGATACTAGACCTAGTGTGTAGACTAAATCTATCTTTAAGTAGAATTTTAGGAAATTAAAAGGAAACTGCTTTTATTTTTATTATTTTTTAGAATTTTCACTACCTAAATTCCTTCAAAAGGAAACTGCTTTTAAATTGTCTTATTTTTAAACTTTTTAAAGTAGAAAAAATACTTAGAAGGAAAATACTTAGCTCAATGATAGCTCTATTCAAACCCTTTTCACTGGCAAAAAGAGGGTTACACAAAAGTCTTGGTAACTAGGGACCAAGAATACCTGTATAAGCATCCGTGCGTTCTTACTTAAACCCAGAAGCACTCAGAATTGTCCAATGATTACCATTTGTTTCTCAGATATCCCAATGTCTGTGGGTATAATCGATCCTAGGGCTAATCCAAACCAACTAAATACAGTGGAGTTCCTGTGGGACCCTGCAAAGAGGACATCTGTGTTTATTCAGGTAAGGCATTGCCAGTGGGGCTCCAGCTATGAAGAACATCGCTTACTACCAGTTTCTTTCTTTTTTTTTTCTTTATTGATTTTTAGAGGGAGAGAGAGACAGAAACATCGATGAGAGAGAACATCGATTGGCCGTCTCCTGCATGCTCCCACTGGGGATCCAGACCACAACCTAGCCATGTGTCCTAACCGGGAATCGAACCGGTGACCTCTTGGTGTATGGGTTGATGTTCCACCACTGAGCCACACCAGCTGGACCCAGTTTGAGTTGGAAAGCTTTACAGAGCTCCATTCTGACTATCAAGTGCAGACTCCTCAACATGTTCCTGAAAGCAATGAGGAGTTTCTTTTTTTTTTATCCTCACCCAAGGACATTTTCCCATTTTTTGTTCAGATAGAGTGGGAGGAAGAGAGAGAGAGAAACATTGATCTGAAAGGGACACATCGAGTGGTTGCCACCCGCATGACCCAACCTGGGCCGGGGACAAACTGTAACCGAGGTACATGCCCTTAGCGGGAACCAAACCCGGGTCTCTCTGGACCGCAGGCCAACACTCTAACCGCTGAGCCAAACTGGCCAGGGCACAATGAGGAGTTTCTTAATTGCTCTTCTAATTTTCCCAATTTATATATTTCTCCCCAAAGTGCTTACTAACAGCTGCATAATACAAGATGGGGCAAAAGTAGATTTACAGTCGTTCGTATGGAAAATAACACAATTAATAAATAATAATACAAGAGTATTTTGCATACTCACAACTGTAAACCTACTTTTGCCTCACCCTGTATTTTATTCTGGATGTATAACTTAACCTAACGATTAGTTAGCATTGAAATTGTCCTAATTTTTTACTATCATCCATAAAGTTATTTTGAATATCTTTATAGTTAAAATTTGATTTGCATATCTGATTATTTCCTTTGGGTAGAGTCCTTGAAAATTCTTATTTGTCATAATGGTAGCTGACAGTTTATTGAGTAGTTCCCATGAGATAGTCACTGTGTTTAGTGAATAATTTTTTTTTTTTTTTTTTCTTTTTCTTTTTCTTTTTTTTTTTTTTTATCCTCACCTGAGGACATTTTTTTATTTTTTGTTCAGGTAGAGTGGGAGAAGGAGAGAGGAAGAGAGAGAGAAACATCGATGTGAAAGGGACACATCGAGTGGCTGCCACCCGCACGACCAGCCAGGACCGGGGACAAACTGCAACCGAGGTACATGCCCTTAGCGGGAACCGAACCTGGGTCTCTCGGGACCGCAGGTGGACGCTCTAACCGCTGAGCCAAACCGGCCAGGGCTAGTGAATACTTTGTATACATAATTTTATTTAAGATTTTTCAACAATAATCCTGTGGAGTAGGAATAATCCTTGCTGCTTAGAGAAGTTAGTATTTTGCCCAAGCTAGTATTTGGTCAGTCGAGGTTCCACTGTGCAGATTCACCAAGGTCTTAGACTTTATGCAGTAGCCAAGCACACCTTTTTCCCCCTATTGCCAACTTTTATATTTACTATTTTCCCAGCATGGATGGTGCCTCCACTTTCTAATATATCCAAAAGTCCAGGAAACTTTTATTAACAGAAATCAGTTTCAGTTTTATGTTAATTCTATATTTTCTGAAGCAGTTAATAAGTTGAATTCCTCGCAGTAGCTTTTGTTAATATTAGCTTTGTACATTTACTTTTACATTTGTAAATCAT